>NC_089144.1:2077707-2415207 GCF_009819655.1 Sylvia atricapilla | reverse complement strand
TGTGTTAGAGTTGTGGTTTGAAAACAAAGTGAGTGAGAGGCTCCATGTCAGAAATACAATTTAATGAGAAGAAAAGGAAAAAAAAAAGATAAAATAAAATAAATGCAATAATACAAAAAAAAAGACCACTGACAGAGTCAGAATACAACCTGATCAGGGTGATGGAAGCAGTCCAGGTGAAGTGCTCTTCCTGAAGCAGTGATCCCGTAGAAAGGTCTGGTAGCTCTGGTCCTCTGGGAATCCAGTGGGTGAGGGCTGCTTCTACAGTCCCAAATCCCAGCTTATATCCAGGTGAGAATGCTTGGCTCCTCCCCGTGGGCGGGGCATCTCCCAATGGGATGATGAGTCATCCAGGGGCTCCTTGATGGCCCATTAAAGAGAGATAACTCCAGAGGGAGTTATCTGTGAGTCATGGCAAGGCATTGATGGGCCAGTAACTGAAGATGGTGATAGAATACATCCTAAACTACAACCCAGGACAGTTAGAAACACCCATTCTAGTTTCTGGATTCATTGGAAACTTGAGTTGGCCAGTGCTGACTGATCCAGATCATATGCTGAAAAAATCTAAGGTCTACTTTTAATGTCAGGTTGAAGCCTACAGCCAATATAAGGTGACTTGGGTCTTTTTGTCTCAAGAACAAAACAGGAGTTTCTCATGCTATATACATACATTTAGGCATGCACATACTGAAGACATTTAAACATCAGAGACAACTTCCTACTATCAAGCCTCAGGAGATTGAGAGGTAGATTTCTTGTCCTCAGATTGCAGTTTCATTTCTGATTTGAGCCAAACACAAAGAAAAGTACAGATGCTGGTCTTTTGGTGTAGATTTATTTGTTGGGTTTATTCTTTCTTGTTAAGATAACTAAAATACAGAATCTACATGGCTAATCTTTATGGGATTACAGTGCTTTCCCCATGTTGGGAGCATTTTTGTGCTCAGTATGTTTGCATTTCAGCATGGTGACAGTGACTAGGCAGCTGGGGCATCTGAAGCCAGGAATCAGTCACTGCTGGTAGCAGGTTTCCTGGGGAACATATGGAGTATTTCTCTGGCAACCTCAAGAAAACAAATAATGCTCACTGCATCATTAGCTTTCAGCCTGTGACTTCTGCCTCCCAAAGGGCTCAATTCGACAACTATCTCTCCAAGAAGCACTTATTCCTATGAGTAGGTCAATTACTTTCTAGACTTCCAGACCACTCAGCTGAGGATTTAGGTATTTAAAGCACGTTTTCATACGTGCCAGTCATCAGTGATGTGTAAATCATAAAAACTTGCAGGTCCTCAAATTCTTCTCAAAGACAAAAATATTTTCCCCAGCTACAAGACAGAGAAAATCCTCCCCTCTTAGCTGCCTACTCCCATAATCAGGTAAATCAGAATACCAGGACAGGAATTAAGCAGCATTTACTCATTTTAAATTATGTGGATATTTTTTAAGCTGGATTTTAATCCTTTTTCAAATTTTCTGCAGAAAATAAACAACGCTCCAGTATGATTCAATGTAAATCCAGTGCCTGGAACAAGAAATAGCCAAACTGACAATTTACACAACCCAACCATTTTCGTAAATTAATCAAATTCTTTTTTTAAAGTAATTAAGGTGCTCTTCCTTTCTCATTATTCTCACTGAAGCACAAAGCTAGAATTCCAGCAGCTGACTAGACTTTGCTTCAAGTAGTTTGTCTTGATTTTTTTTCTCAATCATCATGTTCATTTTAAATCATATGGCACTTGAAAATGCTTCTTACATTACCTCAAGAGGTGGGCTATTAACTGAAATCGTATGCTCAATTAAAAATAAAGAGGAAATTTTAATACACAGTCTCAAGGGTAAAAGCTGGAATAAATTAAAGAATTAATTTTGAAGACTCAAATCCATAAAATAATTAAAAAGTACCCAACCCTACATTATTATTAAAACTTAATTGGATTATTTCTTAGGGCAACACTTAGGATTTTAAATGCTTCTAAATTGTCTACCTTAGGAACACCTTTGGAATTGCTGCAGGGAATTACTGTGGGTATAAAATACAAGCATTTTAGGCTTTTCTCTTCAAACCTCAGAGCGTCTAGAACAAGCCAGGATTCAAGGTGTGGTACATTCCTGAAGCCTGGATGAGAATCTGAAACAGCTTCTATTTTGGAGCGCATAGATCCCGAAAGCTCACGTTTTGTGTTGAATTATCCATTATCCTCCCTGATTTGGCTAGAAGAGTGTTAAGGCAATCAGGATATTAGAATGTGTCTTTATCCCTCCCTCTCCAAGAGCAGGATGCAGTTGTGATGCTGATAGGAAAGAAGACCAGCCACTTTAAGCTGATCCAGCTTCTCTTCCTTCTCATCAGACAAAACGTGTTCCACATCAGGCTGTGTAAATGGGGAAGAAGATTCAATTCTCTTAGACCATCTCCCTCCTTGTTCAGCTCATTTCTGCTCCTAGGAATTCACTCCTTGTTTGGGGAAGAACTGTTCCACGGTGACAGTTTCATAGCAAACAATGTCTCGAGTAGATCTGATGAGTTACACTAAATATACAGCTCAGGAAAGAAACTGCAGGCCTGGCTCATGATGGAAGTACAAATGACACTTTTAGGAATATCCTTCTTTCTTTTATTGCCTCTCTTGGGTATTAAAATCATAAGGATTTTCAGAGAATTCCAAAAATGTCACCCCCAATTAGGCTTAATGAATTCTCCTTTTACATTGGAAAGTTAAATCCCACTGGACCAAAGCTTTTACTTGCAGAGGAACATTTAAAAAACACGCACGCAATTTTCTTCCAGAGCTGTACCTCAAATACTTCAGTACTATGTAGGAGTCTGAGAAACAGACTGGCATGAGCACATTACTAATTAAATAATGAAAGGGAGGAGGACAAATCTTATCATCTGCAGACTTGGAGAAATGCCAAACACATTCCCAATTAAAAATGAAAAAAAAAAAAAGAAGCCTATTGGTAACTCACACTTAAATTTTAATTTATGCCTGAAAGCACTGATGGCAACATACACAGACTTGTCTGTTTATCTTGTGCTGTTTCTCAAGCCATGTCTGCTAAACACAGGGCTGTTTTGAGATTTTTGTCCAGGAGTGGGAATGGTTGGCATGAAATCTTGGAGCCTCCCACCATGGGTGTCACGGTTCCTGCATTCGTAAGCACGCATTCTTTTTAAAAGGATGACAGCAAAAGATTGGCTGTAGTCAATCAGTTCTGTAAAGTTTCCATTCCAGCTTCTCCTTTTGCTCTCTCCTTGCACAGTTTGAAATTATTCCCTATTAGTAATGAGTTTTGTTTAATGTTAGGGGCGAAGAATTCAGCATCATCTATCCTGGCACTATGTCACTCACCTGGTCAGCTACCTGGAACTGCTCTTTATCCCAGAGCAGCACAGTCACTTTTCCCAAAATAAACTGTACCTTCAAGTTTTACAATAGCTCCTAAACATCGATGTTCAGCCTTCTCTAACTTGAAGAGACAGGCTTTTAGGAGGTGTAGCATTGTTTATATAGAGAGGAAGCTGATGTTCAAAAGTTCTTTACATGCATCTTAATCTATTTCTGAAGAACCTGGCAGTGATTTATTCATATATCATTTATCCCCAAAAATCAAAATTTGGAAGAACAGGAAAACTATTTCAAGACAGAAAGAAAAAAAAGTAGAAAAAACCCAAGAAAAGCTTCTTTTACCTTCTGCTTCAGAAAGCAATGTGAAAGGAGATGTGACAGACCTTTGGGAGATGAAGAGAGAAACAACCCTTTGCTTTTTAACCTCCTGTAGTCTAAAAGATAACAGAAGGAAAAGATCCAGGTGACGAGAAACCAAGAAGTGATTTGCATTGTAGCATGTAAAAATTCTACTCTCCACTGAATCATTTATTCCCCCTGAAACTTTGAGGCAAGAAACGTGGGGTCTAAAATATTGTAAGACCATCTTAAATCCCTGCTATGTACCCTTGTGCTATAGGTAAAAAGGGGCACAAGTATAAGGTTGCTTGAAAGTGTCATAGGAACACTGCAGGCATGCTGGAGATGTACAAGCATGACAAGAAGAAAATCAAGTTTAAGCTTCATTTCTGTTTATGCTGTCTTGGGAATCTTGATCTGCACTGTCCCAGTACCAGACTGTTTCTTACAGTAAGAAAAGCAAAGTATGGGACAAACCCTCAATCAAACAAACAAAAAAATCACCTTATGCTGTTAATAAATTCCCTCTTCACTGTATAGACTTGTTAAAAAAATAAAAAAGGGCAGCACTAAAACACTACAATAATTTGTTTTCATATTAGAAAGGTTTGTGATAAATAAATATTGCCTGAGCCTACAAAAAAAATCAGTGGCAAAGCTTGAAGGCTTTTATATGTGTTGATGACTCAAGAGCAAAAGCTAGCATAGTCAGGCTGAACCTGAATGCTAATGTTCTCTGAAAAAAAAAAATAAATCTAAGAGAGCTCCACTTTGTGCTGCATTCTTTGTGTAGTTGCCAAAGCCACCAGTGAATTGCATGAAGAGATCAGGTAAGTGGGAAATGTAGATCGTGTGTTGTTTGTCAAACCAGCAAGGAAAATTCATGCAAACCTAAATTCAATTTGGTAATATATATTCTGTCTTCAGCAAAGTAAGAAATGAGAGTAGAAGTGGAAAAACGAAAGGCAAGGAAAGGGAATCTTTCCCTTGTCCTGGAGTGGACAAGAGCTGCAGAGATAGGAATACTGAACTTAGACTGAAAAAGTTAATTTCAAATCTGTGCTCAATCAAATCAATCAGGAAAATACATTTCAAGAAACAGATACAGACACCTGTCTCAAAATGAATCATTTAGATTTAATATGACAAACAATCACATTTCAAGCAACCCGACCTGCTGATTACATTTCCCAAGATATAAAAATGCATATATAAAAATAATAAAAGGAAAGATTTTGAATTAGAGAATTCAAATTTCAGCTGAACTGTACTTTCTTGGAGAACTTTCAGCTTTCATCTGTGTATGGTGCAGTAACATTTTAAGTAAATCATGGGAAAAGAGCAAACAAGAACAGCAAACAAATCAGAATTTAACAGATACTCAAAATCTCCCTTGTGCACTTGCAACACATTAATCCTGCATATCCTTCTATATATGTTTACTTCTGCATCTCTAGACACTCAAGTTTCGTTAGAGTTTCCTATTGACTCCCTGGTGCATGTAAGATCAGGTTTTAAATGTGTCTCAAATAACATGAACACTCAGTAGAGCCATTAAGCTGCTTGGGATGTTGGGCTGCAGTCTTAAATGACAGCTTGTGTTCCCAGCTTCTGTTGGAGTAAACATGAGCTGAGTTGCCAGAGTCCTTAAAGTTGAGCTCCAGCAATCTATGTCAAGACATTTAAGTTTGCCTTTCTCTGTAGATGTCATTTTACTATAGGGTTCAAAGTATTAGAAAGAGATTTTAGTTTAGGAAGCAAAAAAGAAATACAATTTAAGAAGTAAACAAACACATAATTTTGGATTAATGTAGCTATTCTTAAAGGTGGGTTGTTACAGGACTTAATATTCATAGTCACTTAAGAAATTACCATGAATGCAAAAAAAATCATGTAGCTCTGAATTTTAAAAAGCAGGCAGAAAGTCATCAAAGGGTTATGCTGATTCCCAAGATGTCTATGACAGAGAAGATGCAGAAATTTAACAGCTGCAAAAAAACATATAAAATCAAAGAGGAGAAAAAAATTACATAGAAGGTGACAAACATTCACCTTGGCAACCATCAAGTTCACAGACTACAGAGTCTTGAAAGCACGTTGGGAGGGGGAGACTTCTGCATACATTTCTTTATCATTAAGATCATTTTAAGCTACTGTATATAGCATATTCTTTTTATTTGAATTTTTATAAACAAGTAAATAAATTGGTTGAAGTTTTGACGCTTTTGCAAAAGCCTCCTGCAAAGTTCTCTCATGTCAAATAAATGGGGGGAGTGGGGGAAGAAGAAACAAGAAAGAACAGATTTAATGATCTCCACATAGCCAGCTGACTTTCCATTAAACTGAAAAAGCAGACAGCTAAAAAGAAGCTGATTGGCAAAGCAGAGAGCACTTGTCAAAATAAGAAGTAAACAAGGTTATAAGAGGCCACAGATGCCATTGGCAGTGGGAAGAGATGGGAAAAACAGTAGATTTCATTAAAATGAAATTTAAAGACTCCCTTTTCCCATTACTTCCTTTTTAATACTTTATACGCTACGAGATCTAAAGGCGGAAATAAAAACTTCATCCATCAACAGAAGGGCGTGACTGATGAGCACATGAGAGAAAAGACATCTCAAGTTTAAAGAGAAACTCCCATTCTTATGAGACTTCTCCCTTTCAGTGCAGAAAATCAGACACCTCTGATCTGTTGGCCAGGAGACAACACCAGGCACAGGGTTAAGAGGCTGCTGTACTGAGAGCTCAGGTGTCCCCAGGTGCCCACTGTCTCCAAGGTGTGTGCGTGGTGCCAAGACACCAGATCATTTGGTACCTTGATTTCCACAAGACAAACCTGTAGGTCGTGCTGGTGCTGCTCGCAATTTCCATAAGGGACAACTGGCTGGAGCATTCGCCTCAGGAGAAGTTGAAACCCTTGCCTGGAGGGATGAAAATCCACGTAGGACATGGCCTTTTATTTTCTGTTGAAACTGAACCATGGTCAGCCAGGAATCAATCAATCACTGCGCCTATGGCATGGGTTGACACAGTATCGCTTTGCTAGGACCTTAAAATTCTCTGGAAGGGACAGGGATTTATTGGGGCAGGTTTTGGGTTGACATGCAGTTCTGACCACTCAGGGAACAGAAGGTGACTTTTGGTAATACCCACATAAAAGCTGAAGCTGAGTGGGAGACTTCCTCTTTCTCCTCTGTCTGGTGAGCAGGTAAAACATGGGCAGCTGAGGGGAGCCCACCTCAGGCCCTGGCTGTCCCCAGGGTGGCTGGGGGTGGCCGGGACTCCAGAGCCACTGTCCCATAGGAGCTGGGCTGCATTGGACAGGGTGTCCGGGTCTGTGGAGCTGCAGTCTGGCAGTGTGTCCGGGTCTCCAGAGCCCCTGCCCCAGAGGAGGCCAGGCTGCAGTCCGGCAGGGTGTCCAGGGCTCTGGAGTTGCTGCTCCAGAGGAGGCTGGGCTGCAGATGGGCATGGTGTCCAGGTCTCTGGAGCTGCAGTCCAGCAGTGTCCTGGTCTGTGGAGCTGCAGTCCGGCAGGGTGTCTGGGGCTCTGAAGCCATTGTCCCAGAGGAGGCCAGGCTGCAGTCCAGCAGGGTGTCCGGGTCTCTGGAGCTGAAGCGGGACAGGGTGTCCAGGGCTCTGGAGCTGCAGTGGGACAGGGTGTCCGGGGCTCTGGAGCTGCAGTCCAGCAGTGTCCAGGTCCCTGGAGCTGCAGTCCAGCAGTGTCCAGGTCCCTGGAGCTGCAGTCCGGCAGTGTCCGGGGCTCTGGAGCTGCAGTGGGACAGGGTGTCCGGGGCTCTAGAGCTGCAGTCCAGCAGTGTCCGGGTCTCTGGAGCTGCAGTCCAGCAGTGTCCGGGGCTCTGGAGCTGCAGTCCAGCAGTGTCCAGGTCCCTGGAGCTGCAGTCCAGCAGGGTGTTCAGGACTCTAGAGCTGCAGTCTGGCAGAGGAGGCTGGGCTGCAGTTCCAGCAGGGTGTCTGGGTCTCTGGGCTGCAGTCCAGCAGTGTGTCCGGGTCCCTGGAGCTGCAGTCCGGCAGTGTCCAGGTCTCTGGAGCTGCAGTCCGGCAGTGTCCGGGGCTCTGGAGCTGCAGTCCAGCAGTGTCTGGGGCTCTGGAGCTGCAGTCCGGCAGTGTCCAGGTCTCTGGAGCTGCAGTCCAGCAGTGTCCGGGGCTCTGGAGCTGCAGTCCGGCAGTGTCCGGGGCTCTGGAGCTGCAGTCCAGCAGTGTCTGGGGCTCTGGAGCTGCAGTCCAGCAGTGTCCGGGGCTCTGGAGCTGCAGTCCAGCAGTGTCTGGGTCCCTGGAGCTGCAGTCCAGCAGTGTCCAGGTCTCTGGAGCTGCAGTCCGGCAGTGTCCGGGGCTCTGGAGCTGCAGTCCAGCAGTGTCCGGGTCCCTGGAGCTGCAGTCCGGCAGTGTCCAGGTCTCTGGAGCTGCAGTCCAGCAGTGTCCAGGTCTCTGGAGCTGCAGTCTGGCAGTGTCCAGGTCCCTGGAGCTGCAGTCCAGCAGTGTCTGGGTCCCTGGAGCTGCAGTCCGGCAGTGTCCATGTCTCTGGAGCTGCAGTGGGACAGGGTGTCCGGGTCTCTGGAGCTGCAGTCCAGCAGGGCCAGCCGAGTGTCCGGGGCCTTGGCAGGGATCCAGGCCGGTCATGGCAGGACCATGTCCCTGTCCCTCCTGGCTGCCGGCACCCCTGGCCCTGGATGGGATCACCCCAGCTCTACGCTGGCTCTTACAGAGCAGCTGTGAGAGGCTCACACCATCAGATGGAGGGATGGAAGACCAGGTATCCATCAGCCTCCCCCCTACAGCATGGCGTTGGAACATTTGTGGCTGCCCTGGCAGAGATCACCTGGCCACCACAGGCCTGGGCAGGCTTTAACTCTTTCCTGATACAGATTGAGACTTAAAGATCTAACCCTTCTCAGAGATGAAAGAAAAGGCCGAATTGGAGACATGTGAAGGGACAATATGGAGATCTCAAAGTCAGTGAAGGAAGAGTGACTTTTTAGGGATAGAGATGACAAGTTGCCTTAGTTCTAGGCTGAAAATCTCCTATGGATTATGGTAAGAGGCTAGATATATCTAAAATATGCTAGAAATAATCCTTTAAATCATGGACAATATAAATTGAGGAGATGAGTTGTGGATTGAGCAAAGGTATCTGTGATGAACTGAGTGAATATTGAATTAGCAGCTGTGCTTTTTGTGACCCCAGGAGAGGTTGAAGAGAGAGAGATGAGAAGAAGAAGCCCTCTACCAGTGAAGAAGTAAGAATACATCTGTGTTCCCTGAGTTGAAAAAGTTCTTTTGTTTTTCTGAAACAGCTCATTTTTAAAAGGTACCACCCCAATTCTGTGAGTCTACAGCCATATGTAGCCATGGGAAAGGCTACATGATACGGGAAGTTCTATCCACAACTGCAAAATCTCCTGGGCAGGCTGGTTTTGTGTGAGTTGGAATCCACAAGCAGACTGTTTCTCTTGTAAAAAGTTACCAAACAACAGAAGACTTCTCTCTCTCAAAGACTGAATGAAAGACTGTTTTATAAGTGGTACTGACCTGGAGTTCTGAGTTTTATCTCTTTACATTGTCTGTAGAAAGTGAACAGTTTGTAATGAGAGAAAGGGTTAGTTTGAAAAATTAATTTGTGGGTGGTTTTTTTTGTTCTTTTCTTATTTTCTTCTCCTAGTGTATGTTAATAAAATCTATCTGTTTTTACTTCTAAGCTGAGCCTGCTTTTGCCTTTTTCTCCCCAAATCCTATCTCCTAGTGGTCAAACAAAATTCAGCAGACATGAAACCACCACACAAATGGTGCCGTGACTTGGATTCAAACCAAAACCCCTACAGACTAGAAGAACAAGGGAGGAGAATGACTTGTGCTCATTGGGAATTAGGAATTTCATCTGTAGAACTGATGAAGCTGTGTTAACCACCTAAGTATAGGGATAATGCTGCAGAATCTACTGTACTTACAGAATTTTTCAAGTAAGAATTCAGAAAACACAGCTTCTATATGTTCTTATTAATACCCTCAGGAGGGGAACTTCTTCCAAATAATAAGCCCACAGGCATCCATCCACCTGACTTTAAAGATTACTTCTTCTTTAACAGGAGGAAAGATATATCAAATGAACCGTCCATCAAATGCACCACAACAGGAATTAGAAGTAAAATTCTAGGAAAATTTCCAAAACACAAGCATCATTACAAAATATAATAGGAAAAATAACAATTACAGCATTTTACGTTCAAAGGACCCATTTCCTACACAGGTTTTCACAAGAGCAGCATTGAGCTCAACAGACAGTGCCCAGTCTCTACAGCACCGCATAAAGTGGGCTGAGAGGTGCAGAGCTATTAAAATTAATGTTAATAACATGGTCTCCTGCTGCTATAGCAGTATCTGTCAGGGAACAACCAACACTGTCCAAAATGGTGGTCATGACAACCAATATACTTACCCTTGCCCAATTTGTAAGGCTTTGGAACTTAATGCTGTTGAGCTGATCTAAAATGCCGAGACTGATGTGGCCATTTGTTCTGGTTGTCAACAAATCTTTTCTTCAAATACATCACTACAGCTGACTCATGCTTCTGCTGTGGTTCATTCTATATTACGTGCCTTCAAAAGGCTGGCAGCTGTAAAAAGCAGCAACACATATAAGAGCTCAGCAAAGGCTTCAGGAAGAATTGCAAGTGCCATGCATATAGGATGCCTATTGTAGCACAGAATAAACTGAAACCTTGGTCTTTGCCAGGTCTGAAGATAAGAGATACACAAAAATCCCATGTCTCATTGGTAAGTCACAAGGCAGACTGCCCTTACCAAAACGTATTCACTATTCGTTTACTGGGAACAGTGTCTACACTACTGCTTTTTGATATCTGTCTTTAAACTTTGCCGAATTAAAAAGCTACTTTAAATATTTAAGGTAACATACAGATTCATACCTGATTAATCTCTGGCCATCCTAGTTAGAAAGTACTGTGTCAGCGGTTCCTTTAATATATTTCAGAATTTTGATGTTTGGACCCACTTCTATCTGAGGCTTAACATTCTTTTTTTAAACTTATTTTAGTCCTTTGCTCAGAGAAGAGTCATAAACAGTGAATACTCACTGGGTCAAAAGGAATGCTTACCCGACCTGAGAAAATCTGTCTTACACTACTCTTGATAAGAAGTTAATCCAACACGTATTTTACATCATTCCATATTTTACCCATTATTCCAGCTAGCATTGCACTATCTGTTGCATAAGGGAAATCTTCTCTCCTGTCAATACATACTCCAACAGTAAAAAAGAGTAAATGTGACTAAAATAAATCATCAACTAATTTTCAATGCCATGTAGGCAACCAGATATGATTCGTGTGATCCATTACATGCCAACGACATGCAAAAAATTTTACCTGTATGTAGGAATGCACCCCACACCCAAGCAGGTGTTTCCATATAGGGAAAGTTTTAAAACTCACCCGTCGCTGCTCTTATAGGGTAAAGGACCCAGAAACTTTGATGCTCACTTCCCAGTTATTGGCCAGTGCCAAGCAGAGATACTGGTTGGACACCTAAACTTGTACCTCAAAATCTGTTGCCAGTTTCATTGGGGAAGGTGCCAAAAAGCCACATAAAACATTCAGAACTTGAAAGACTCACAGAGCTGCCCACTTTGTGGACTGCCTTAGCCAGTGCAAGGGTTTTCTCTACACTGTGTTCAGCTTATATTTCTTTTGTTTGATACTGTTTGTTATTTTGTCATTATTAAAATCTTTTATTTTACAAAGCACATCCAGAGAAGTTGTCTTGCTATTATTAAGGCACTCTGAAGATGCATCAAGTCTGAGGGTTGACCTGCAGCCTCCCAGAGGCTTATTACACTCTGGCCATATGTAAGACCTGTATGGTCAGCTTTTGCTGTAACAAGAGGTTTTAGGGAATTTGGGAGTGTCAGGATGCACAGATGAAGTCAGGATGCAGTAAATGAAATGTCTATTCTTTATATGGGAATACACATCCTAGAATGAAAAAGATAACTAATTCATTTTTTTTCTTCCAAAAATCTCACCAATTAACACAAATATTAGATATTGAGGGGTCAATAGTCAGCTCCAGGAGGCATAACAGAGACCAAGCTTGGCTGTCACTGCCTTAGATTTCTCTTTCCAATAATACTTTCTACAAAATCACTTGTGTCCCCTACTCTGAGAGCCTGAGCATGTCCAGTGTAACATACTGAGCTGATAGCAGCACCAGTTTTCAGCTCAGAAGACACTCATCTCAGGAAGAAATTAAGACTCAATCAATCTCTTAATCTAGGACAGAGAGCACAGAAACACTTGATGGCACTTTTCCAGCCACTCTCTATTTTTGAAACTACTACTCGAATTCTGTAAACTCCTTCCATTACACATTACTAGCAGACCTTGCAAGAGAGGCAATGACTTGGATGGAGGACAGGCTTCACATCTGGTATCCCATGAACCATGAGGGCTAACCACAGAAGTATCAAACCTTTGCAGATCTTGAAATCATTGGGTTTGGACCTTAATACATCCTAAAGTAGCAGACATGAAATGCTGGCATCTACATATATAATGAAAAATTACATATTTCAGATTGTCAAAATATATTAGATAAAGTTTTTCTCTCGCTCTCATGTCTGGTGTGAATTATTAAAATTGCAAGTAAGACCGACAGAAGTGCAAGATAAAAGGTACAAGGAAGTAGTTAGAAAAATCTCTTTAAAATTTTCTGTGTCAGGTAATTATGGAAAAAGTATTATAAAATGATAATGTGGGAAAGGGCTTGATGGCTTCTTCCCATGGAAACAAACCCGTATCATTCCCAAGGTCTCAGAAGTATTAGGCAATTTTGATAATTTTGGAGTTCTGCAGCATGAAAATTTCTTGCAGTGATTCTCAAGTGCATCTAGAACACTTCTTACCACCCCACAGCTCGAGCCCTCTCTCAACAGTAGCAGCTCCACAGGTTTCTAAGACTTGGAGCATAGTCAGGCACAGCACAATTATTTTACCACTCTCGGCAATCTGTTGCTCAAGGTTACTGCCTATTGCAACTTTTGAACTTTTATTCAATAATTGCTGAAGTAGACTCTGTTCCTCAGGGCCTTCTCCACCTTTTTAACTTTTTAAAGTTAGTCTCACTTAAGTAGTCTGAAAAACAAGCACAATTGTAAATTTCTGCAGGACTGGGATCTTTAAATGTCACCTCCTCTCTGTAGGAAATGTCACCCTACATAACACAGTGTAATACAGCAGTCTGTTAGTCAGAATCAGGTCTCTGGAAACTACCACAGGGAAAATATAGTCATCCAGGAGGCAATGAAGCAGAAAGTTTCACTAAAGTATAACCAGTAATATGTTCTGAGTTCCACTTTTTTTACAACAGAAAAAATATGCCTAGAAAACTCTACCAGAGAGTGAGACAGTGAAGCACATTCTGTACCAAACAAGACATTTCTAGGAGCCACAGTTCTCAGTTTTGCACAGAGGATAGAGCTACACCCACCATTATGTACACTGAAGATATGTTGCATTTTAAGACATCTAACTAATGCAGTGGGATGGTTTTGGCTGGCCCTGGATGGCCACCAAGTCACTCTATCTCTTCTCTTTTTCAACAGGACAAAAAGAGGAAAACACGACCAAAATCTCATGGGTTGAGGTAAGGACAGGGAGAGATTGCTCAGCAATTACCATCATGGGCAAAGCAGACTTGACTTGGGCAATTTCATTTATTGACACTAAATAAGAGTAAGGCAATGAAAAATAAGAACAAATCTATAAACACCTTTACTCCCAACTTTTCTACCTCCTTCATTTCCTGAGCAGGAACAGAGGATGTGGTTAATTCATAACACTTTGTTTCTGGAGCATGTTCCTTCTCATGCTCTTCCCCTGCTCCAGTGTGGGGTCCCTCCCACAGGATTCAGTCCTCCACACCCAGCTCCAGCATGGGCCCCATAGGGTCACAAGTCCTGCCAGCAAACCTGCTCCAGCATGGGCTCCTCACTCCATGGGGACACAGCTCCTGGCAGGACCCTGCCCTAGTGCAGGTCTAGCTTCCCTCAGGGTTCACTCTCCTGATGTGGTGTGGGGTCATTTAGGGGCTGCAGGTGGGTCTCTGCTCCCCAGGGACCTCCAGGGGCTGCAGGTGGATCTCTGCTCCCCATGGAGCTCCAGGGGCTGCAGGTGGATCTCTGCTCCTCTATGGACCTCCAGGGGCTGCAGGTGGATCTCTGCTCCCCATGGACCTCCAGGGGCTGCAGGTGGATCTCTGCTCCCCCATGGACCTCCAGGGGCTGCAGGTGGATTTCTGCTCCCCATGGACCTCCAGGTGCTGCAGGTGGACCTCTGCTCCCCCATGGACCTCCAGGGGCTGCAGGTGGATCTCTGCTTCTCTCTGGACCTCCAGGGGCTGCAGGTGGACCTCTGCTCCCCCATGGACCTCCAGGGGCTGCAGGTGGATCTCTGCTTCTCTCTGGACCTCCAGGGGCTGCAGGTGGATCCCTGCTCCCCATGGAGCTCCAGGGGCTGCAGGGTCACAGCTGCCTCACCATGTTCTGCCCCATGCAGGGGAATCTCAGCTCTGGTGCCTGGAGCACCTCCTCCCACTCCTTCTTCACTGACCTTGTTGTTTCTCTCACATAATCTCATTCCTTTCTCTCAGAAGCTGTTAAATATCCTTTTTTTTTAATCCTTTCTTAAATACATTACCACAGGCACTACCAGGATCGCTGAGGGGCTCAGCCTTTGCCAGCAGAGGCTCTGTCTTGGAAACAGCTGGAATTGTCTGACACGAAGGCAGCTGCCTCCCCTACAGCCTCCCTGGAACAAAACCACCTTGAGCTGATCCACTGTTGCCAAAACTATTCTCTCCTACTAAAATGCTCAAGCCTTAGCACCCAGTGTCTGTAAAATATCTTTTATATTTTATATATCATATAAATATATAATTATATATAAATAATTATAATTATTTATTATAATTACTTAATTATATTTCTATTAATTATATTAATTATAATTATAATTAATGTAATTCATTGTTTATAGTTATAAATAAAAATATATATATATATGATATATATAAATATATATATTATATATTTTTCAGTGGGAACTGGCCATTACAATAATTTTTTTTTTTTTTTTGGAACAGAAGTAAAGCTAATCACATAAACCTGGTATAAAAACAATGGGAAAGTGCCACCTGGATGTTTTCTGTTACATATGTAATCTGTACACTGTCACTGAGTGTCTAACACAATGTGAGTATGCACAGTCATCAGAAGCTCAGTGGGGAAAGGATGGACACTAAAACATACAAAATACTTCCAGAATGCTGTTAGCAGAATTAATAAATAAAATAATTTGACATGTAGGCAGTTAAGTGACATATTATTCTCTGATGCAGCACTCTAACACATTAAATAATACCAAGTCCATGATGGTAGGCTCAGCATATGTATAGTCACAATGTGAGATGTGAAATACTACAAGCAAAATATTGGACTGAAAATTTGGGTGAATTTATTTCCAGTTCTGGTTCTTGAAACATCTGCTGGTTATATATCAGCTGGTGATGCTTCTAGATGTTGGTATAACCTTTAATAAGTAGAATTCTTTAAAAATTTAGCTGGCCAAAAGAATCAATTCATCCTCTTTGATGCTTTTTTTCTCCTCAGATCTTGAAACAGAAAAATACAAAGGAAAAAAAAAAAAGGAAAGTAAAAGGACCAAATTTTTAATAATTTTTATTTTCTACTCACTTCAGTGTCCTTAAACCTCAGTGATATGTTAAGATACTGTGAGGTATAAAAAGTAGTTTGCTAAGATCTGAAGCAGCTATAATGATATTTTAGGTTTTTTCTCTGATATTGAAAAGAGTTGCAAATTGTTGAATTTAAGTAATATTTCATATATTTAATATATAATATTTCATATGATTCATTTGGACTTTTAGGCCTTTTTTTTTTTTTTTTTTTTTGTAATTTATCAATGTTTGTGGGTTTTCTCATACCCTGTCATGCCTACAGTTGAGCTGAAAAATAAACCACTTACAAAATTTTGCTTAAGCAGAAGCTGGTACACAAAACAGTGTCAGGAAATGCAACATAGCTGCTACTGTCTACTCACATTTTTCATGGAATAAACCAGACCTGTGCAAGTTCAGCTAATCCCTCTTTTCTTGGAAATAGAGAATTTCTCACACCAGGAAATACCTATTCTTTTGGACGTGTTCCAGATTGATCACACTGTGCCCCAAACAAAAAAAAAAAAATTCTCTCAGTCTAACATTTAGAAATATATTACAGGTGACATTAATTTTAGGGCATGCTGTGGCACACATGAAGGTTACTGCAATAGATACAGAGGGAGTTTGTAGTCCTCCAAATTGCCTTCCATTAGTAATGCTTCTCTCCTGAAAACTATCCTGTCTTCAGAGGCCACAAGACAGAGCAGGAGAAATAGAGGAGATGCTGAGTTTATAGTAGAGGACAAAAGATAACACAATAGTTAAGACACAAAAGCCTTTAGAAAAGTTTGAACAATTTTTATCGTCTCATGCAGAGATCAAGACGAGTGTTTTTGTGGATCGGGGTTTTTCTAGAGGCCATTCTCAGTGCTTTTTCTGCACAATGTCTCTGCATTCTTAAGTGATAGCCCAGTTCACCATTTAAGTGTTGGCCCTCAACATCCATTTCATTTTCTGCCAAAGGCTAGCTGCAGAATATTTACTTACCTCTTGCTATCCAAGCTCTTAATGAGCCTGGCTTGAAGAGCATCCTCAACTGCTTTTAGAGAAAAATATCAAGCCAACAATTCACAATTGTTTTAACTCTGGAGCAAGAAAGAGTGCTTCTCCTTTCAGGTAGTCTAAGACTGAAACGACCTGGGAAAACACAGTGAAAAAATGCATCCTCTACTCACTTGGATGAAAATCCCTAAATCAGAACTATTGAAAAGCTGAATTTCATTTCAGCAAATATCTTCTTGTATATCCCAAATCATGGAGAAAATAATGAATATATTGAGAAAAATAAAATAATTTGTTGCCTCCTCGTGGCTGGTTAGTTTCTACTGCCTATAACTGTGGGTAGATTTTTTGATTTCAGTTTACTTTATCATCCCAGTACAAGTGTCATCACAATATCAACACAAGGAATTGCTTCTACACAGAGTCGATGATGCAGCCTCTGCTTACAGCCTGGTCCTTGACGCTCAGTTTTTGGGTTTTTAACCACTCTGCAAAGGCTGGTTGTACATCAGCAATGAGGAAGACCACAGGTTTTGCAGTTCAATAACTGCATCAGACTTTGCAGTTCAATAACTTCATATGTGACAAGCACTTTCATGTGCCTCCTAAGCCCATTTTGACTCCTTTTCACCTCAAACATTTGCTGGCTTCATTTTTTACTGATCATCTAAGCTGAAATCCTTTTGAAAATTTCTTTACCCATTCAGCCACTTAGACTGCTTTTTGTAATGTTACCTCTTTTTAAGGGAGGATTTGAATGCAAAAATAATTATAACCATCATATTTGGGTCTTCAAAATTAAGAGCTCTGGCATTTTTTGAGCATCATTCTTCCCAGCAGAGATATGAGTCTTCTTTCAGCCACCCCAGGGTAGACTCACTATTTCCTTCAAGCAAAGACTTCAGTTTTGGTAAACCTAATTTGAACAGGTTCCAATTATTTGCAGCACTTTAAAATGAGAACCATAACCTGTGCAAAACCTTGTCCTGCTAGGCTGTATTTCCTGGATGCTTTGAATACTTACTTCTAATCCTGTCTTTTAAACCTAACTGTGTTTCACAGAGCTTACCAGGGAACCTTTTTTTCCTCACAGGATCTTCTCAGTTTTCACTTCAATTAAGCTAATTGTCAACAATTTAAATACCCTCCTTAACTGAAATTGCAGAAATCTTGCAAAAAAAAAAAAAAAAATCAATATTTTAAAACAAACCATCTAGTGACCAAAAAAAAAAAAAAAAAACCAGATCCCAAAGAAGCATTAAATAGCTGAAACACATTCAAATGCAGTGCTTACAGAACATTTTTTCAAGTCAAATATTATACACGTGTTTATACCAACCCTGCTTCTCCTTTTTTACTACAAGAGTTTATTTCAAAGGTGACATCTCACTCTCTCAGAGGCCTTTGAATAGTCCATACATCAGCCACCTCTCAGCTCATTTCTCTAGTTACCCCTTGCTGAGCTCACCTCTATCACTTCTTGCCGTCACAGTTCCCTGACTTTAATGAGTTCCTAGCAGTTTTGGAAGCTGCTTAATTTAAGGAGAATCACACGTGACTCAGGAACTGGAGTGGTGTTAGGTGTGTGTTTATTTGTTTTTTGCAGAGGGCTGTGTAGCTCCTTTTTGCACTGCTCTTGCCTTCACTTCATCCTCCATTAAATACAGAAACATGGGCCTTGGAGGTCTGCTGCTTCCAAATCTGGCTGTCGTGGTCTCTGGGGTTATACACTGCCCAGCACATTGCATGTCAGTGGTCTACACAGTTTAATGAACGTGCTGCTTGGGAGGTGGCAGGAGAGATGCTGAGGATGCTGTGACACAAAAAAGATCGATGATAGGTCAGGAGAAAGCAAGAGAAGTAGGTTAATTCAGATACCCTGGGAGTCTTGGAGGAATCAGCATGGTAAAATGTTTACTGCTGACCTGGAAGAGCCAATGAATAAAGAAGTGGAGGAGATAAAGAGAATGCAAAATTATTGAGGCTGACTGAGTCCAGCTAGGCAAATCTAACAGGCAAAACGAAGAATATCAGAATGATTTTGCACAGTTTAATGGAAAACATTAACAAAAGAATTTCTCTTAATATAAATGCAAAATGTTCACAAAAATGTGAACTAATCATGCATAGAGATCTCTTTTTGACTTCAAACATTAAGGGGTCTGTCAGTAAACTTGTTTTTATGCTGCAATAAATAAACATACACATATGCAGGGCTAAAATAAGAAAATAATTCACTGTAATATGCTAAAAATTGCTTATAAACAAGAATACTTTACTGAGATATTTAATGTTTTGTTTAAAGGTTGCCATAATATAGAAATAAATTAAAGAAAAAAAAATTACATTGGACAACACATTCAAGGTCTAACTAGTAGTTGTACAAGGAGAATGGATAGATGCTTTTGGGCAGCCATTCTTACTGACCTCACCCCAAAGAGGAATTGGAAGACACAAACTGATGGTTGGACTGAGGGATGCTGAACTTCAGCAGAGCTGAAATAAGGAGTCAAGACAGTAGCAGATTTCTCATATCTGAATATAAGACACTGAGGTGTAGGTCCACAACTTGGGTATCTACAGGCACAGTCTGCCCCTGTGTTATCAAAACCTGGCTAAAAACTATCCCACTGGAGACAACAGTTTGGATCATGGTCAAAAGAGGAACTTGGGTGCCTTAAAGGCTGATTAAAGCCCGAGTGAGGAGCAGGCTTCATTCTACCTTGTGTATCCCAGACTGCTGTATGATTATTTCATACCATCAATCTCTCCCTTTTCTTGCCTAAATTTGGAACTTAGGAAAGTTCCTTCCAATCCTAATTTTGTCCTACTTGGATGCATACTTATTGTATCTTATATTCATGAGTGATTTTTGCCCTATGGAAATTTAAACAACCACTCTTTTCCAGCCGTTTGTGAGTGTGGCGGAAAAACACCCCACATTAAAAAAATAATAACGTCTTTTAATGAGTGATCATTTTTTCCAGTCCCTTTCATTGTAAAGGTCTTTTCATGTGTCTGGTTTTTTTGCATTGCTATGTAGAAAGCTCCCTCAAGGTCAATCACCCACCTTTTCAGATACAGTACCTAACTGTGCCTCTACACAGAGATGTAAATCAATCTCAACACAGCAATATCAGCTTTTGAGTTATGGGCTGGCCTGCCTGGACTTAAAACACTGTTTATATTCTATAGTACAGGAAAGGGGACGAAAAGGAGAAAAGGAAAATTCTGAAACTTTTAATAATGTCTATTAGGGGACTGTTCTTTACATGCTCTAGGCACAGTTAGCACTTGTGTTTGCTTTTAGTTGAAAATATTCTGATTTTTAGCATGATTTGATTTATATTTATGTAGTGGAAAGCTTACCAAGATTTTTTAGGTTGTGTGATCACCTATTTATTATTTTATGCTGAATAGCCTTCTCTAATGAAATTTTGCAAAGTGTGATGAATGCAACCCTTGGATTCTGAAGCCTGTGCACTAGTTATTTTAAAAAAGGATTAGAAAACAAAACTCATGAAAGACAGAAAATGACCATGATGTTATCAACTATTAAATGTTTACATAATTTAAAAACCACTCTTTATTTCTTGTAAAACATTCAGTGATGAAAAGCCCCTGACCATACTAATTTTCTCTTCATGGCAGTATGCAATAAATTCCCATAAAAGAAATGACTAAACATAAAGCAAGTATCAAGTACTATTTCATTGAGTAGCTTCCATCTATCCTGTGCACTGGATAAAGCTGAAATAAACAGTGAAGTTTGAGGTAATTTAAGACTGCCATAGCTGAAGCTGGTTAAAGGTCAGATTTTAAATAACAAAATATCTTCACCTTTCTAAAATACTTGAGTTTCCAAAATCCCAATGAATGAGAAAATCTACAAGACAAGAAAAGCATTTAATGATAAAGCCTTAAAGACATTCGAAACTACAATGATCTGAAAAGAGATCCCAAGGCTATCTCTGGAAGTCTCCACGCTGGGAGCAGAAGCTGTCCAACTCTTATTTACATGGCAGAGATACTTCTACACCTTTCCACTTAAACTAAAGGGTTTGTGAGTGGGGGCTCAGGGTACCCTGAAAAAGAGACATGGGATCCCTACTTCTGGCATGAAGAAATGAGGAAATGGCAGACATGAGGAGTCTGCACATGCAGGACACATGCTTCTGGTGTTTGATCCCAGAATCCTGTGAGCCTGTCAATGCAAAGGGCAGGAAATATTCCTGCATTTTAACTTAATCCCACCCAGTCTGATTGAGTTCTGCCAACCCATTTCAGTCTTTAAAAGATCAGCAATTCATTAAGTTAGTTTGTTAATTATATCCTGGAAAACTACCAATCTTTAATTTTATTGCATATACACCTTGGGATCATAGTACAAATACCCCCAAATGCCTTTCCTGAATGCTGAGCACTTAATTTTGATGAACTTTTATAGTGACTTTAGCAGGTTTTTTTGTGGTTTTAAGTGTATTTGTGAGTTCCTGGCTTTCTCTTAAAATATAAGAAAAATAAATTAACAAAGAAGGAAAGGAAAGGAAAGGAAAGGAAAGGAAAGGAAAGGAAAGGAAAGGAAAGGAAAGGAAAGGAAAGGAAAGGAAAGGAAAGGAAAGGAAAGGAAAGGAAAGGAAAGGAAAAGGAAAGGAAAGGAAAGGAAAGGAAAGGAAAGGAAAGGAAAGGAAAGGAAAGGAAAGGAAAGGAAAGGAAAGGAAAGGAAAGGAAAGGAAAGGAAAGGAAAGGAAAGGAAAGGAAAGGAAAGGAAAGGAAAGGAAAGGAAAGGAAAGGAAAGGAAAGGAAAGGAAAGGAAAGGAAAGGAAAGGAAAGGAAAGGAAAGGAAAGGAAAGGAAAGGAAAGGAAAGGAAAGGAAAGGAAAGGAAAGGAAAGGAAAGGAAAGGAAAGGAAAGGAAAGGAAAGGAAAGGAAAGGAAAGGAAAGGAAAGGAAAGGAAAGGAAAGGAAAGGAAAGGAAAGGAAAGGAAAGGAAAGGTTCAACCAGAAACCAAAAATCAAATCAAAAACTCCAAACAAATCCACAACATAACAAATAAAAGCAAAACAAATTTTAAAAAAGGAAGGAAAAATACCTCAGAAATAAGACATAGTCCACAAACAGGAGAAGTAGGTGGAGAGAAAGTTAAAGAGGTTCAACAAGGGTAAGTGCAGGGGGAGAGCAATGACCCCAAGGGAGTCTTGGTGGGTCACAAGTGGACAGTGTGCCAGCAGTGTGCCCTTGCAGCAGAGGGCCAGTGATATCCTGGGGTGCACTGGGAATAACCTGGCCAGCAGGTTGAAGGATGTGACCCTGCTCCTGCACTGGCCCCAGTGAGGCCACACCTGCAGGGCTGTGTCCAGCTCTGGGCTCCTCAGGGCAGGAAAGACAAGGAGAAGGTCCTGCAGAGGCCACAAAGACAATCTGGGGACTGGAGCATCTCTCTTATGAGAAAAGAATCTGTGGGAGCAGAGCTTGGGTAAGTCTAGGGAAGAAAACTGAGAGGGGATCTCATCAATGCACATAAATATCCCAAAGGCAGGTGTGTCCTGGTTCAAGGCAAATTTGGGAGGAAACCTCTGAATGGGGTTCTTCTGGAGAGCAAACCCAAACAGCCACTTCGCCAGTTGGTCTGGGAAAAAATCTCCTTAGAGAAAAGTGGAAAAACCAGTTTATTTAACAAAGTGCCCACAAGCATAGAAAATGAATAATATGAAACAATAAAACCTCTTGTTGCTCTGAGGTGAGATGGCAAACTCAGACAGTCCTTGCTGTGGGTGTAGCTCAGCTCAGTCAGTCTCTTATCAGCCCCTACTGTGCTGGAAAATGCCAAGGTCCAGCCCTGGTGGGTCACAGGTGTGAGCTCCACGTGTCTCTCTGGGTTTTTCAGTCCAGGACAGGTTTAAACAGTCCCAAGAAAAAGAGGAAAAAAAAAATTACAGTCCAGGGAAGTTCTCAGCCTCAGCTGGCTAAACTAACTAAAAGCAAAGCAGGAGATGTCTGTCCCACTGTCTGTCCATCCTTCAGATGAACACAGTCCAGGAGCAGAATGTGTAGGAGTGAGTGCGGTTTCTGAAAACAAACTCCATGCTTCTTTTCCCCTCTTCACTCTCAGAACCAGTCTTAAAGGTGCAGAACTCAACATTCAGCATAAACAGAACAGAAAATTTGGGGATACAAGAATCGTAAAGTCACCCCAGAACAAGGTGCCAAGATGATGGTGCCAGACTCTTTTCAATGGTCCCCAGTGACAGGATGAAAGGATGAAAGGCAATGGCCATAAACTAAAACACAAGAAGCTTCATTTCAACATGAGGAAGGAGTTCTTTACACTGAGGATAGCAGACCAGGGACAGGCTGCTTAGGGAGGTGGTAGAGTCTACCTGTCTAGAAACATCCAAAATCCACATGTAAAAATTTCTGTGACACCTGTTCTAGGTGGCCCTGCCTTGGCCAGGCGATTGGACTAGAGGATCTCCAGAATTCCATTTAAATCCTAACAATTCTGTGGTTGTGTGAATTTGTGTAACTACAGGTCCCTTGCCAGGCTCTGGGAGACCATGTTCTTTAATGACCACAGGCTCCTCCCAGCCTCTTCCTATCATCATCCTCTTCTGCCATCCTTTCCACCCTTTCCTGTACAATCATTTTCATGTTTTTCCCTTCTGCTCATCATTCCAGTTATGGTCTCTTTGCCTGACCAGTCCCTGAGTGATTTATCTCAGCTCAACTGCCCCTCCTGGCAGCACTACCTGCTTTGGACATACCCACACACTTCTCACTCTGTTTCTTTGGAAGGACTGTTTTTTGTTGGAAGCAATTCACCTGTCTTCACATTAAAAAAAAAAATCATCACTTAATAATATAGCAGATATATCTAAAACAGCTGTAAGTTTTATCCTGAAACAAATCAGCAAGTCACATGAGCAGCAACATTTTGAGAAAAGCGAGAGCTGAAAGAGCGAGTGTTAGGCAGCAGGATTGGAGCTGGACACTTTGCTGCTGCCAAAACTGCTAGGAGATTTGCACTCTGCATTCTTGAGTTCAGTATTTTTTTTCAGAAGAGGGTGTCTCCAGCAGTGGAGCTTTATGCTCTGCCTTGCTGGGGTGTTATTTGTTCACCAGAGACACACAGCACCGAGTGCCAGCCGCCGGCTCCTGAGGAACAGCAGTTTTCTTTGGACTCCTTCCAGGCACATCACAAACCCAGCTATTCTTCACCTACAGCGCATGCTGAGATTGCAGATTAGGGCTGAATCATTAGTGTGCAAGCAATTTTATCAACCTGACATTCTGTGAGCCTGCATAAAGATCCAGATGGACATATGGACAAAGCTAATTGTAGAACCCCCCCCCTACATAACATGCATTTTCAGAAAATCCTGAGGAGATTGTTATTTGTACCCCCACTATCTGAGTTTTATGGCTCGATGTTTGAAGCTAGAGTAATAGCTTCTTTAGTCAAGGAGTGATTATTTTAAGTTTTCCATTATTCTAAATGGTGCTCCTCTACCCACCCTTTTCAAACCCTAGACTGCATTTCAAGATTTCCTGAACAAAAATATATTGCTGGAAGAGATTATAATTTTTAAATAGAATCAAGGTATTCAAAAGGGAGTCTAATAATTACTTTCAAAACCTAATAATAGGAGGCTATTTTCTTTTCAACCATAAAGGCAAGTTCATTGGTGTAGCTCAAAATGTGATTGAAAGACACCTTTTGTTGAATTTCAACAACAGATACTTAACTGTATTTGGTTTCTCTTGCATTAGTTTCTTGTCATGTCTAGACAAATCAAAATGTCTTTTTGGACAACAAAGTTTCATTCTCATTAATACATTTAAATTTTTAATACAGGCTGTTACAATCTGTGATTTCAGCTGAAGACAGAGTTTGGGAATCTCTGAGGCACAGCAGCTCTGGCAGCTGCTAGATTCAGTGTGATAACTCCCAAAATTTTTACGTGTGAGGTCAGTAATATGGCATGAACTATATTTGGTATGGAGCAGTATTTTAACTGGAGCACATCAGTGTCCAGCCATGGTCCAGGCCAGGCTGGAGCTGGGGTACAGCCAAAGGTGGGACATGACATGCTGAAGAACTGCATAACCAAAGATCCAGTATAATATCTGGATTGTAGGTGAATTTATGAGCTAAGCAAAGAAATGAGAAAATGAGCCAAACTGAAGAACAAGGTAGGAGCATGATCAAAGGCACATTCAATACTGTGAAATTAAGGAACTCAGGGACATTTTGAGATCCAGGAAAGAAGGGTATCTTGGAAGAGCACCAGGAGTAGGAATGAAAAAAAATAGGCTTGTGCAGAGGGTAAAATTTCTCAGAAGAAATTGTCAAAACTCAAAAACTGGGCTCTAAAAGTCTATCCAGGCAGACAACCTTTTGCCCTTGTGTCATCAGAGGCCATTTAATATTTGAAGATTTTTTTTTTAACAACAAACATTTTGCTTTGTGCTCCTTTATTCACACACAACATGGTTGGTTGTATGCACTGATCACTCTGGGGGCACCTGTTTACCTAGTGACTTAGCTAAAGCTGATAAAAATATAATTAGACATGAGCTGTAGGATTCTAGCGTCCGAGCAACATAAATTAGAAACTCATTACTCAGTATCTTGCTTAATATGCTTACACTCAATTTTAGTGTGCAGAATTTTTCAGTATCAGATTCAGAGAGCAATAAACAACTGAGGAGGGCACTGTACCAGGGAGAGCAGGAGTTAGAGATGAAGAGTAGCCCATGGAGAGTGACAGATACCCCTACATCAGACCTCTTGTATCTAAAGAGCTTCAGGAAGTATCTGTCCCTGTGGTTGCAATACTAATTAAAATACTGAGAGCGCAAATATAAATTAAAGGAAACTGAGCTTCAAACTGTTCATAAGAGTGAACAAATGAGGACAGGTTCTTCTCTTACATTGGCTAACACTGTCTGGTGATTTCTTAAGTAGATTTTACTGCCTTTGTCCAGAATATAATCCTGGTTCAATTTTTATAGTTTAGTTGACAAAGGTTCTATCAACAGTTTTTTTTTATAATATACATAACAAATTTCCTTGTTAATTAAAACAACTTCTAACTCCTAATAAAGGTAAGGATGCTGTAATTTGATTTTTTGACAAGCACTGATATAAAATAGAAAAGATTATTTATAGATTTCAGGTCCTGGTTTTGTAAATACCCAGCTATACTGTAGTGTCTTGAATAGTCTTAATAATCATCATGTCAGAATATGTGAGAAAATTGGAGTTCTCTGCCTCTGTAATGCTTGAAGGAGATTATGCAGATTTTTTAAATGTTTGTTTCATTTGCATCCCAAGACCCTTTCAGGTCATTATCACAGAGGTGTTTATTTCCATTTTTCTTATATTAGTCTCAGATGTTTTTATGATTAGTGTCTTGCTCAAGCACTGATTAATGAAAAATGTAGGTCTTCTAAAGTAAAAAACCAGTAAAAATGATAAATCACGTTGTTTTCAGAATATCAAACAGAAAATATACAGCAGCTGGTATTAAACTGGCAGAAATAATCTGCTGATGTACTTAGTGCTTAAACTTTTGTTAAATTTGTTGGGAATTTCAAACACTAAACATTTAGTTGGAACTACTGAGATAGCTATACTCTTGTACAGAAAAAGAGAAGCAATAGATACTGCAATTTCAAAGTGAAAAACAGTATAAGACAGTGATGAAAATAACAGTTTTTCTGCTTGAGTTTGTCCTGTCTTGAGCCCCCAATAATACTTTTTAAATCAAAGAACCATGGAAAGGTTTGGGTTGGAACGGACCTTCAAAGATAATCAAGAGCAACCTCCCTGTCATGGGCAGATCAATCTTCAACTACTTTATGTTGCCCAGAGCCCATTCCAGCCTGGCCTAAAACCTTTCCAGGGATGGGAATCTACCCTCTCTGTGGCCAACCTGTGCCAGTGTTTCACCACCATCATTGTAAAAAAATTTCTTTCTAATATCTTGTTTGAATCTACTCTCTTTTGAAACTATTATTGCTTCTCTATTGCAATAAGACCCACTAAAATATTTGTGCCCATCTTTCCTTAAGCTCCATTTAAATGTTGAAAGGTCACCAGAAGGTGTCCCTTTTATTCTCCAGACTGAATAATTCCAACTCTCAGCCTGTTTTCATTGGAGAGGTGCTCCAGCCCTCTGATCACATTTGTGACCCTCCTCTGGTCCCCTTCAAACAGGTCCATGCCCTTCCTATGCTGGGGATTCCAAAGTTGCACACAGCACTCACAGAGCAGTGCAGAGGGGGAGAACCACCTCCCTCAACTTGCTGGCCATGGTTTTTTTTGATGCAACCCAGGACATGTTTGGTTTTCTGGGCAGTGAGCACACATTGCCAGCTCACATCCAGTTTTTCATCCACCAGCAGCCCCAAGTCCTTCTCACAATGTCACAGAATATTTTGAGTTGGAAGCAACCCACTAGGATCATCAAAGCCCAGCTCCAGAACTCCAGCTTCCTCCTTCCTTTCACAAGCAGTAGCTATGTGGGTTTTTAGCCCTACATTTTGGATTGTGGCTGCATCCATCCCTGCTTTTGCTGAATTCCTTGGCTCTACTCTGCTCTCAGGTCAGTAAGCACATTCAGTGTTACTAGATGAGCTCTTCTAATTGGAAAAATCTTTGCACATCATTATTTATATGCATCTGCTGGACTTTATCCCATCGTACAAACAATCTTGGAAAGTGACAATATATGCACAAAAAATCGCAGAGCAAATCTGAAGACCTAATTTCCAAGAGTCTTTCTGTCTGGCTCCTTGTGGCATTCAAACAACCAATATCAGCAAATATTTCTTCCACTACTGTGCTGTAAAACCTGCCTAGGAATGCCTATCCTGTAGGTCAAAAAGAAAAATGACTGGAATGGATCCAAAGGAACTGTGCAATTTCTAGGGAAAATATAATGACATATCTGAGGAAAAGTTATTAACTGATGTTCAGAAATACCTGCTCTCAGTTTCAGTGTTTCAACAAGAAAAAAAAGTGCTTTTGTCAGGATTTTGTGCTTGTTATTTTTGCAGGATTAAAAGGGATTTTATTAGGATGTTTCATTTTGAGATGTTTCCTCACTAGGATGAGACTTTTGAGGTATTGCACTGAGATATTGATCAGAATCTTATTACCCTTCCATGTTATTTTCATCATCTCAGGGAGAATTTGTGCTGAAAGGGAAGATAAAATGAACTGGCTGCAGTGAGGAGCTCTGTGTGCTCTCCACTGAAATGGAAGCAGCCCCAGAATGGGTCTCAGCATGGTTCTGGTACCAGCACCAGAATGTGGTACCATGCCAGGTGTGTGTTGTTTCTTTGGGCAGCAGGGTCTGCCTGCACTACCAATTAATACAGATATAAAATTGTTAAAATGTAAAAATGTAGTAATAACAAAATATGGCAATTTCAAGAAGAGAACCCATGTGAAAATCGTGAGCTTCCACAAGGCCAAGTCCAAGGTGCTGCATCAATCCCCAGTGTCAACACAGGCTGGAGGATGAATACCACAAAGAGGAGTCAAAAAGACTCCTGGAAATTAATTCTTCAGATTTGCTCTGTAACTTTTCATGCACATATTGTCTGCCTCCAAGGTTGTTTGTACAATGGCAAAAGGTCCAGCAGATGTGTATAAATAGTGATTTGCAAAGATTTTCCCATCAGAAGAGCTCACCTAGTACCTGGTAAAATGTGCTGGTCAGGAGAGCTGTAGGATGAGTGACACATCTCTAAGGAAGCTGGAAGATATGACAATGGATATGAAACTTCAGAAAGAAACCAAAAGCATAAAATTTTTTGCAGAAAAGCATTAGTGAGAAGAAAGATAAATGGGAAATAGCAAAACTGCTTTTTCTCTTGGAAAGTTCCTTCCACTCTCTTTATACTCAGACTTAAGGATGTCGCTGCAGGTGTGAATAATAGATATAAAACTTTCCTAGCCCTCTCAAGTTCATTGTTAACACAGCAAAGAGTATTAAATAAAACTGATAGTCTGAGTAAGGTTCTTTATATTTTCGTCAGCCTTTCAAACTAGCAGGACAAATTATGGCATGTTATTATTCAAATTCAAGATGATCAGAGGAAAACCACAAGGCAAGGAGTAACTTGTGTTTAACTGATAAAGCTTTAAGGGGTTTGCACATGGCATTTGCCTGCTAACTACAAACAGGAGCACATTTATGGACTTATGTGTTAAGGACAATTCACACATATACACAAAGGAGCAGAGTGTATTTACTCAATCAACTCTTGTTATCAAGCTGTAGAAGTGATGAAAATGAGATTTCTAAGTTTGGACTTGCTTATTCCAGGCTAGATGGAAAGAGATAAGATGTTAAGGAAACAGGAAGCTTTCCTGTTTTGCTGGTTGACAGGCATCAGTATCAAATGTCATTGCATGAATGTATTTTAAGCGATCCAATATCTTTTCAATTGCATGTGCAAAAATTTCATAATCCACTAGTTATATATCTTCCAATCTGCCAAAACCAGAACAGTCTGAATGTGGGTCAAAACATAGCACTGGGAACGTGAGAAAAATGTGACAGAAATAAATACAGAAATCTTATCTCAGTAGCCTGAACATCACTTTCCCTGATTTTGAGATGCTTCCACTTTTTCTGTTCATGCTGAAGAGCAAGAGACAAACTGGTGGTGAAGGCAGAGGTTCACAGTTCAGAAGTTCCCTCTTTGCAATCTGGGGGCTCCCTGGGAGACAATCTGAACACTGCCCTTCGGGCTGGCAGAGATAGGATTCACAGCTTCAAGGCCAATGTCTTCTAAATGGAATTGTATTCGACTGGACACAAAGGAGCCCAAAAGCCCCTTAGTTACTATGGTTTCTGCAGAACTGTCCTGCTTGGATTGGTTTCTATTGACTGGAGGAAAGGAATATCTGCTGCAAATCCAGGCAACAGAGTCTGGCACGAGCTTTCTGGAAGGGATACTGACATGCCCTATTGCTTTATGAAGGAAAGGATGGAGAGGAATTAATTTCATTTTTCAGGTCCTCCAATTTTACAGTGTCTGGTTGAGTAGGATGAAGTGGGGGAAAAAAAAAAAAAAAAAAAAAAAAAAAAGAGAGAGAGGAAGAAAAGGTAAAAATAACAAGAAAACTGACAGACCTTTTAGTGCTCTTTGATGGTGATAAAGGAGAGCACAGGTCTGGGAATGAGTGTTTATGACCAAGATAAATTAATGAACAAAGGAGAAGGCTAATGCAAAACTCTTTGTTATCTTCTCAGAAGGCTGCCAGCCAAAATAATAAACAACATTCAAACCAGAATGTTGCAGGGACTATTGCATTTCACCCCCATCCTCTTACAGGGCCTCCTAAACCCTTCAAGCAAGCAAGAAATAATTTCCCCTTGCATTTTTCAGATTCTGAACCACCAGAAGAGCAAATACAGGCATTTAGTTAAATATGGTACTCCCAACCCTTGGAAGAACCATGCTTATTTCAGCTGCAAATGGCAGACAGAATTATGTGTTGATATATTAAGCTCTTTTCCTTGCCAAATTTGAGCTGCATCAGTTCTGTGAAAGAAGCTCACCAACAGTTCAGATCAGCTGTTCAGCACAGCCCTTTTAAAATTCTCTGCTGCACACTCCACATGTATAGATACAGACACAGAAATGCACACACTTACAGCCCTTTCCTACCACCCCCTCACCTGCGTGCCAGAAATCTGTAGTGGCTTTCAAGAAGCTTTGCAGCAGCCTGAGCCTGCTGCTTTGGCACAGCAGCCGCTGGGCTGACAGCATGAGAGAGAGTGCACAACCACCAAAGCTTGTCAGTCCCACTATTTAGTGCAAAGCCTCTGTATCAAAGGTATGAGCCCGAGTTCCTGGAGCCTGTGCAGCTGTCAGCCTTCTCACATGAAAATGCAGATTTCGGTTTTAAGGCTTAAGCACCCAGCTAGGAAGTGTTATTCCGTTACGTAATAAAATCTATATTTGCTATGTTTAGAAGAGTCAATGATTGTGCTGCGTGGAGTAAAACGATTTATATGTCACAGTCAACATATAAGCTAATGCAGATTTTCATTTTAGAACGTAAGCACCCAACTGGAAGATTATATTATTCATATGCATATTTAAATGGCCTCTATGTTCAGGAAGGTTGATGGCATTGAGACATGAATAAATGAGTTCTCTCTTGGAGATAAGGCATTTTTTTGTCCTCCTGAACACAAGCTTTGATCACATATAAACTTACCAATAGATTGAGGGGGGTTTTGCTTTGTCCTCCTGAACACAAGCTTTGATCACATATAAACTTATCAATAGATTGGGGGGGGTTTTGCTTTCATTCTGAACATTTTCTCACCTTCCTCTTTTTTCATCATCTTAGAAAGAGAATCCCATGTCCATATAGTTCTGTCTCTTTCTGTTTCTTGAGTGCATTCTTAGTGAGGGTGTTAAGTTAATAAGGTTTAACTTCGATCATTTTTCTGAACAAATCAATCATTGTTCTCAATTTCCTCCCATGTGATGCTTTCTAAAAAGTTTCAGCATGATGAATAAATTTATTACCTCTCCAGTATACCCCTCTAGCATTTATACTGTGGAATGTAGTGGCACTGAGCAATGAATAAGCTTTTCTAGCTCCTTTCCTTCTAGTATTTTATTTTTTTCAGGAAAGAAAAATAGAAGCAGTATGATATAGTATCTGTCTCCTGCAATGAGTGTTTGCATGGATAATACTTGTGAATTCTAATGTGAGTTACACACTGTATGGAATTGTGTCAATATTCAAAAACATATCTGACAGAGAGCCCACTCAGAACACTGATCTCGGTTTAACCATTAAAGAGAAGAATGCAGTAAAAAAGGAAAGCTATTTGCTTTTAAATCATCTCATAAAATTTTTTAAATATATTTTTGTTCAATAGATAAAATATCTAGATAATATAGAACTTAAGTATTAAATATATTCACTTTCGTTTTAAATAATAATTCCACAGATGATGGAAAGTGTCTTTTGTTTGAATTATGTTGCCTGTTTCCAGCTGTACCTATGGTACTTTACTTGGGGATATTTTGGGGTTAAATTGATGCTATACTTCCTCATTGGAAAGATTTTCCTTTTAGCACCACTTCTGATATCAGCTTCCTCTATTTTGTTTATGCAAGCACTTTCTTAGGCAAGATAAAGCAAATAAGAAGGAAAAAAAGAAAAAGAGAGAGATATTGCTGCTCAAAGGAAGTAAATATCTCAGAAAAGATTAAAAAGAGACAAGGAGAGAAGTGAAAACAGCAGAAAGTTAAGCACTCAGTAAAACCTGAAAGCTGGTCTGAATATACAGTTAACAAAGATGCACAGCTCACAGCACCAAAGTTATAAAATACATCTAAATATTTTGAAGGGGGCTTAAGTCCTCCTCTTTCAAAGATGACCTTATTAATAACAAAGAGGAGAACCCGGGTAGATGCTTGCCCAGAGTATGTACTTCTGTCACTGCCTACTGATGGGATCCTTTCAAATTCCTCTGTGACAGAGAGCAGTGAGAGACAGTGCACAAGACTGGCTGGGCCACCAGCTGTCCTAGCACAATAAAAATATCTACTATGGAATTGATCTGAAGCAGCACAGAAGCAATGAAAATGAAGAATACAAAATATTCTTTCACAGAGAAAGGATGGGAATATTTCAAGGGTTATTGCTGAAGGGCAAAAATCAGAAAGAAAATATTTGTAGGAAATCTGGCATCTAACTCCCATTGCGCCATGTGACATGGGAAGTGATGTTTCTCTCAAAATGTCAGGATTAGTGACATTTCCCACAGAGTTCCCAGTTCATCAGAAGCTGTGACTTCACCCAAAGGCAAGACAGTACTTTTAGGCACACCAGGACATGGAAAGAGCTGTACCATGTAGCTCAACAACCTACCTCAGCTCCCCAGAGGCACTAGTTGGTGCCTGGAGAGGAATAAAGGACACAATACAAATAAAGTAACTCCTCTTCAGGGCATTTTCCCCCCTTCTGGTGATTTGTGACTTAGGAAATTTCTGATCCAAAATGTTACCTTTGCAATTGTCTCCAATGTGCATTTTCTCTCCATAAATTTGCCTAATTGCTTTATCCACATCAGTTGGAAAGTCGTTCCACAGTTACCTGGCACGAATGAAGCTCTATTGCCTTTTGTTTGTCTGGGACCTAGCAATCTACAAGGTTTGCACTGTAAATAATAGTCAGTACAGCGTTTTCTTACTCTCATTTGGAAGCAGGAACCACAAGACCATACTCACCAGGTTCCAGTCTCCTGTTTCTTAAACAACTCCCCTTCCAAAAATGCCATCTCCCAGACATACTGATTTGCTATGGCTTAGGAAGAGAAGTAGATGAAGGGAAAGGTCATATAAGACCTCAGAAGTTCTGACACAAATAGACATTCATTCTGAGGACTATACGGAGTGAATAATACAGAAATGACACAATATATCAAGAACTGAATACAGCAAGTATTGGTCCACTTTGAACTAAGTGAAAGGATCCTAGAGAGGACAGGAATACAGACAGGATATTTTACAGCTTTTTTGGGGGTGGAAGATTTTATTTTCTTTTCTCCATAGAGCATTCTTTTTCGAGAGCATGGAGGGTGTTGTGTCATATCTCCACAAAACGTTGGCCATGCTCCTTTGTCTTTTGTTCTCTTCCTCTAGGCTAACTAACTCCTTTGTCTTTTTATGGTCCTCAGTCACAGCTCCTTGTTGCTCACTATTATCTGATCATCATCATAACAGTTTTCACTCCAAGGTACCTCATCCTCACTCCAACCTTGGGGGCTAAACATAATCAAGGTTTTTTCCACTCTGAAATTTAGCTTGCTATTAATAAGAAGAATCAAAGTCGTAGGTAGGCAAGTTCTCATTCAGAATGAAGCTTGTAATTTAACAGTGATATGGGAAGAGTACCAAATGACAGCTAAGAGAATTTTCTAGCTGAAGATTTTGCAAATCACTGCAAGTAGTAAGCTTTTATATTTATGAGTACTCTATTGACCCCATTGTCTCTTGTATTTTAGAAGGTAGAAAAGCTGTTGGAGGAGCAGAATATAAATGCAAGTTTTAAAAATTGCATTTACTTAAGTAATAGAATTATTCTGACTCCACTTTTAATTCTGTGTTTCTTTCATAACATAGAAAAACAACAAGGGAAATAATTCTGAAATACTGTGATGTCTTGAAAGGGAATCTGAGACATATTGAAAATAAAAGAAAATTAAGCCTGCTGCTATTAGGTTCTTGAATAGCCTCCTGGTGTTAAGATTTTAAACATCATTAAGAATATCTGGGCTTGGAGAAGGGAGGAGTAAGAGGACTCCAACAACCTGGCAGAACATAAGCTCATCTAAAAAACAAGAAATAGAGCAAGATTTGATAGCATACAAGGGAAGAAAAATATCTTCAAAACCCTATAATTTGTTTAGCTTAACAACCTCTTTGAAATCGTAATAAAAATGTCAAAGACTGTGGAGATTTCACAGAAACCTTTTTCCCAAAAGCCAGTGATAAATTCCCCACCATCACTCTAGTTCTTTCTTTGCTCTGCACTCGTTGCCACACGCCAGCTGTAAGTGCCTCTCTGCAATGCATTTACTGAGGGATGGACATTGGCCAAATGTAGTTCATTTCCCCTCTCTACTCTTTAATACTGTCATCTTTAGGCAGAGTTTTATTCTAAGCCTTTTTGCTCTTCCATGTCACTATTGCAGCCAGAAGTCTCAGGAATCAATTCAACACAAATAGAGCAAGAAGTCGTTCTCGCCTTCTGAACATCCCTTCTCAGTAGTGTGCACTTTTCACAGGAAAGATCCACCAGAAGCAGGACTAGCTATAATCCATGGGACATGAGATTCCCTTCAGGACAAATCTAGCACTTGTGACCCAACCACAACATCAATACATGGATGGATTTTTTGCACCTTTCAAAATGATCTGAACCATTAGAGAGAGAAACTAATGTTTTTCTAGAATGGCATCAACATGACAGAGTTTGAGGCGAAAGTTTGGTAGATTGGAACTGAATAATTAAACTCTCCGGTCTTCATAATAAAGTTTCAGTGCTGAAACTCAGGAAAACAAAAATTGTGTTTGGGAAGATCACAGAATCACAGGATCTTAGAACATGCTGAGTTGGAAGGGACACACAAGGATCATCCAGTCCAGCTCCTGCCCTGCACAGCACCATCCCCAGGAGTCCCACCCTGTGCCTGAGAGCATTGTCCAAACCCTTCTGGAATTCTGTCAGGCTGGTGCTGTGACCACTGCCCTGGGGAGCCTGTTCAGAGCCCAAATTCCCCCTGCATAAAGAACCTTTTCCTAATACCCAAACTAAACCTGGCACAACATTCCTTATACACATCCTGAAAACTTTCACTGTTACTTTCTGTGTTGTGTTCAAATGGAGAAGTGGAACCGAAACAACATTCATGTGTGAGGAGGAGTGAATTATAACCACTGCAGTTACCATTTAAGAAGACTGAGTTTATTTGTGCCTGTGGTTTCAAAGTCTGTAATAACCCAGCATTGCCTGGAAATCAGTGACCTCTGCCAAGAACAGAGGTGCATTTCCCTCATTAGCTGGTGATAAACATGATAAACAAAATATACACACTGACATAAGTGCTTATTTAAATATAACAAGCCAGTGTTAATGATCACATTCTAATCTGCAGTTTGTGAGCAAGCTATGGACCTGCTTTAGAAAATATTTATAGTAATCAATTAGGACTTGTCTAAGACAAGAATGTGGAGACAAAAAGACATCAGGAAATAAAATAACTGAGATACCTCATATAATTACTTCACATTCAATAGCAGACAGTATCTCCATCCAAATAAAAAACTGTCTTGTCCCTCTGTTTGCCATCTATGTCTATTTTTCATGCTGAGCAACCTTGATTTCCCTTTAACCTAGGGATCATTGTGATCACCAGTATAAAAAAAAAAATAGGATTTATTTTAAAAGTATCAGTAAATGGGGTTTTTTTTCTTGTCTCTAAGACTTCAGAGATTTTGACACTAACTACACTCATTTGATGCCCACCAGAAGTTTCACTGAAGAAAAATTTAACTTTTCATTAAATCAGTATTGATTTACTACAAATTCACACAGCAAAAACAGAATTAAGGATTCAGTAAAGGAGATCTGATGCACCAAACTGATAAAACGAGCAGAGAATGAGCACTCCCAAGATAACTTTCCACACAAAAATCACGTAACTATCACTTTTTCTGATCATTTTTCTAAATAGAGACCTGTATATTCTATCACTATGTGTGCAATTTAACGGTGCTGGAGTTTCTTTACAGCACTGCCTCATCTTTAATGATAACAGAAATGCAGAGACTGGATCTACATGATCTCTTTCTGATGATTTCTTTTTTTAATTTTCCCCATCATATTCATATTAGTAGAACAATTATTTAAGGGAGAAATAAAATTTATTTTTTAAGTCCTACAATGATCAGTGTAAAACTAAAATCTGAAAAGTATGAATTACACATATCTTACACCCAATTATTCCTACAGCCTTTGACTTTGAACTTCAGTGTCCACCTTTAATCAGTCTAGACTAAGATTATTAAAACCCAAATCCTCTGAAATAAGCTTTGTGCAAAAGCATAGTATCATCAGCTTATTTTTTCTGCACTTACTACAGTGATCAGACACAACCTTAAATATATATATAAAATATTTCTTAGAGCAGTTCATTGATTTTTTGGTTCTGGTGTGTGACCTTTTTTGTTAATTCATCTCAGCACTGAGAGCAACTACTTCCATATTTCATTTTTCTAGAAACAGAAATACAGCTTTGGAGGCATATTACTGTTTTGTTTCCTTCTCAGAAACTACTCTGAAGGATTGTTAGGATGTTAGTCCTTCACTCAATGAAGTAATTAGTCATAAACAGTCTATCATTTATAAATAATATCATCACTGCTTTATATTATTGTTGTTGTTATTATTATTATTATTATTATTACTTCCAGAGAAGAAAGACAATCCTAGGCATAGTGGAATGAGAAATTCTGCAGTGTATTAGTCTGAAACCATCCAATCCCCTGAGGCTGTAGAGAGAAAGACACAAGGTAGGATAATTAGAGAACATGTAGTCCTGACACAGTGCAGGGCAAATGATGTGGGTGTTCTGTAGAGAAACTCTCAATGCCTGTGGTAGCACAGAGCCTTTACAGGAATTTGGGAGAGTACCCAGTCAAAGTGCCTATGTGCTAAAAGTTAAAATTCTGTGAACTCAGCCCATAGGTGGGGAAGACGAGTCATGCTAAGCCTGTAGGAAACTGAGACCTAACGAAAATATTCACTTTTGAAACTTTTTCAGAGCACAGTCTTATTGCTGGCATTTGCTTTTGATGACAGGCTGGAAATCACAAACAGTAGGGCCTCATTAACATGCACACGTTGTAACTTTAGAAGAAAAACAAAGATGAAAACACAGGGAACATCTCTTTTCCTCAGAGCAAGGACTTAACAGCAAAGCACTGAGAACTGAAACACTACTCAATCTACCAGCACTTCCTACATTTCTGTACAACTGCCAAGTTAAACAACTAGGCAATTCTATGACCTGCTAACATAGCAAACTAAATTTGTCATTTGGGGTTCACACAATTATACCTGAGGAGTGAGGATTGCATACCAAGCCCTGCTAACAACTTTCAGAAAGCTCATGTATTCTGTTAGCAGACCAAACCAAAGACAACCTAGAGGAGTAACACACTGTCACACTCTTAATTGAATATGTATTTCGACTGCCTAGGTTTTTATACTTAGTTGAAAGCACCTCTGCAATGGGATTTTGCATGCAGAATGCTTAGAAATTTTGTATCTAGCAACCACTCCAGCAGCTGCCTTATTCTGCCACCTCCTCCTCATGTGAATCATCACACTGAATCCAAGGAGATTGCTCTCATAAAAACTATTCTCATAATTACGTGGTTTCACAATTTGTTGTAGCTGTGTTTTAATCTATGCAGCAAACGCGTTAGTCAGTGTTTTCTTTAACAGCCATGTCCACTTTACTATTTGTTGAAGTGTTGATTTATTCAGAACAGTAGTCATTGTGACTCAGTTCGGGGTTTTAGAAACTGGTAAATTCTTTGAAGTGGACACTTCATACATTTCATGTAGGCACAGAGTAGGCTGGCCTGAGAGTTGGGTTTGAAGATCGCAAAGGAATGTGTGAAACTTCAGATGATAGAAACATGAGTTCAGAAGAAATTTATTTTGCTATTAGGTCTGAAACCATGGCAGTCAAGAGTGCTCTTCTAGAAGGGAACTGTTTGAGTATTTTTTAATACAGTTTTACATTACAAAAATTCTGGGAAATAAATAACAAACACAGAAACAGAGACAGACAGTGTGCTCTTATACTTGAACTAAATGTGACTTGTCAGGATTATAATCACGTGGGCATTGTGCTGGAGAACACAGTGTTAAGAGATATTTTCAAATTTCAAGATAAAAAATAAAGATTTTAAGGTCAGTCTGAATTTACAAAAGCTGGGAAAGACAAAGAAAATATGCCAGTCATTCGCAGCATGTCAAGAGGAGGAAGAAGCAGCTTTGTGCACTCCTCTCTTTTGAAGAAAATTCCATCTGGTTCTGTATTGAAAAGCCCTTTGGGTTTCCCTTTCTGCCTGTGACACAGCAAAAGTAACATTTCAAAGTGCAGGAGGAAATGCCCCTGAGTTCTCTGGTTTCAAAGAAACCTTAGCTATTTTTGAGTTTTTCATTGGTCCCTACTTTTTCCCTTTTCTTTCTGTAGCTCCAGAGCAATTCAATAATGCTCATTTCTAAGTCAAAAAATGCCTTAAACCCTCCAGCCCACAGCCACCCAAAATGTTGCAAACAGCAGAAAGGACTGCTGGTGGTGGGGCTTGCTTTTACTGCACAGTACCTCACGGGGATGTTTCCATGTGTTGGAAATGTGGTATATGATTTGCAACCTTCCTTTTGAAATTGATGGTCAGCTAATCCCCAACCAAGCAGGAGAAGAGGTAGCTTTAGCAAAGCTGTTTTAAAAGCCTTTCATTACAGCCAATAATTTCCAATTCCCTTTCGAAAGCAACTTTATCTGAGCTTTATATATATGCTAAATGTCCCCAAGAGATTAGAAGATCAATGAAAGTCTTCTCTGTACATTCAAATACCTTTCCCTTGTCCTTCAGATCATTCTACCCACATCTGAATACAAAGCATGGCTGGAGATTAATTGCTGCATTCTATCAGCAGATAATCTTTAAATGCTTCCTGAGGAAAGTCTATTAGTGTAGAGCCATCGTGTATTCTGTTTTTCCCAACAGTGTGCCATGGTGTGTTTCAGCACATCCCTTGGTCTAGGAACCCACGGCAAGCAACTCCTTTTCCCTAGTTTACCTATGACACTTCTTTTGTGGAAAATGCCTCTTTCAGAGCTATTTTTCTTGAGAGCAATACTGCATGGTGTAGCCCATACACGGAAATCAATATTTTAAAACCCCTGCTTCATTATTTTGCCTTATTTCCTGCGTGAGAAGGGCAGAGGGCAGGGAGCCTGAGAGCAGGTGATTATGAGCCAGCAGCAGTGAGGATGCTGCTCAGAGGCTGTTGCTAAAGAATGAATATTTATGATTTCTTATCCTGTAACCTATTTCAAAGCCTAAAACCTACAGCCCAATAGTGCTCAGGGCTTGGTAAACCCCACAAAGCAGTAAAAATCATTTATTCTATAAAGGTGGAGGCGTGTGTGAAGGTAATTGAAGCGAGATTTTGACCATGTCTTTGAAACAGACTCTGACTTAACTCTAAATCTGAGGGCTAAACTGTATCTGCAGCTGTCCCTGTAGTCATGAACCACATGACTGGGTCTGGGTGGGTGTAGATAAGAATAAAACCTATCCCATGATGGGAATTTTGGAAAGTAGATTCATTTCCTGAGAGAAAAAACATAGAGAATCGTCTTTATTCTTCCATCAACACCTTATTTAATTGTAGTTAAGAATATTTTCATTTAGAATAAAATCTTCTTTAAAATTGAAAATATATTTTATTTGAAGAATTTCCTTTTTTTTTTTTTAAGTTACAAGGACTTAGATTACAAGAATGCTTTTGTGGCAAGATGTCCTATCTATAGAGTCACTTTTCATTGAAATGCAGTAGAGCAAAATTGATTCTGCTTTTTTTCCAAGCATCTCTAGTCTCAGTTCTCAAGACCACCATTCAGAAGAGTTATATTCAAAGAGTTATATTTAAAAAAAAAAAAAAAAAAAGTGCCCCACATGGGAATTTTGTCTTTAAAGGAGATGTACAAAATAATCATGGATGAGTTTCTGTCTTCAAACTACTGTTTCTTGTATGTCTGAAGGGAGCCTATCGTGACTGAGACACACTTTGGTTTTAGCAGTGTCCACCTCTTCAGAATTACAAATATGTCAGTATGGGCACATCTGTGCAGCCAAGCATCTGCTTCAGGCTGAGAGGGCAAAATCCAAATCTCCTTTCACCTCCAGGGCTTACTCCACTCCAGTTTTGGAAGGAATTGCAGGATGTATGTGTGCATCATCCACTGAAACATCAAGATCTCTCCTTCAACTCTAAGGTCAGAACCACAATACCTCTGGCCTTTTCTGGACTACCTGCTTAGGTGCTTTACAGCACTCCTCTTCCCTTTATACAAAAATTATGGGATTGCTCCTTGTCAACTCAGTGGTAGCACTGCACCAAAGGTCAATAAGACAGTCAGGTTTGGTTCACACAACTCACTTCTCTGTCTTTCTCGCTTTAAATTGTTAATCCACTTTAGGTCTCCTAGAGTCCTCGACATAAATCTTGCCCCTGGGGTCAGCTATTTTGTGCTTCTGGGTGCAATGAAAGTGATGGATTGGAGCTGAATTCCTGAAATTTAACAGAGAAGACTTGGGGGATATGCCTTTTCTGAGCATCTATATATACACTCAAGATGACACCACACATTTGAATCTTGGCAGCCTGGAGTTTTGCACCTTCCCTTATGCCTGGAGTATATCTTTCACCTGACCTTCATCCTGCAAAGAAGGGGGAATGCAGTGACTACCAAATTTAAAACTGGTAGCACTTTCTTTTCTCCTTTTTCAAACGAATCAGCTTTTCCCTCTGCAGCGTTTGCATGTCTGTGTGTGAATGTGTGTAATGGACAACTGCTTCCAAAAACACAGACAAATACAGAGCTACACAGGCAAAGAGAACAACATGGCAACACGGCTTATGAAATTATTTTAACCCATCCAAACTGGATTTGTGCATTTGCATCTGGCAGATGGGACATAATAAGACAACCTATCCTCACAGCCTGTCTGGACACTCATAAGATGTGAAAAAAAAAAAAAAAAACCAACAAAACAAAACAGAAAAAAAAAAAAAAAAAAAAAAAAAAAAAAAAAAAAAACACCAAAACTAAAAAGCCTGTTTTCAGAAATAAAATCAGTTACCAGATTAATATTATTTCTCTTCCTCCTTCTCTTGCTACAGCGTGTGCCATTGCAGGCTGTTCTGGCTCTGCTCCTCACCACCCACAAACCAAGAGATTAAATTCATTGGCTTTGGTTTCCCCATGAATCTGTATGAGTTATCAGGCAGCTCCAGCAACTCCTTCTGCATCATTTCTCACTGGAGTTTTGACTTGCTGGAGCAACAGTAAATCTTTAGTTCATTTCTTTCCACCTCCCCTTGTTGCTTGCAGGGTCAGACACAGGGAACCTCCAGCCCCACCAAACAGAGACTACTCTCAAAATGACAAATGCCCAAGGCATGAATATCCCCACACACTCAGGTGTTATATTATAGTGGTAACTGGATCAGCCAGGATACCAATAATACAATGCAGACTTTTGGCACGTTCATTCAGCAGAAAAAGAAAATAGATGATTCTAAAAAAATGACATCTTTATTGATCTGGGGATATTCTTGACAGTAATTAAGTGTGAAATACCTCAGTGTCCTGTAATAAAGTCTGATAATTTTTTTTTCAGTAGCAGGAAGACATATCCCTTCCTGCATTTCAAGCACCAGCAATCCCAGAACAACAAGAAGGTGTTTATATGCATGTAAAAATCTCTAAGTATATTATAGGGAATGACATTTCAAACACTAAACTCCTTATATCCAAAGTAAACCAAAAATGACTCAAAACTAGACTGTGTTTTCAGATCTGCCCCAGTTGTCACAGCACTGGGGTCCTCCTACTCAAGCCAGGGCATCTCCACTCAGTTTCATTTCTGTTCTGCACAATCCCAAGGCATTCATGAAAGTCACATTTACTCACAGGTACACCTCTCTAAATCAAATATCTCTCATCTATCCATTCAATATTCCAGCCAAAAAGAAATTATCTGTGCCAACTACACTCACCTGGAGAAATGCAGAGAGCAAGAAAAGAAAATTCATTTTTCAACACCATGTTTTTGTGGCCACACATTTACTGCACAAATCCCAAGTAACAGCTGCCTGCACATTTTTAGCACAGCTCTCCATGTGTGACCATGTGTCAATGGTAACTGTGCTGCTTGACACAGAACTTGTGAATCTTCTTCAGGAGTGAAAATGCTTCAAGAGGTCACTTGAAGGATATGCAGGAGGTCATTCAAGCACATCTGCTGGTCATAGAAGAACTTTGCATTGGAGGGAAGTCCTTGCATACAGGTGCCCTCATTTATTCTAAGCACTGGGTGTGACCTTCTTTAGAGGTCGCAAGAGTTCTCCTTTCAAAATGGACTTAAACAGAGAGAAAACACCCCCAGTGGAGTATAGCTTCAAGGTAGCAGAACTGTGGCAAGCAGCAAAGTAAAATCTTGGCTCTTAAATCTTTTCTTTGCCATAGGGAAATTTTTCCAACCAGAAACAGTCAAGAAAAAAAAATGTCCCTGTCTCAGGAAACATTCTTCTTCCTAGCATCTAACAGACAGAGAAAAGACCTGATGTGAGAAGTCCAAGGAAAGGAGCAGCCAATAGCAGTACCAGAAACATATCCTAGATTTTTAATGCTCTCTAAAAGAGCCAGAAAAAAAATTCTGGCCTGTAGATTCTTTCTTTGGCTACAAAGTTCAAAGAAAATCTTACCTAATATGGTCCACATACTTTTATTTTATTTCATTCCTAGTGCACAGCATATGCATCTTGCAAAACACGTATTTTAGCAGGAAGTTATGGTTATACTTCTCAGATTATTTTGTTTTATGAACATGCACTAAGACCAGAAAAACCCAAAGTGTCTTTTTGAAATAGTTCAGTTGTGGGTGATTTTGTTTCGTTTGGGGATTTTTGTTGGTTTGTTTTTTCAACTAATGCCTAGAAATATCTTCATACATCTTACATGTTATAGTATGCAAACTACGTGTGCTCACAAACTTGGGTGATAAAGAATCTCCCTTTGAAGCAACATAATCACCGTTCAGCAAACACAACCTTAACCCTGCACTGTATTTGCACATTTAGAGCATATTAGGTTGGCCCTTACAACTAGGCAGAGGACTCTAGCAGGGGTGCAATTATTTTCTGCAAAGTCATTTGCAATATCAGATTAAGCCAATCTACGCCTTCCCCAGGTGCCAGGTGGGAGCTGCTGGCTCTGGTATCAAAGTGTTTGTTCAGTCAGGGACTTGAGAATTCATCCCAACTTACTGGGTGAATGATATTTCATTGGGTAGTGCCCAGAATTCAGGGCATTAATGGGGCCATAAGGGAAGAGGTGACAATGTGTGCTTGGGTTTTAGCAGCTATGGGCAGAGATGAGCCCCATGGCAGCAGAGTGAACTTAGATCAACTTAAATTCTGGTAAATTTGACCATAAGGGGAAAAAAAAGCGCAAAACTCTGCTCCAAAGGAGATTAATTGGGTGTAAAATGGGTGAGTTTGAATGTCTAACAGAATGTTTTTTTGTTTTGATTCATCTTTAATTAGATGAAAGATAAATATTGCATCACATGCTGTTAGGGCTCAACACCAGGCAATCAGCAATATAAAGTTCAATGTTATTTACATTTGTTTTCTCTCTCACTCTAAAAGCTGTTTTGGTCTTCACACTCATTAAGTAGTCACTTACAGAACTGGTTCTGGTTTATTAAAATGAAAAGGAACGTTTTTCTTTTATTCTTTACACAAAATCCTATTAAAGTTTTAGGGTTTGTCCAACCCAGTATTGTTGGGTATCCCTCAATATCATCATCATCACTGTATTGACTCTCAAGTTGGCTTTTTGCTCCAGTAACATGAGAGAAAAGAGATATTTGCCATCATTACTCATGAGATACAGGGTTCATTCTCTCCTCCCCCTGCAGCAGCCTATTTCAGACATGAAATACCTAAGATGCGCGTAAAATTAATCATTTTGCCCTGAGATGCAGAGCCCAGAGTTAGTCAAAGCTCTGCATAGTGTCCCAAAACCAAATGGTAAATTCCACTCAGGAAAAATTCCCTAAGTGGGGATAAAATTATTTTACATTCATCTCCTAAGGCATCTTTTACAAGGAAATAAAACAACAACAGTAAAACAGCTTCCCCTGGACTGACGCCAGCAGCCTGGCAGAGAATCTCTTGGAGTGTTTTGGATATGGATAGGAAATCTTTAATGTTATTAGAGAGAAAATTATTACCTAGAAATGTTCCAGAGAGAAGGTTATTAGAAACAGCTTGGAAAACATTTTCTTGGGTGGGACAGAAGATGTCTTCATTGTGTCACTGAAATAAGAAAAAGGATGCTGTTTAGACTTGATTTTATTAAGAAATAAGACATATCAGAAGCTTGTTATAGAAAACAGTCTTGGATTGTGAAGTAAAAGGTTATTTCTATTCAAGTCAAATAAAAAAATAAAAGTATAGGTCTGCAGCTAAGACTTTTTTGAATAACCAAGTGTTCACAAGTCAAATAAACTTCACAGTAAAATCAAACAGATGGAGCCACTTGAAAGTGCTCATTCTTCATATCAAAGGACCTAACATAATCCAGAGTTTGTATTTCTCAATGAACGAAAACCTTGAACAAAGGTCTGCCTGATTCACTGGAATACTTAGGAAAAAAAATGAGAATAAGAAGAATATTAAAAATAAGAACAGAATTAAAAAAAAAAAAAAGGCACAGACATCTATATATAGGGTGCCAAGCCAGGCAAAGTTTGCTATGGTAATAACCAAAAATAATCAAGCTGAATTCAGCTTTCTGAAGGAGAGCAAGGAGAAAATTTTTCCAGCTGTAAAACTAAATTATTATAAAACAGGGACCCAAGAATACTAAAAAGGTAAAGCACGATATAATGTTGGTGTAGTCCAAAGCTAAATATATTTTGGTTAGCTTCCAAGACTGATGATGTAGAAAACTAATGCAAAATGAAAATAGATAATGAGAATGCATATTTAAAACTAGAAATTGTCACTAATGCAAAGGAGAAAAAGCATAATGAACATAGGGCAAGTAGTGAGATAATTTGCTCAGAATTGGTAGTGAATTTGTATATCCCACAGCAAGTATTTTAGCAAATCCTTCTGCATAATTGAAGGTAGCAAATTTAGAAGTATCTATATTTAGGAAGGTGATGTGAGCAATTTCAGTCTAAACTCCAACACAGCAAGCTGGAGAACAGACTTTAAGGAAGAAATGACTAAAGCCTTGAAGGTAGCTGAGATGAAATCCAACATATTTTGCTAAGGAGACTTCTTGACTTGGAAGCCTCCTTGATGGTCTTTGGCCAAACTAAGTGAAGTATATCTCATTTATCTGGATTTTAGTAAATGTTTAATGTTCTTTTGTAAATATGTAAGCATCAGTTGGAAAATTTAGAGATTAATAAAGGAACCATAAAGAATACATTTGAAGTATCGCAGTATGTGGTTTGTTTTAATTGCTTGTTGTTCATTTATGGTGTAGTCTGTTAAAAGAGTGAGTAAGGCAAGTGTAATACCTGGGAAGAGCAGAGGCTTGTCCCTTCTCTTGGAGGCAAAAAGATGTGCCTGGAATCAGCAGCTTTGAGGGACCACTGTGAGTGTCAGGCCAAGGAATGAGAGAAAAAATAGCCAGGGAGAGATTCAGGCTAAGAATCTCAAATATTCCTGTAAGGACAGGAGAGGACAGGGAGATGTCAGAAGGGACAGAAAGAGTTTCCAGAGAGCCAGAGATGACTGGGCAGTTTCCTGCTACTCAGAAGTCATTGAGCTAACTGTGGGCAAACACAAAAAAAAAAAGAGCTTTCCACAAGTGGGCACCAGCTAAATAACAGGTAGCACTTTTTTTACTAATGTCCCTTGCCTGTGTACATTGTATTTTCTTTGCTTTGGGATTTAATTATTTATAAATTATTATTCTATTTAATGAAATTAAATCTAATATTCTAACTAAACCTGATTTTTTCAGTTCAAAATTTCGGGGCAGTTTGCAACAAGTAGGTCTTACCTAACAGATTTCAAAGATGTAGACTCAGGGTCTTGACAAGTCAGGGAAGAGAATGGCAAAAACAGTAAATGAAAATGGGTAGAACAGAAAGGAGGGGTATTTGGCAGTGACCAGTGCAGTTCATGAGGAGTCATGGTTTACATTTGTGACTATAAAGCACTGCATGCTCATGAAATCCATCCCTGGCACAACACTGAAACTATCATCAAGACAGGGAAGATTGAAATGTCATACATGGGGGAAGACATAATTAATGAGTATAAAATATAAAGTAAGGATATAATATAAAACTAATTAACAAAATCAGTTCTGAACACATAGGAAAAATCACATTAAGTTAGGAGCTCTTCATGTTGAAACAGCAGATAAAGAAAATCTGTTTTTGAACTCAAGGTTAACTCAGTAAAATGCTATTTGTAAAATGCTATAATTCAATTGAAAATGGGATTTTATTGTTCAGAACAGAATTTACCTCACATGAAACAAAAATTTGTACAAGTCTGTGAGCGTCCTATTTTTGTGATATTCTTTTTTTTTTTTTTTTTTTTCTCATTTTCCTTTTAATATTGTAACATTGCTATTGTTAGGGAATAGAGGCAGGAATGCATGTGGTGTCACCAAAGTAAGGTAGAAGTGTCTCCATGATGTTTTAAAAGACTGGTTTCTAGTAGAACACTAAAACTCCTGATCCCTGTCTCATTGCACAAGGCATCACTAACACTTGCCAACAACACAGAGAACTCATCTGATGTCTCATCCTATATATTAAAGAGTCATAGAATCAAAGAGTGGCTTGGGTTGGAAAGGACCTGAAAGAACATCTGGTTCCAAGCCCCTGCCATGGGCAGGAACCTGTTCCACCAGACCAGGCTGCTCAATGCCCCATCCAGCCTGAACTGGTAAAGAAAATATGAGGTCAAGCAGCAAGAGATGAGGAGGAGGAATATAGGGCTGAGCTTCTCTACTTTGTGAGAAGAATCAAAGCAAGCGTGGCAAATTGAAGCCCAAGAGGGCAATTTATTCCTTTCTATAAATACATGAGTCAAGTAAATGATAAGCACTGCAAAAAAAAATCAGCAGAGGGATAAGTGCAAGTCAGAAGAGAGAGTTATGTCCAGAATGTTCCCACTAACACGTTTATGGAAATCAAGTTTCTAACAGAGCAAAAATTGTAACTTGTCTCCTCTTAAATTGTTTCAACAACTTCCCTGTCTTACTGTAGGAGATAACATGGAATTATGCAGCAGGTGCTAAATTATATCTACATGAAAGTCTGGGGGAAGCAAAAGTGTCTTGCCTTAGTGGTGTAATTTTCCAAAATCTCAGCAATATTGAAGAAAGATGGAAAAAAAAAAAAAAAAGACTTCATAATAGCAATGAAAATGATGATTTGGAAAAGAAATACAGTTAAATTTTTATACCTCTCTTAGCCATTTTCCAAAGTATTTTTGCTTTAATGAGAATATTATCCATGACCAAGTCTATTAGGTATCAGATGTAATACCAAGTGCAGTTATAAAATTCTGTAGTTTGTCACTTATTTCACTCTCAGGCTCCTGATGAGCAGAACACCCCCATGTTCATGTTTTCCAAAGGCAAGGCACATTCCTCAGCTGGGTTTTGGATGGCAGTTGGAAGTATATTTGAAAAAAAAAAAAAACCTACTATGAAAAATCAGTGCTTTAACTGCATGCATGAGAGGATGAGGAAGAGAATTTACCACATGAAACAGATGGTTGTCAAGCTGCTTAATCAACTACTACAAAGTCCTGAGATATTATGAAGGGGGGAACTATAAGAAAAGTTATCCCAAATGGCCAGGGCTGCTATTTAATGTTGAAATAAGAGATTAGTTACTATCTTGAGCACGTCTACATTTCATAGCACTTTAAAATATGCCTTGTAAATTCCACATACAGCATCATGGCCTAACAGTATTCAATAAAAAAATGATGTGTTATCATCTTTGGGCTGTCAAATCTATATCTGCAGCATCAAATAGAACCACAGTCTTCACCTAAATTATGGATTGTAAAACAAACCATGATTGATTCCCTAATTTCCATTTTAATGGCACTACAAATGGTAATATTTACACCCTTTTTGGCATTATACCTCATTTTGGCACCACAGAGACTGATAAATAGCATTTTATGTCCATTACCAAGGACATAGATTGTTTGCAATTTACTTATTCTAGACAGTTTAGATTTACATGTACTGGATAGAGAATAAATTTACCTTAACCTAATATTTGTTTTCTACAGGAGTTCCATCTCCAAAATTGTACTTGGATCACAAAAGTAAATAACCAAGGAAGAAAAAGTAGATGACATCTTTAGGGGGCCAGTCCTGCTGTTTGCTGCAGCAGAAGCAGCACCACATCCTACAAGAGGAGATTAATATACAAAATAAAAGACAATCTTCTGTTGTTAATGTTTACTTCTGAATGTCTATTTATACTACCTTGTGGAGACAGAGGATCCAAAAGAGATATGGGGACACAGAACAAAAGGCCAACGCTTCTGAACTTTTTAATTAGTGATACTGACTTTGATCTGAGTTTTCAAGACAGCCCTTTTACAGAGTAAATTAGATATTACATAAGGCAGGGATTATGACAATGAAGAAAGGAAGATTCAATGGCAAGGACTCTTCCAAGGGTGCTCCTTGTCAAACAGAGAACTCAACCTATCACAGCTAACTGTGTAATTCTAGGAGTTGCTTTAATATCTCTTGAAGGTACTAAAGGTTCCCAGATTCATCGAATATACTGAGTTGGAAGGGACCCATCCAGACAATTCTCCTGGCTCTGCACGGAACAGCCCAAGAATCACACCAGCTTCCTGAAAGCTTCATCCAAACACTTTTTGAGCTCTGTCAGGCTGGTGCTGTGACTAGGAAACTGTGACTGGAGCTCCCCTCCTCCCTGGGATCTGTTTCAGTGCCCAAACACTCTCTGGGTGAAGAAACTTTTTCTAATATCCAACCTAAACCTCCCTGACCCAAGGGCATTCCCCTGGATCCTGTCGCTGGTCACCAGAGAGAAGAGATCAGTGCCTGCCCCTCCTCTTCCTCTCATGAGGATGTTGAAGACCACAATGAGGTTTCCTCTCAGTCTCCTCCAGGCTGAACAAGCCAAGTGACCACAGCCACTCCCCATACAGCTTCTCCTCAAGGGAAATCCAAAGGCCAGTCCTCACGGCCCTTGTCTACACGTTCTCTGGCACTTTAACATCTTTTTTATATTCTGGCACCCAGAACTGCCCCCAGCACTGGAGGTGAGGCTGCCCCAGTGCAGAGCAGACTGGGACAATTCTCTCCCTTGCCCAGCTGTGATGCTGTGCCTGATGCATCCAGGGTGGCACTCCTGGGTGGAGGGCATTGCTGACTAAAATTCAGCTTGCCATTGACCAGGACCCCCAGGTGCCTTTCCCCAGAGCTGCTCTGCAGCCTCTCATTCTCCAGATTATGTATAAAACAACAGTTTCCCTGTTCAAGGTGTGGAATCCAGCACCTGCTCTTGCAAAAAGGTTAAAGTAAGCAGCTGAGCACAATGCTAAAATGATGCTTTAGTACCTTCAAGAGGTAAAAATGCACCAGGTAAAAATGATTGTTCACATAAACAAAAACAAAACAAAAGGCAAAATCTGGGTTTCTTTTCATTTTTTTCTAATCATACCCATTACTATAAGATGCAATAGCTTAAGGGTTGCTCAAATGCAATTGAAAACCTTCCAGGCTAATGTTTTTATTTCTTTGTTTCATTGTGCTTTTCTAAATTGGCCTTCTTAAAAGCTGTACTTAGACTGCTCATGTCTTACTGAAAGACACTTCTCTGTGTGACATGATCTTCATGGTTAATGCCTTTTTCTTTTTCTGTATTTTCTTAGGGAAGATGGCCACAAATGGTACTAAGAGCAGTCATTTTCTAGTATTTCTCCATAGGAATTATTACTTCCATTTTGTACATTGAAATGTCCTTGATTTAGAATTACAACAAAGAAAAAACATTCAAACATTTGGTTCTTCATGTAAAGTTTTAATAAGAATTTAATAAGAGTCCTTAACCCATTGGGAAACAAATAAAGACAATTCTAGATACAGTATGAAAATCCCTTGCCTTGCTTTGACTACCAAACAAAGAAACATCTTCAGGTTTATTGAACAGCCAGTAATACATAAGGTTTTTCACATTGCTGCATGACTGAAACTTCAGAACATCTGGGAGGGAGAAAAGAACATGACAAATAAAGATAAAAATGTGCCTGTTACCTGGAACCAGTAAACCATGCAGTAAACTATAGATAAGGTGTTCAAAATGGGGAACAAAACCCATCCCCTGGCTTGTATGCTGAAGCCGTGCATCACAGACCCCTGTTAATCTTCATAACACCCACCAAGCAACAGCATCATTGCCAACAATGGCAATAAGCTATTGCCATTTGACAGATGAGAAAAAATTGATTCCCAGCTTGCTGGACACTGTGCAATGAGCAAGAGATAAAGTGGGTGTAGACTAAGGACCAGGAGATCTGTGTACCCTTTTGTGCCCCATAGCAAGGCCATAAAAATAGATAATTAGCAGTCAGGCTCTAATAGCACTGACCATGAGTGGTTCTGCCTGTGCTGTAACTGGACTTTTTCACGTTTTTTAGCTTCCATTAGCAATCTCTAAAAGATCTTTCAAAATGGACTTTGTTAAGGCAAATGTTTGGGAATGCCTGTAGGCAGATCCAAAATCCTTTAGAGGCTACACTGCCTGAAGTCTGCCTTCAGCTAATCCATCAAACCTGTTATTTTCTCATGCAAAGCAAACATGTGCATTACCAGCAGGGCTGATCAAACCTGGGCAAGTGTGACATCCAATTCTTACCTGTCCACTCAAATCATGGTGTGTTAAAGCTGACACAATTGCATTAGTGGGCTGCCAAAGAGCCCAGCCTGCCCACGACTTGGGCAGCTGAACTCTGCTGCGTGTTTTCAGCCATTTGGCTCAAGCAACATTGCTTTCACTCTCCTGGCTGTTACCAACCTGGGATTTGGACAGCTTTGTGTGGAAGATGATGTTGTGCTCTGCCCTGCTGTTGCTACTAAGGCATGGCTTCAGAGACTTCACCCTACTGAGTCGTAGGAAGACTGAATTTCTTACAAAAAAACCCCAAAAACCCCAATCCAAAAATATTCCCCCCAAAATAAACAAGTTTTCTCCTCTGTAAAGGTAATCAGAGGGAAAAAATCCCAGGTTTTTTGAAAGAAAGGAGAATTATGAGCTCTCTCAAGGTAACTGAAATAGGAACCCTCATCAGTGGTTGGGCTAGATGGTTTCCAGAAGTTCTTTCCAAACCTAACTATTCTCTGATCCTGTGAAAGAAACAAGTATGCAGATTTACATGATGTTTTTACTGCCCAGCTCAATTCCTTGTAAAGAATGCTTTGCCCTGCTGATAGCTAGGGAGAGAAGGAAGGCAAATGAGAATAAAACAACAATGAAAAAGTCAGAATGGCCTATTAATTTGGAAAACCTATAAAAGTTATCTTCTTTTCTGAATCGTTGGACAGATAGGATATGGTTAAGTTCTTGGTTTTATGTTTGCATAAAACATAAAATAATAACATAAAAACTCTATGTTTTTAGAGTATCACTTGCAGCTAGTGTAGGGTCTCCAACACTTGCTTTGACTAAATTCATTACTATGGATGAGGTGCTGCTTTGTGTGTATTGTCATAAATGCATCTAAAGCTTGAAATATCAGTATGGAGCATTTGGCTTTATTGCTTTGGCTTTGCTCACTGTTATCTAACTACTCTGAAGTGCTGAACCTTGGCAGGTTTGCCACAGTTGTTTATCACTGATGTATCTACAGCGCTTTAAACTTCTCTGATTTCAGCATATTCACACTTACGGCATTTGTAAAATGCTATAATTCAATTGAAAATGGGATTTTATTGTTCAGAACAGACAGAATTTACCTCACATGAAACAAAAATCATGTGAGTGTCCTATTTTTGTGATTTTATTTTTTTAATTTTATTTATTTTATTTTTGTGATTTTTTTTCTCTTTTTTTTTTTAAATGTTCCTTTTAATATTGTAACCCTGCTGTTCTTAGGGAATAGAGGCAGGAAGGTATGTACTGGGCAACATACTTCTCAGGTGTTACATTAAAAATAGTTGTGTTTGTGTTTGAAAGCATTGCATTAATCTATTTTTTCCTATCTTTTAAAACTAGCAGCAACTATTAGCACCATGGACTGGCTGTTTTTTGTAATATGTGACATCTCCAGGACAGGAAACTGCTTTTTCTTGGTTTTGTCACGTGCAAATTTGAGCCTCTATTTCAGTGGTCTGCAGTGGTGTATGATCCAAATGTCCCTTGCTTCCTCTTGTTTCATTGTGAGACACCAATCTGAACCATTCCATACACCTGTCCTGGGTTGTAGTTTAGGGTGTATTCTATCACCATCTCCAGTCCATGGCCCATCAATGCCTTGCCATGACTCACAGATAACCCCCTCTGGAGTTATCTCTCTTTAATGGGCCATCAAGGAGCCCCTGGATGACTCATCATCCCATTGGGAGATGCTCCGCCCAGGGGGAGGAGCCAAGCATTCTCACCTGGATATAAGCTGGGATTTGGGACAGTAGAAGCAGCCCTCACCCCCTGGATTCCCAGAGGGCTGGAGCTACCAGACCTTTCTATGGGATCACTGCTTCAGGAAGAGCACCTCACCTGGACTGCTTCCATCACCCTGCTCAGGTTGTATTCTGACTCTGTCAGTGGTTTTTCTTTTTGTATTGTTGCATTTATTTTATTTTTTTTTATTCCTTTACTTCTCATTAAATTGTATTTCTGAGTTAGAGCCTCTCACTTGGTTTGTTTTCAAACCACAACACCTTTGCACCAAACAGGTTGTCTAAAGCCAAGTCCTTCAGGGACAAATTTTGGGGCCTGGAGCCCACCACACCACATATTTTCTTTCTGCATGCAGGTCCCTGCTGAGGGCAGCAGTTCTGCCCACCTCAGGGCACTTTGGGGTGCAGCCTCCCAAAGTGGAGCCTCCCAAATCTGTCTGCTGTGCCGGTGGGACAGACAGATGGACACCTGCAGCAATGCAGCACAGCGACCATGACAGGAGGGTGCTAGCATTCCTTCCTGCTGTCCTGTGGATCAAGTAGCTGCAGAAACGGGATGCAATCCAGATACAAAAAGATGCAGTAACATCCAGAATCTCTTACCTGCCAGTTTCTGGGACTGCAAAGTGTGAAGGAAGGACATATATCCCCCAGGATATAATCAGTGCAGGTGTACATCCCAAAGGTGGTTAAAATCAGCAGAAACGTTTTCTTTTTCCATTTCTTATACTCTTGTATTCCTTAAACAATGAACATTGCCATTTTCTACAGTTTGAGGAAATACATTGCAAAACTTGACCTGCCCATAGGAGTAACTCTCTGCCATTATTGTTTGGTTGGGTTTTCTCTTTGATTATTAGTAACTACAGCTCTTTAAAAGTATCAAAAGTAAAAAGTCCTCATGATGACTTTAGCAAAAACATATGGAATGTGTACAGCTGTACTTTGGACAGACACCCAAGACATGGTTCATTCCATCATTCTTATCCAGTGAATATGATTCAGAAAATCAGTGGAAATGGGCTTTTCCCTTTTCCAGAGTAGTTTGTGTCTTGGAAGCTGGCTTTTCTGTTTCTTCATCAAATAATAGAACTCCCCAAATAAGCAGATAACTAGCTTTCTATGACACATCACAACCCACTGAGAGTTCTTACTGGGCCTACCATACCTTAATTTAAAATTGAATAGCTCTCTCATTTACCCATAATTTACATTGTAACATGTGAAAAGCTAGAGATCCCAGAGGGCAAAGCCCCATCTCCTGTCGGTTTGGTAACATTCTCACAGATCTTGTGAGTTTCTGGGATTTTCTACTACATGCCTGAAGGCAAACAGAAGGAAAAGTATTGGGAAAAAAAAAAAAATGAAAACAGGGAAATTTTAATGTGTCTGCAACATAGGTACAGAGGTATAGGTATTTTTGGATTTTCACTGGCACCATGCAGAGACAACAAGCTTTGGATCAGCCTTCCTCTGCCCAGCACCAGAAAAGTCCCTCTACAAGAAATTTGAGTAATATTAGAGAGGCATTACATGTGTAGCAAAACAAAGAATTTAAATAGTCTCTACTGTCTCACCTCTGCACTTTGCCAGATCAACAACAATAAATCCTTATAATAACAAGCAGATGGAGTTTTAGGTCTTCATTTCACCCATTCTCCACATGATTTTGTGATAAGTGAAGCCAAAGTGATAATGATGGAGATGGAAGAGGAAAAACTCATTTCATGGTTAACAACAGCACAGCTTCTCCCTGACTGCTTCATCCACATGGTTCAGAGGTGAAATGCAGTCACCACTTTTCTAACATAGTTGAGTCTATTCCATCTTTTTCCTCTGTGTTAGATGTCTAAAAAGCTCTGCTGATCAGATCCTGGTGGGAAAAGCTCATCTTACACAAAAACACGCACTTAGAAGTCAGTTTTCAGGCCACCAGAATATTTTAAATATTATTTAGGCACAGGAATCTACAGGATGCTGAAGTAAGAAGTTCACAGGGCTTTTTGTCAGAGAAATATATATTTCAGGAGTTCTGCACAGGACAGCTACTGGCTCTGCATCGTTCAATATTTTCATTGCTGGTCTGGAGTCATAGAGGAAATAATTGCTGATATAGACTGCTGATGCTGCACTGAGGAAGGGATCTTTGATGATGAAGAAAGAAAGATTCATATGAAATGGTGTGAATCATTTAGCAAGATATAGCCCTGAAACAAAATATTATTAATACAGAGAAAAATTGGGATCCTGTATGCAGCTCTTTCATGTTTGCTTTAATTTTTATGTAATTTTGCATTGAAAAAAATTGCTTCTTTCAATAGAAATTCTTCATGAACTTGCTCCAGTTTCTCCAAATATTCGTAAATATTTGAGGGAACGGTGTTATTACCATTCCTTTTCATCCACTAGCTCAGGCACTTGTTCACTGCATGAGAGCCCAGGAATCAAACCTTTCTGCCTGAAGGGATCTGAACTCACATCTGCCACACACCAATAAAGTACTAGCAGTCTGTTAGTGCTGCTATGCTCGGTGTAAACTATTTAAAATTCATTGAACCATCATGTGAAGGAGTGAATTATTTCACTACCCTTGCTTGATCTGCTGGGCACTTTCACAGGATGCTGGATATTTTCATTCCAGTCCCTGCTCCAGTGAGTCTTTCAGTACTGATACGAAACAACATATGATCAAGAAGACAGAGGAAGGACACCTCAGTGTAGGATGATGCTATTTATACTAGCATGGTATGTATTTAGGCAAGCTTCCTAGACATACTGGTTCAAATCTGCTCAAGCATAGCAGAGAAATGGGCATGAGCCTTTGGTCCTGCTGAGGATTTTGCTAGCCCTTAGAAATTGGATAAAAGAAACCAGTGACTAAAATGTCATTAATTCTAGCTCCTCATTTTATTATTTGTCCCTGAAGTGTCAGAAAATCAGATATTTGTTATGTCCAATGTAATGCTTCAGTAAACACATGACTATTTCTCACTTGTTTTCTAATCTGGCAAAGACAAAACAAACCAAAAAAGAAAATGTGTTTCAACTAAATAAATTTTCATTGATTACTCTATTCAGCTGGTGAAGAGCTGCATTTTCAAGTGTAAGATCCTGAGCACTGGATTCAATTGTCACCTAAAAACTTTATCAAGCTTTTAATGTGCACTTACTGAAGTCTGAATAATTGCTTTGGTGGTGACTGAAAACTTTTTATGTGATTTTAATTACTGAGAGGACAATCAATCTATGTTCCCTGCAGCTACAACTGTGCAAATATCTATTTTGTGCCCATTTCCCTCATTTTCTTTTTTGAGTAAGGGAAAATTGACTAGCATGAGCTTTTCCTCTGCTGGTAAAATCACCTGTATTTCATTTTGGAGTTTACTTTGATTTGCCTTGCATAAGCAAGAAGAGTATCTAAGTGCAGTGCATTACCCAATGTCAGTTTAAGGAATAGCATTTGGCATTAGCTCTATATTTGCTTGGGCAAAGCTTTTTTTTTTTTTTTTTTTTTTGAGCAAGCAGGTTCACAGGCTGGGTGGCTTCTTGCATAGTTGATATTTGGAACCAGATAATCTAACATCAAAAGGAAATTGCTCACTGTGATCTATCTGGGCAGGGAGAGGTAGGGAGATAAATGTTATTTCACTTGTAGATTCTGAAAAGCCTATCCCCTTTACCAGTTAGTCATCTACAGCTGAGGATGACAACAGGAAAAGGATGGGAAGGCTGGAAGTCATCATAAATCTCCCTGACAAAGTGAGGTGTGCTGTAAGACTGTAAAGCAAATGTAAACTAAAAACAGTTTTTGATTTGGTTTTTTTTTTTTTTTTCAGTTCTACTTCAAGTCACTCTGCTGTAAATGAAATCAGAGCCCAAGATAACCCAACTCTTTCCCTACATCATTCCCTTGTTGCCTCATATTCTTTCACTCCCTACTGCAACCACTTTCATAAGTACCTGACTGAATTCAGTGTGACCACTCTTGCCTAAATTCCCTTCTTTTGTAATCCTCAGCTAAACCAGGATCAAAAGATCATACAACTAACTCCCTTTACAGTACTATCTCACTGCCTTGAAATAATGAATCCAAATCTTGTGTCTAAGTTGATTCCTGGTGGTTATTTGACACGTTCATTTTTCGTAGGGTCGTGTAGCATTTAGACCTACCAACCAATCCATTTAATCTGAGAAAGTGTCACTGTTCCCACTGCAGTTAATGAGGGAGAGTAGCAGTGAAAAGTCTTTCCTCTTGGACACTTTCTCTGGGTTGTGATCATAAAGAGGACCTAGCTGCTTTGCTTATACCTTTAAATAACTTACACCAGTTGAACTGAATTCCATATGACATTTGAATTAATGAAGCCTGTTTCTAATCAGAATTATGGTTCGAAATTTTGCTCTTCTTCAGGTTTCATGATCTGGCCATTTTTATATTCCTATGTATTAATAAAAATATTTCACTAGTACCTGGCATGGCTGCATTTAAAACGATATACAGCACGAAACATTTGATTTTATGGATAATAATAATTTAAACAATTCCAAAGACCATAAATTATTCTTTCTCTCCAGGGTATTACTTGTGCAGAAATGAATTAATAAATGATAGAATGAACGTGAGGCTGTTTAATTTTTCCATACTGGGAAATCTCTAGTGCAAATTTTATATGTCTTGCACCTTTATTTTTATCAAATCAACATATAAAATCTGTTGAAGGCAAAAATAGATCAAAGGCCACTTTGGACTAGGAGTCTCATCAACACATTTCTGGCTTCATTTTATTTTAGAGAATACTTTGAAAAGCAGGACAATGCAAAATCCTATTAAAAGTTTTCTGGAGTTTTGAAGTGTTACAAAAGTTAGTCCTGGAATCACTAAGAGTCATCCCTTTCTGGTACTATTTGCCTTTCCAAGGAATGATTACTTAAAAAACCCTTCCATAGTAAAAATTGCACTTACTGATGTTACTTTCTTATGAGCAACAGAAGAGAAAAAATTATGAAGAAGCAAGATAAAAATGCATAAAACTATTCTGCAGCTGCTGGTCTTTCTGTATTAATGGGCAACCTTTTAGGGGATACTTTATATGCTGTACTAGCACATAGTTTTTCATTTGTACTTTTACTGGCTGTAACATCAGAGTTTTTCCAGTTTCATCTCACTGATTTCCATTTCCAGCTCTTCCAGCTGAGCTTATTTGAGAGTAAGAGAGGAGGAAAGACAAAAAGTGTAAAAAGAAATCAGCCTGTGAGAAAGTGCAGGAACATAATCTGAAAATATAATCCAAGCTGTCACCATGATTAATATTTCTGGCCTTCTTTCCATCTTCTACTCAAGGCTCCTTTTGCCTGTAGTCCTGAAACTAACAATATCACTTACTCTTGATTTTACTTTACCTCGAGGTCTTTTAGCCTTTTGCTCCATCCTTCCAAAATTTTGCCTTGCTCTTTTCTGCTCTTATACTTTCCCCCTTTCCACTGCCCACGGGCTGTCCTGATAAATTTTCTCTTGGACATCATCCACCTGAGAGAGGAAGATGGATGGAATTAACCACTCACCATCACCAGAGGCTCTCTGCTCAGCCTCAGGTGATGATTTCTCTGCTTATGCACAAACATCACACCACTTTCCCAGGCCCCATTTCTGCAGAAAGTGGAGCCTGAAAGTCCCACCCTGATCTAAATGTACTCTCATCAACCAAAATAAACTCAAGACTAAACACAGATTTGAGCAGAGAAATGGGGGTTGGGAGGGTGGTTAAATCTAATTTTTTTCTGATTTTTATCTAAGTAATTCTACTTCAGTAAATTAGGAAGATGACAGAGAAAGCAATTCCAATCAAATGTAAGTAATTTGCAGATCTGCTCTACAGATCAAGCCCAAATCAGTTTTGTGGAAAAACAGTAGCAAAGTTCAGGCCTGCTCTAAGCATAGAACAAGAATGTAGAATAGCTTGACTCACAGAATATTTCTTAAGGCAAATTTTTAAGTTTGGTTGTTGTAACATTTATATTAGAATATGTCAGACTTGGACATAAAGTTATTTCTGCTGATTATTGCATTACAAACAGCAGAGTGGAGAAATGCCATCTGAAGGGTTTTCTATTTAAATCTACTACTTTCAATTTTCTTAAATTATTTCAACATGTAAAGCATAGAACTCAGCACTATGCTAGTTTGTCCTCCTATATCAACTATAGGACCCTAAAATAATTTCTGATCAGGCATGCTACTACACAGAGAAAAATGTGGATGATCCAACAATTTCATCTACTTGCATCCATAATTAGTAAGCTAGGAATTAATCTCTTAAAATAATTCAACCTATATCTAGACATAAACTCTTATCAGAATTCAGTATTGCTACCAATCACTACAGAGGGCTAGGAAAAAAAAGAGTGGAACAACATACCTAAAGGACAGAAATAATGATAAAAATAAACTCCTGTTGGTACTATGTGCTTCACACAATCAATTTCTGTTTTGTCTCTGAGCGATGTTCTCCTTGAAAAATCTGAAGTGTAACAAGTGCTGGGTTATGTCCTACAGCTGAATCAGCTGTGTCACCAATTCATCACATCTGGAAGACTGTTATGCAGCTCACATAATTTATTTGCTTGCTAAAGTAGCTAAACCCCAAGTTTTTACTTGAAGGGATTATCTACAGATGTTGCCTCTGATACAAAGGCTGTGTGTGTTTCCCAGGAGCCATCTCATTACTGAGACTCTGTGGAAAGCATTGCAGTCTGAGTGCTCAGCAATGGGCTGTCACGTCATTCTGGCTGGAAGAAAATGATACCAGCTGTGCTGAATAAGACTGCAATTGAATACTAAGCAGCAGAGAAAAACAGGAATTGTGGGGCTTTTTTCCCTTTTTTGTTGTTTTGGGTTTGGTTTTGGAATTGATTTTTTTTTTCCTAGAAGTCCAGCCAAAATAAATGTCTCAGATCTCCCTATATTAAAGGGCTTTCCTTGATACTAGAACAACAAATAACTGGACTGCTTCCATAATGTAGTTTCCTTGTGTTCCAGGAAGATACTCAATTCCATGAAATCGTGGCACAGCTCATACAGCACATCCTTTTCTCTCCATACTCCTGTGACCAGGTGGGTACACTGAACTTGGCACTAGCTTGCATCCTCTGACAGGGTGGAGCCAGCAAAGGATTCTCTGCAGTGCCATTTCTGTTTCACATCTTATAGTCAGGAAGAGAAAATTAGAGATAGGTTTCTATCTGAACAGTTCAAGTCTTGACTTTCACTATGGCTTCACGTCAGCCTGGATGAGGGGAAGAAGAGAATCTATTATCCAACCGTCCTCATGGAACTGCCTAAATTCTTGCCTAGTTAATGGGAAAAAAAATTAGCTGCAGGAAGTTCAATCTGCATTGTTGACATGGTGCTTAGGGACATGGTTTTATGGTGGAGCTAAGAGCATTGAGTTTATGGCTGGACTTGATTATCCTAAAGATCATTTCCAACCTAAATGATTCTGTGAAAAGGATCTCTCTTCCCCAATGAGTTACACAACAGAAGACAACAAGTTCCTTTTGCTTAGATTTGCAAACTACCACTCTCACTAAGAGTACAAATAATTCAATGGAAATACTGGACCTTCATCTGCCCAGCATCACATTTGAAAGGCTCTCTTATAGAAATAACTGGAAAAGAGCAAAAGGGATGATGGTAGCACTTGAAAGACACATTGCTTGAAGTCTCCTCAGTAAAGAATGTCTTTGGTCAGTCTGAGGAAAATTGTGTCCTTGTGTCTCCAGTTCCACATGACCTTCACCTCTGAGGCACGGGATACTCAGGGTGTGTCCTGGGTTGTAGTTTAGGATGTATTCTATCACCATCTTCAGTTAATGGCCCATCAATGCCTTGCCATGACTCACAGATAACTCCCTCTGGAGTTATCTCTCTTTAATGGGCCATCAAGGAGCCCCTGGATGACTCATCATCCCACTGGGAGATGCTCCGCCCAGGGGGAGGAGCCAAGCATTCTCACCTGGATATAAACTGGGATTTGGGACAGTAGAAGCAGCCCTCACCCACTGGATTCCCAGAGGACCAGAGCTACCAGACCTTTCTATGGGATCACTGCTTCAGGAGGACACCTCACCTGGACTGCTTCCATCACCCTGATCAGGGTGTATTCTGACTCTGTCAGTGGTTTTTCTTTTTGTATTGTTGCATTTATTTTATTTTATTTTATTTCGTTTTCTTCTCATTAAATTGTATTTCTGACTTAGAGCCTCTTACTTGGTTTGTTTTTAAACCACAACAGGTTGAGAGAAATCACTCCCTGTATCCCTCAGGAGGCACCACCAGGCAGGGAGGATCACGTGCCATGACAGTAAAATTCTGGAGAGAGAGGGGAGTCCTAGTAAAATCAGTGCTAGGGAAAGTGTAGATGGCTACAAAAACCTTCATAGCTTTTTTCAGGAAAAAAAAAATCTTTTTAAAAGCAAGAATAATCCTTATAAAGTAAGGAAAATCCTCCTTTCAACTTCCCCATCCCTCTCCAAGTGAGTCTTACACCAGCATTGTTTTACCTCTTAGCTGGCCTCCGTTTGCCCTGATACTCCCATGTTTTTCAGTATGCATATAAGGATGAGAGAAATATATAAAGTGTAAGAGAAAGAAACTTCAGCCTGTAAAATCTGCCTGGCTGAAACAACCTTGTGCCAAACTTTAGGAAAGTAGAAAAGTGCCTGTGGTACTCTAGAAGAAGGGCTAGAAGAAGAAGAGAAAAGTTATTAATGGTTTGCTTCACACCAGTGCTGACACCTCTGGCCAAAACAGAGCTGAAGAGCTTAACTTTCTGACTAAACTTCAATAAATGAGAAGGTAATAATCCTTTAAATAAATGCAAAAACCAAGTGTACACTCTACAGAATTGAAAACTCTCTCTATTTAATTAACAACTATATTATATTCAATTTTCTTTCTCCTCTGGTTAGCTGAAACTGTCACCCACTTGGCTTTCATGTTCAGATAAATAAAAACATTGGTGTTCACCACAGCTATTCACCATTGCAGTGTCAAGGGAGACCTGCAGGCCAACGAAAACTGAAAAAAGACCTCTCTTTGTGGGAAGAAAAAAGAAAAAAAAAAGAGTCTAAATGCCCTTCAATAGAACTATAAAGTATTCACTAGAGAAGAAGCTTTTGAGCTGCTTTCATTCAGCATGACAAGACAATTGGAAACTGTAAGTTTCAGCTGCCCTTGGATTATAGCCCTTGGCTCTGCTGTCATGTATGAAGATGGGGTAGTCTTATGCCAGTAGGGTTAAAAATGTCAATTCAATCCCTTGTGCCTTAATGATTTCTGATGTATAACCTATAGCACTAAAATGCTCCCTACTGCATGTTTCTTCCCCTATCCTTTGCTTTCTCCTCAGAGGATGGGGACTTGGGAGGTGGAGAAAGAAGAAAACCTAAGGGGTATGAAAACAAATCACAGTGGGTTTATGGAGGGACGTCCATTTTTTTTTTCCTATGGAAATCATGAATCCCACACAATAGGTAAATAGTAAAGTGAAGCAAATGAATTAAAATTGCACAAAATTCTGGTCTGAAGACACCAAAAGCATATTGGTTCCAGGTTAAATGAAACAATAAATCAAGGGATGAGGATGTTTCAAGAACTTCTAGGTTTAAAATGCTCATCCAAACTTGCCCAAACTCCTCAGTCCCATGCACATTCAGCTCTTGGATGTTGTGGAAAAAAGTGTCCCTTAGATGATGTGGTTTTTTTCTGAGGAGGTTATGATATCTGCTTTTCCTTCCATTTACAGATGGTGGAAATGTTGGTCATTCCTCTCCTGGCAAACCCAATCCAGCAGAATTCCATCACCCTTTCTTGCTCCTTTAAATAGGGTGATGAAGGCTCCTCATAAAGGTTTCTTCTGCCACTTGGATTATAGCTTCGCTACCTTAACCCAAATCCAGTGATTCTCTCAATCTAACACCATGCTTCTTCCTCTTGTCTGCTAATCAGAAAATGTCTTAATAAACCCCCAGATTTTTTAATCATGCTATTTTATTAATATCATACAGTAAGTATTTTTATGAGACTTGGGCAACTTTTCTTCACTGAATAATATGAGCAGATATTTGCGGTATCAGGCACCTTGTATTCTTGGCTTCTAGAAGATGAACTTTTAAGTTTCTTCAAATAAAGAGTTGAATTTCAGCTCCTTCATTGAAACAAATATTCCAATCAGTAGCTGACTAAATCAATAGTTGAGCAAAATCAGTTTGACAGTAGCAGAATAAAATACTTATGCTCCCTCAGTAATGACAAATCCAACTTTTTGTCCATTCTTGATGTGAGAACTGCTTGGAAACACTGAAGGGTAGAGCTGACTGAACAGAGTATTTCATCCAGCATGAATTAGTAATTACTGTATTTTTTACTTTTTTTTACAAGGAAAAAAAGGGGGAAAAAAATCATTTTTTCCATTTAATTAGAATTGAATATTCTCACTTTCTCTTCTCCACTAAATAAAAAATAAAAATAATAATAATAAAAAAAGGTATTATTTAATGGCATTATACCTTAAAAATTGGGTTCATTTTTAAAAACTACCGAGGAATAAGAAACACTGGTCAGACATTAATTGAAGTGAAGTCCAGTACAAGCATGTCTGGGGGAAAGAATGTAGTCTGTGAGGATTTGAAGAAGCTGTGTGTAGCATAAGACTGAAGTGAGCTGTTGTGGGATCATATAAATTCCTGAGCATTTTGTAAATAATCTGAGAGAGGACAGAAATGGCATAACACCAGAAGAAGGAGCAGTTACCAAAAACTGTACAGATATAAGGAAAACCAAGATGAAGACATAAGTGTTTTCAATGGGTTGATAATTTTATTACAGACACTAATTTGTGTTTTGTTAGAATAACTTGGCAACCCATTTCAATATTTTCAATGTGTGTGAAGATATATTATAACATAACTTTGTTGCACTTTAGCTTCTTTCCTCACATTATACATTACTATCTGCTAATACAACACAAATGGCAGGTTCTTTAATTTTTTAAAATGCATTCCATACAACTATTTTGTTTTATTATTTATCCCAAACTGTAAGAATCTCTTCTGCAGTATTACTGTTTAATTTGGTACCCCAAAAGCTATACCTGTTTACTGACTTGTGAAATTTTCTGAAAGAACAATTCCTCTGCTGAGATACTGGAATGAGACAGATGGTCACACAGATGACCAGAGTTAGAAAAAAAATTCTCAGTTAAACTTTACCCTGAATGCAATTCCTCTATCTAAATCTCTTCTGATTTCCTTTCATTCCCCAGCTTTACCTGACACTCAGGCAGTACAATTATGTATATCAAAATGTACATTTTTAAAGCTCAGTGAAGTCATGGGACTCTCCTCTAGCTGAAGTGGGCATTGGATCAGGATCCACATGGGTCAGCATAATATCACTGAGGGATCCTTTTCTTATATGGAGGCTTCTACCTCATCATCTGCCAAGAGAAATGAAGAATAGCACTTATGGGGTAAAGTTTTCCCTGCAAAGGAGATTAATACTTCTACAGAACATGGTGCTAATAATATCAAAGTTGTGCATTCAGTCTCTGTATGAGCCAGTTACTTAAGGGCTGGACTTGATGATTCTGATGGTCCCTTCCATCTCAAAATAGTCTGTGAACATGTGAATCTGCTGAGACTTTATTTTTTAATGGAGAGGGCACATCTAATCCTGCATAAATAACATGGAGCAAACATCCTTCACAACACTCAGTTAACAGTCTTTCCCCTCTGTTGCAGAGGTTTGTTGTATGTCCCTAAAGCAGAGTGGAGATGGGAAATACCCAAAGTTCTAAATGGTACTGGGAAGGCTCTGGTGGGGCTGCACACAGTATCTGTGCATAAAAGAGCCCAAAGGCTGACAGCTATAGAAATGGCATCCAATAAGCCATAAAGGTTTCTGTTCTTATTTTAAAGCTCTTCCTTATTCTCAAGACACTTGTATGCTCTTGCTGCTGGGAGTGCACAATGCTCTCTGTCAACTCTAAAACTGGCCTGACTTGCTGCCCTGAAAGAATGGGCAGTCCAAACAGATAAAAGGGAGGTAAAGTGCCTGGCCAGAAATCACCAGGAGGCTGGTCACACGATTGTCTCAACCCTACACCACTGCCCTACACATTGTACTATTTTGCTTTTCAACATTTATACTCCTGAATTTTCAATCTTTGCAAAAAAAAAAAAAAACACCTGTTCATCTAACAACTTACCAAAGTGCAGGGTGCACGATCCTTGGTGCCTTTACATACACTTCCCTCTAGTGTTAAAAGATAGCAACTCAACATGTTCCCAGGAGCTATTAGCTTGCCTTTGATTGTCATACTTACTGCAAACATCAAATTCCTCTCTGCAATAAAATAACATCAAAACAAATAGGACGTTAAGTATCACAGGAAAAAAAAAAAAAAGTATTATTTTGTGTCCTTCAAGAGATACTGCAAGTCATGAGAAGAATCACAAAGTCAAGGTAAAAGACTCAGAGCCATAACATAATCATTAATTTCTGTCGGGTATTTGTGCTCTACAGCTGTGTGTTAATATTGGACCTGACTTTCAATCATTGCCACAGACAGTACTGCTGATATTAGGAGTATTACAAAGTAGAATATGTTTTTGTCTGGGTGTGTGAAAGGACACAGTGACAAGTAATGCCCTTCAGCATAATAAGGGTGTCAAGCCAAATTCAGAGGGCACACTCTGACAGTCTCTCGTTCTAGCCATGGTCAAGGAAGTCACTGAGTTTATTAAGCCATATATTGGCTTGAAATTTGGAATACTGAAGGATAGTCATGCTAAATTATAAACATGAAGAAAAAAAAAGCCTTGTTAACCAGACCGCACATATAGAGAAATTTAAATATTGGGAATAGAGCCACTAAGCTCAAGGAGAATCCACCCGAAAGCAGGCAAATCTTCTAGTGGGTTAAAAATTTATTTGACAAGAACAAATTTTTTTACAATATATATTAAAAAAGAAGTCTTTGTGCCTGAATAACTGGGTATATTCTGGCTGGTCACCTCCTGAAGCCGTTTCTACTTGGGAATCATATTTCAATTCACTAATATGAGAAAGGTATAACCTTAACTACTCTAAATACTATCTTGATGTAGCTTGTCCTATCTTTTTATATGTTAATAAAAAAGGAAAATCTTAGATAAACCCTTTAAAAACTGTCCATGGGTGCCTTTATAAGCAATATGAAGGCTCCTGAATCTTGCCACAGTAACATCAGCATGAATTTTCCAGTGTTCTCTTGCTTCTTCCTAAATAATCTTTTCAGCTCTTGTTTGGATCCCTTGCCATCTTTCATCCCTGCAGACAAAGGTGCTGATGCAAATGAATACAAACTATTACAGTTCTGATTAGCTAGTGCTTGCTCCAATTACCTCCAAAGGAGACCAGAAGCACAAGAGATTTATCTTCCCTGCTCACAGGGCTGTGCTGTGTTATATTCAGGAACCTGAACACAACAGGTGACTAACACAGTCACAGAAAATATCTTCTGGGATTCATTTAATGAATTAAGCTGTGACCCTGTAATTGTCCCTGCTTGGATGTGCTTGTTGCAGCCTCAATATTTTGGTAAGTCACATACAAACCATTTATTTGGTTCACAGTTCCACTTGGGAATGAAACACACAGAGCCAGGTCCCAAGTTTAGGTGATTTAACTCATGAAAAGCTGAAAAGGGCAACAACTTATAATGGATGTCTGAAGAAAGACTGATCGACCTTTCTTGGACCCCTAAGTTTTTGCAAAATAGTTAATTCAGGGAAAATGAGTGTGCTAAGATTGAATTAGGTAAATAATTTTGTTTATAAAAATGAGGGAAGGAAAATACACTTTTTTAAGAATTCCTGAGTTAAACATCTTGACACCAACATGTGTTGGGATCCTAAATAAAAAAATAATAAAGCCAAAAGCTGAAACCTTGTTATCTCCCTGTCACTTTTCAAGATTTTTTCCTTTAATCTTGGAGCCGAAATTCAGTCCAGAGCTGTAACTACACAACTCCTTTCTTCCTTTCATGTGGCCTTCTAGACTTCTTTTGGTACCTCCAAACAGGTAGTCTGCAGATTTTTTTGTGTGAATTAAAAAATAAAAATTTCTCTTGAATACTGCAATTGAAGAATGCTGCTTAGAGAAAGGTGGCAGAACTAAAAAGACTCACAGGAGACATTTATACTTTCATATGCATATTTATACATGAAAGAGGGAAGGAACTGGTTGACTAACATAGGAGCTGAAGGAACAGGAATACGTTCCTTTCTAAGCCACTTTTACAAATGATGTCTAAAAATGCTGCTATCATAACATAGCTTTCTCTCCTTCTGCAAATTGATTGGCATTTTACTTCTTGAGCTGTTATCTTCAGAGGTATAACTCAGAATAAAACACTCAGCAATGCGAGGCAAAGCAAAACTTAGTGACCCACTGCACATACACATTTACACTCTGCCAAGAAAAGTCCCACAGGTAAATCTCCTGAAGACCTGAAGTCTCTAATTTTAAGTCCAGTAATTTGAACTAAATACAATTTTAATAAAATAATTTGTGTGGGATTCATGCAAACTAACTAAAGTCCTTCAACAGTTGTGTACTGAAGCCTTTCTCCTCACCCTTTGCTCTGTGTAGTCAACAGAGTGAAAGAGCTTTGGGAGATGATTCCTGTGTCCTGTCTTCCTTATGAGAGCTGGATAAAATTACTTCCTGGAGGCTAATATTTCTCTACAATGAATGTAAAAATATTTAAGGGTAAAAAATTCAGATATGCAAGTCCAGATGGCTACTTTAGGGCCAGTGAATCCTTTCAGGAGCTCAGAAATGACTCAGTCTCTGCCCTGAGTCAGGGCAGAGACTCCTCACAAAGGCAGCATCTCTTCCCTGAGATGCACCAGTGAGTTTGGGCACTGCACAAGCGGCCAGTCTAGCTGGGGAGTTAAGTCTAAACACACCTCACAAAGCCCAAATTAATAATTGAATGATAAATCCAGCTGACAGATGTTTTTGATGGCTAGGGTTACAATCTGGTTAACCCTGCTGATTCTTGTGTGTGGGTTTGGGGAAAAAGGATAAACTATTGGGTTTTTAACAACCTAAAAATGAGTTTGAATAGAAACAAATAGAGAAAAAAGTCTTCATAATACTCTGCTTGTGAGATGAGTGGGAAATCTTATAATACAATTTTCTTCTCTGTTCATCCAAATGGAGGAGCAGAGAGTATTTCTTTGTTAATATAATTACTATTCAGATCTTCTTTTCCAGTTAACCATAAAAGTTTTGGCCTTCCCTGTAACTGCCTGACTTTCATGTGATGTACTCTGAATGTTTAATTTGTGAACTGCTGCACATAACTGGGATCATCAATATCCAAAATACATTTGATGCATCTCAAAGAGGCTGGGTTTTTATCTTTTCTCTTTTTTTTTGATTGCAGTCAGGAGAGGTACAGAGAAGGTAGCTGTCAGTCTGTTTGCATCAAACTTGTTCAGATCATGTCTGCAGCTGTATTTTGCTTAAGACATTAGTATGCCAAAAGTGAGGGATGCATCTGTGTAACAGGGTATAAAAGTAGGTCAATATACAAAGACATCATCTCAGTGACAGTTTTATGTCTTAAAGCAGCAGAGCATCCCAGGCTACTTGTGTTTGGAATTCTAATATTGAATTTTCAAGTAAAGATATGAAATTAATAGATGATCCTTATGCATTCTGTAGAAAATTTTCTTCGCCGAAATCTGCCCATTGAAATTTCAATTCTAGGTAATATCTTCCCTAAAAGTTCAAAGTTAGCAGAGTCACTTAATTGTCTTATTCCTTCTTTCCTCTTAAGCAAAGTTCTCGCACACTGGTGTTGTACTGAGTCATGGTCTGCCTACAACATCCAGGAGCTGAAAAAGGCGACTTTAAAATATCTCTGCAAAAACCATCAGAAGTAAAATTGTTGGGCAGTTAATGAGAAACTTAATATCTACTAATGTAAACTCACATGGATGTTTGAAAACAAAAATATAATCTTCCCAGTCAATTAATCTGTTCCTAAAGCCTGAAATAGTTTCAGCAATAAAAACACTTAAAAGCTGGGGCCAATGGACAACCAAATGGTTAATTTACTTACTAAAGGATGATGGGTTTGATTTCCCTTATTTTATTTTTTTTCCAAAACATTTGCAATGCAATCTCTTCTCAGTACCTATGGCTGATTTGAAAGCACTACTAAGGGACTAGATTTTGAATTTGTTGACTGAAATTATTCATTTTAATTATACATTATGCTAACCAAGCCTGCTGGTATTGTTCTTGTTTTCTGCCTGTGACCAAACTTTTTTTTTTTCATGTTGAATAATGAATAATGAATGGCAGGCACAAGTCCAAGATTTTAATCACTAGCAGAAAAATAACACTGAAATATTTGAGGGATTCTCAACCATTTGCACACAATAGACTCCAGTCACAGTGATATTTATGCATAAAGGACCACATGGATCCCACAAAAAGCCACAAACAGGGCAGCAGCACCACATATTATTGGGAAACTGCAGCCTCAGCTATTTCTTAGGGAAAATACATTTCTTGACATATTTAGGGAGTGTTAGTCTGCTTGGCCACTGCTGCCTTTTGGAACTCTTTAGGCTAGTGAACAGTGTGAATGAAAATTTTAGTGGTAGAATATCTTTCCTCTCCCTTCAAACCTCTCATTTAAAGGAGGTTTTCTTTCACAGTACAAGAAAACTAAAACTTCAAGAAAAAAGGCAGTGTCATTTTAATGGTTTCATTTGTTACATTGCACCTGGCTCATGCAACTAGAATGATCTGTTCTCATTTATTATCATCAATACAGTAATTTCTCAAGGCTTGGAATAAGAGCATGATGCCAGGGAGCAAGGCATAGCACAGAAACAGAAGACAATTGTTTCACTGTAGAGCTTACAATATAGAAAGGAATGCAATTGTAAAAAATCCTCTACAAAGTATGATACAGTCAAGCAAAATGAAATAATAAAGGCTCTTAGGAGCTCAGGCAGCATAAATAAACTCATGGACACATCAAGTTTTGCATTCTGTGTTCTACTGTAAAAAAGCAATAGCTTTTGATTTCCTATATTAGGAAAAAAACTTCAATAGTCAGAAATTCCTCTATTAAGAATCTTAAAACTTCAATGCCTAGAAATTTTACTTTAAAGATCCAAACAAAGAAAGAAATAAACAAATTCAAAAACCATGTATAAACCATACTACAGGCCATAATGTGGTCTTTTTTTCAAAAAAAGAAATGTAGAAAGGTAGAGTTAAGGTCTCAGAACAAATACTCTGACCAGTGTGCACTCTCTATTGCTGGCACAATGAAGCCACAGAAAAAAAGAGTCCAGCTATGAGCAGTCAATGTAAAGAAAAAAGGCTAGAAAATATTTTAGGTAAGCTGATTTGTTTAAATTTACACTGATAATCATTTCTACTGTCAAGACACAAGAAATTCCTTTGTGGATTGCACACAGGGCAACAAACTATGCCTTATACAGTGACTTCCTTAGACTGAGAGAGCACAAGGAAATAAATGCGTATAAGAGAAGAGAAGGAAGGCAGGAAGGTAGCAAGTTGTGTCATTTCAGAAGAGAAGGAACAGGCAAACATTGCTGTGAAATCCTACTGGCTCAGCTTGCCTGCCTGAGAAAGGGAGGAACAGGCTCTGGAGACAAAAAAGAGAAAATAACCTTCCTAAAAAATGCATTGAACTCTGATACAACAAGAGGTGAAAGTGGGGAAAGATTAAAAAAGCAGAGGTCAATAGAAAAAAGTTTTCTTGCCTTCTGTTCATTGACGAGAACATACTCTGGTAAGTGGAAAGTGTATGAATTTCTAAATATATTTTTCCTGCAGAATTGTGTACAGCTTATGCTGAATCAGACAGTAATAACTGATCAATAGAAAAAAATGCAGCAAAGTAATTAGGTTGTTTGTAAATTGGAGTTTCTTCTAGAAATGGAAGAAGGTAGTCAATACAATTAGAGTCTGAACAGTCCAGAATTTGGGCAGTGCCATCTGAGGCTGAAAGATTTCTTTCCGAATATTTTGTTGAGGATGCTCTTGGGCGAAAAATTACAAAAACAAAACAACTCTGGAAGGGACCTTGGGTGGTCATTTCATTTTCCCTCTGTCATGCTCATGGCAGGTTTCACAGTATCTTGTTCCTCATAGAGATTGGTTTAATCTCTTTAAAACCCTCAAAAGACAGTGGTTTCATAACCTCCTTACACTTTCTATTGAGTTTTTAACCTTCCTGCCTGCTAGAAAATTTCACTTGGCATCTATCCCAAATTTTCTTTGCTCCAGTTCAAGTTTTTCCTATTTCATTCCATCTGCAGTGTGTAAATTTGCAGTAAATTTACGGTTTATTTACTTCCCTCTTGCAAAAATATTTTTAAAATTTTGAGATTATAGCTGTGTCTCCTGAGTAAGTCACTGATCCATATTGAATGAATCTACCTCCTTCATTCTCTGCCCGCAAGTTTTGTTTTCCTGATTTTTCTGATGTTTGGGTGTAAAATTTGGTTTACCTGGTCCATGTTTGTCTTGACATGGAATACTCCACATGGACATAATATTCCATTTGAGGTGCTATTTACTACTGGCTATAATGAAAAAAATGTTAAATAGGACATACACTGCTTCCTATTCATGTATTTTGCTAAAAATCTCTTTTTCCAGAGAGGTCCGTGATTCTTTTCCTGTCTTGATTTTGTGCCATCTATTATTCCTATGCACAAATAATATTTCCTACTTTTTCCTGTTTAGCAGCCTCCTACTTTTCAAGAACATATTGTGAATTTATTGATATAATGTGGAATTCTAGACCTCTACTTTAAAGTAGAGGACCCTCCCAGACTGAATTTATCTGCAGATTTAATAGAAAACTCCAATTTCCACTTCCAGGACTTTAATTAAAATATTGAATGGACCCAAGACAAAGGCTCATGGAGCTCTACCCAGTGTGAAACTTGCCAGTCTGACAATTAAGGATTGATAGCTGCTCTCTGATGACCTAAATAATTTTATTTTAGACAATTTGGCAGAGTCTGGCCATTATAGGAAGAATTCTAAAGCAAATGCATTGAGGAAAATACTAGCCCAAAATTTTAAAGATATAGGAAGAAAGTCTTAACAAGGAACACAAGATTTTACTTATAATGCTCTGAAATTCTCATTTTACCTTTCTAAAATGTATTCTTTGCATTGCAATTAATAAATAGCGCTTTGAAATATAACATCTGAAATGCCATTAAGTAACTTTAATTTTTATGCCTTTTTGCATGGTATAGATGATAACCAGACATTTTTGGCTGTTGGCTTTTTCTCCGGTGGGTGCAAATGACCAGTCATTTGGAAGACTGCAATAAGTTTATGTAATATTTTAAGAAATGTAATGTTTTGCAGAGAGTGATTTCTACATAACCACAGTCCTTCCCTGGCTCTCTAACTCATAGGGGAATCTCTCTGCCTTGTTGATGTTTGACAAACTGAAGGATGCAGAATGAATGGACCCAAAAATGGTGGAGATAAAAAAGCTTGAGTGAAAGACTTGCAGTGTCAGTAGAGAACATTCAGCCCAGAAGGCAGTACTTCCCACAGGTTCCAAACTTGAGTACCCCTCTCCTCCCCAGTGTAACAGCCCACTCAGAGCATCAGAACCCCAAAATTTCCTGCTCAGTCAAGGCCCACAGGGAAATGCAACTCAGGCCAATGTGGGGTTTTGAGCACGCATTATTCTTCTGTGAGGTTTTTGTTGTCCCTAGGAGAGAGTATGGCTGGACAAAATTGATCAGGATTCAGGCTAATCTATTACAAGTTCCAATCAACTCTTCCTTCCTTTTCTTCACATGGCTTCCTCTGCTACAGCATCTGACAGCAGTTATCCTTTTTTAACTGTCTGGCACTATTCCTCCAAGGTAAGTGCTGTTCCCACTAACAGATGGGAACTTTAAGTGGGTTTAGGTGTTGCAAGGCTGAAAGTTCCAAGGCTCTTGCAGGATGCCTGGATCTCAGGCAGGAATTTGCTGCCTAGAAATGCCTGAGCATTGTGTGGGGAAGTCAAGCATCTCCAAGTAGGATTGAAAATAATTCATTATACTTAATAGTGTATTAGGGGTTATCTAAGATAGCTATCAGGAAATGCTAAACAGAAAGATTTATCTAAACTCCAACTTTCTTTCTCCAGGCTCATGGTGAGAACACAAAATCCCTAGAAAATGAAGTATTTATGTCAGAAAAGCATTTTGCATCTGGAGTCTCCAGATACAATCTCACAGATAAGACAAGGGAGACATGGATTTTCCATCCTCCTCAACAAAGGGACCTCAGTGTTTTGGGATGATTGCCTGCTATAGCAGGACTGGACTGCAGTAGCTTAGGAAACAGCAACTGAAATCTGAAATCTGAAATCTGAAATCTGAAATCTGAAATGTGAAATCTGAAATCTGAAATCTGAAATTTAGGGCTTACCTAAAAGTTTTGTGGCTCACACTCTTAGACTAATATTGAGGATAACAGAACTTTGGGTAAGAGTCAGTGGCACTGATGTGATTTGGTTTTTCTGGGTGTAAGTAACTGTCCCAATGCTGCACAGAACAACCAGAAATGGACTGAAGTGAGTGATGTAGGACCAGCAGGAGTCTACCACCCTGACTGATGTCTGATACACCAGACAGCTTTTTCTGGGCAAACTGTAAGAGCAGTGACACTCACAGCACCTGCCATGTCAGCACTGAAACAGGCAGGGTCCTGGGGACCTGGTGTGGCACCAAGGCATCCACCAGAGATGCAGAGAACGAGGAATTTCACAGGTCTCATCCCATAAAATTGCTCTCTCTTAATAAGATTGGGTTGTTTCCAGATGCTTTCGAGTATAAGACTAATTGACTAAATAACCAAAGGTACGTACATGAAACATAAAGGTGAAAGGTATCAGCACAGTTCATGCTGCACCAATTTATCCACAGTGCATGGCTTAACACTGGCTGAAGACAGGCACACCTTTGAAAACTCATGTTGGTGATCTATCTCCAGGTAATTCCCCTCCTTAATTATCCATATAAAGTATAGTGAGATATATGAAAGTACTTCTCATGTCCAAATAGATTCTTGGTGGCTAGATGAAGGTTAAAACTCCTGTTGGCTAATTGCCTCAATTTAATACTGTTAGCAGATGCATTTATAGTTTTAAAACTCTTTTTATGATGTCTAAGTAATTGCTTCAATTTGGCAACCATCTACTTAATTTTAAACAGCTTTAACAGAATGCCTACAGTCAAAAACAATTCTTGTCAATGCTTACATAAATTGTCTCATTTTAACTGCTTTTTCTGTATAAGGGGGCAATTTGAACAATTACTCTGCATTGAAAACAGCTTTTGTCACTGCTAAATTGAGCCACTTGAACTGTTATTTACATGTGCTATAAAATTTTATTTACTGCCAAAGGAATTTTCCCGCAATTGAATTTTTCATTGTGATTCTTAAATTTTGTTTAGACTGAAATGGTTAATTTATTGACTTCCATTATGCACTCATAGTTGGCAAAAAAGTGATCAAAACCTTACTTATTAAAATACTATTAGTCTCCATCCAGCATTACTCAGGTTAAAAAAAATGACCTCTATTCATTTCCAGTATTAAAAGGACTTTTATTGAAAGATGAGAGTCACTGATTGAGTTTTCTTCATCTCCCATCTCAAAGCCCAGCATATTTTAGCTGTTTCTATTGCAGAGTATATCTTTATATGCCAAAGCAGATGTAGATGCAGCAAACAATCCCAGAAAAGATGCAAAATATCCACTGCTGATCAGCAGCTAGCTAGTCCTTGAGAAAAGACAGCCCCAGCACTAGTGATGTCAATTGTGACACTGATATCTGTCACTTCCACGAATTCAAGCAGTTGTCACAAGCGCCAGCTTTGGTGAGTTTAGGCTTATTTGACTAGATGAAGAAGTGGCACAGGGCTGTGTTTCCTGCTCTGCCCTTTCAGCTTGCTTTATGGGTGGGTGGAGAGCTCACCTGAGATGAATGGTTTGTCCTCTGACCACGTGCAAAACCTCTGCCAGAAGGAATCAGCTCCTGTGACTCACACAGGCTTGCCCACGTTAGGAATGGACACTTAATTTTGTCTGACCTCAGGGCTGGCAGTGAATTGATAATTCACAAAGTGTAAAGGTCTTAATGAAGAGAGGGACTGCAGTGGCTCTTTGACATTTTAAAATACCAACTAGTCTTCACCACAGCTATGCAAAACGACCACGCTTGGTTCAGTGGCAGAGCTGGGATTTCCTGGGCATTTATTTCAGCAACCTCACCCCGACTACAACAAGGACTTTGCTGCTTTTTCTGGATGATGATGATGGGAAGAAAGTTTGGTGTGCCTTGGGCTGGTGGGTGAATTTAGTGGGACCTCTATAGCTCCCTTCAATCTGCTTTTCTCTGGTGATTCTTCAGATTATTACACCTCCATCCTCTGTACCCCTGTCTCTTTGAACTTTTCCTCAGTTGCTCAGTGAGTCCATTGCCCACTTTGCCCTGGCTGTGCTGTAGCCCAGCACACAGATATTCCATCTCCTCTGCCTCTGGTTGGCAGTTCTTTGGTTTGTTCCTTGCAGACCTGCAGGCTGCTTCATTGCTTTTCCGATCACACACACGATGTTTTCACTCATATCATAGGTGCAGCTTGTGGAGGGTATTGTCAAGGTCCTTTGTCCTCATCTTCTTAAGGCTGCTGTCTCAGGATTTCACTGCAAATTAACTACAGATCTCTGTTTGTTTTCTTCAGTGCTGTGGTATGAATGATTCTCTTGTGCTAATGGCAGAACTGTGGCAGGCAGAAGAATCTGTTGTGTTTACTCAGCAGCAGTGGTAGCAAATTGCTATTATTCTGGACAATTTTAAATTCCTTTAATGCCACTCTTTCCTTTGCTTCCAGAATCCCAAACAGTTTTTATGGTGGTTTCAAGAGCTTCTTTGACCTTCTTTTGACTTTTTTTTTTCTGTTTTTGCAACTGTGGCATCAGGAAAGTCAGATGCCATCTCTTCCTTGCAGTTTAAGTGGCTACACCATTTTCTCCTGTGCCTGCCTATGCACACTCACTAGAAGGTATTCAGAGACAGGTAGTTACAGATACAACAATCTAATGGCTTGCTCGACACATCTGGGCATTTTCAAATGAGTCAGAATGATACAAGTGGGTTGGTTTTTTTTTGTTAAATCTCTGTTTGCTGACAGATCAGACCTCGGTCTTTAGCTGTATTACTCATTAAAAAAGACATTCTCTTTATAATCATCCACAGAAGTCACACTACACCAAAGAGAGAAGCTAGTTGGCATAATAAACCAGAGTCCTCAGGATGTTTTGCAGTTCTAGACTTCTCTGCAATCTGCTTAAATTCTGATGCCTGTTTGGGGATCCTTCCTACACATCACAAATCTGATGTCCATCTGCAGATACTGTGCAGACTCCCAGTGCAGCATACATACAGATAACTCCAAAAATAGGATATCATCCTGTGATTCGAAGACTGAACCATGATATCCTTCAGGGGGTGTGTTGGTTCTCTTGACATTAGCCATTTTGGAGTGCTTGCCTTTGTAGTTTAACACTATCAGAGTACTTCTTTGCCTTGTATGATTAGATCTAATGTAGATAAGAGTCTTGACACATTTTTATTAGGAGATGCTGTGGTCATTTAAAATCTTTGAATCTTTTGTAAAGTGGTGGTTTATATATTTGTAGCAGGTGCACTATTTTCAGTCTTGGCAATTGGGCATGGAGCCCTTGTCAGAGTCATGAGACTGCATTTCAGAAACTGCAGATAGCTGAGAGATGGGGAATGAAGGACTTTGACTATGGAATAGTTTCTCTGTAAGCATTTCCATTTAGAGCATCTATATTTGAAGGCCACTTTAGTCAAACAGGTAATCTAAGAATATCTTGGGAAATTCACATAGGGACTGAAAAGCCCACATTACAGGGCACAATGTTACAGGAATAGAAGTCCTCCCTGTGTCCTTTTCATAGTATCCTTAAATGGTGAATGTTTTTACATCTGCATGAATGGATTTTAATTAAATATATTCATAAATAGAACACTGAGCTGACACATTTTGCTGCAAATACTATCTGTCAGCGAACAGCATCTGGAAGAGATGGTGCTCTGTCAGCTAAAGCAGATGAAGGAAGCCTGAGCCCACCCCTGTTCTCTGAAGATGATCCTTGTGGACCCTGATTTCTCACAGTTACAATGCAGGGTTGATCTCTGATCATACAGCCACCCTGCTCCCAGTAACAAATTTATGATACTCACCCCATGCAAAAAAACTGCTCCAAGACATCCATAAACATCCAGGAGCAGAGGTAGGAAGCCTATTCTTCCTTCATGGCCCACTAGAATTAACTTCTTGGCAAATAAAAGAAGATGCAGAGCTATGCCAAGAAAAAAAAAAACCCAATGTGGGCATCTGTTGTGGGCCAGTTTGCATTTTAACATCATGGGCACCTGTTAAAGGGTAGGATCATTTTGAATAATAAATTTGAACAAATAAAAGGGCGGCACAAAAGAAGGACAGGCTGTGTGCCAGGAACATCACTGAGTGCCATACTGTGCACACACAGCCACCTGCCATGTATGATGGGCTTGTTTAAAGCTGTGCCAAAAGCAACTTGTTTTCAATTATTTTTTTTTTTAATATTCTTTCATGCAATAATTTCCTTTTACCGACTGCTTTAAATTATCTCCGAAATGTAGAGCCAGCCACTGAGGGTCACTAATTTGGAAGCATGAGAATACTTCAGTGAGATTTTCCCTCAGTTTACATATCTGAGACAAAAGTCAGTTCACACCTCGGTGGTTGTAGGTTCTCACCTTGGTGCCTGATGGGATCCAAAGTGCACATTATCCCAAAAAGGCTTGCAAACTGAGGTCTCTAACCCTACTGCCCTGCAATTATAACACATCACATATGCAGGGGTATGGGAAGAAGGGGAGAAAAGCATAAACATGGATCCAGCTGGAATCTGGCAGGGTTTTGTCACAGATATTAAGAAACCACTTGTGACATAAGGGTTTCAGAGCTTACTTTGGTAATAAAATAACTGCAGCTTTTGGTAGGTGTACTTAATTAGCACAAGGTAGCACAAGATATATATTTTCCAGGAGACATCTAGGCACACCAAATGTTTCAAGTTGTACTAAATCTGAGAGGAAGTTGTCTAGGCTCAGCATTTCACTCCTACATTAAGAAAAAATAAGGCTCTTTTTGAAATCTGACTACTTTTCAGCAGTTCCTTTCTTCCCAACTCACTAGTTTACTTATTGTCAGCCCTCACCACTTCTTAAAAACTGTTTCTCTCTCCTAAACCCTTTCAGACTTTGCCCAACTGCCCAGCTTTTTGGAATCCTTTTCTTAACAAAACAGAGCAATAACAAAAATTGATTTTTGTAAACTCAAATACACCAGACATCCAGACCTTGAAAACACTGTCACATGTTTTTGAAAGGGTACACAGACTACTAAAAGCCAAAGCCAAATACATAGTGAAGGGATGGGAGATCTCATTCTGTTGTCAGTGTCAGGAGAGACGAAACATAATCCCTAAGACTGTGATGTATTTTAATGAAGAGCAGTTCTTAACACTTATAATGTTTGATTACTAGTCCTTTATTAGTCTTTTGTTGTCCACCTGGAGTGCTAACTACTTGAAACATTGCCTTATTTCTTAAATGATTTCAACTTCTCTGCCTCAGAACATATTTTTAAACAAAAAGAAGCAGGATAAAAAGCAAAACTGGAGCACTGAGAACACAAGGAACACATCAGAGTGGTTATGTGTGGTTATGTTGTCTCCATCCTTGAAGTCTGGCACAACTTAGTGCTAGAGTAAAATGCAAGAGCATGTGCTGTAACTTTGATATGCATCACTGCTTAGGCCCTGCACTGCAGAGCTGCTGACCACATGAAAAGGCTGAACTCAGCTACAAATTCAATATTTACAAAAACTCAGCTACGGAATGAATTCTTACTCCTAGATACCTAAGCACATCCCCGGGGAAATGGGATTTTTTAAAATATTCTTTGTTCATCTGGTGAGATGCCAATTAAGCTTCTGGTTCTCATTAGCAATTGCTAAGTGGCATATGTGATGTTTCTTACGGAAAAGATTGCAGCAAATACAGCCTGAGCAGAGTGGTTCCTTTGCACAGATTTTACATCCCGCCAGAAGCCACGGATTTGCATTCAAATATTTCTGTTGTCTTTCATTAAAGGCACAAAAAAACACATAGTGGAGCAAAACTTGCATTGGGCATTAACAGAAGGGTACAGCACAGACAAGCTGAGGGGGTTTGAAGGGGTTCAGTCCAGTGGAGGCTTCAGCATAATCAGAGACACATCAGTATACAAAACTACCCAACTTCCATGCAGAGAGCTGTCATTCCCATTTCAGAGATGGAGAACACCCACACAGTGAACCTGAAGCGGATTCCACCCCACCCTGAGCCTATGTCCAAACTAAAGCTCATCTTAAAACCAGGCAAGTGTCCTTTTATAGGCAGTGCAAGCTGTGCAGGAAACATGCCCAGCCTCTTTAAATGCACACCAGACGGCTCTGAACACCTCCAGAGAGCAATTTAGAGAGCCTAAATTAGGAGTTTGCATCTCTCAACTTCTCAGTGCATGCAGAGACTCAAAGGGCCACTTGTCCCTGCACAGCTGAGCAGGCAGCCTGAGGCTGAGCTGATCAATAACACCCAGCACACATATAACACACCCTGCTGCTGCCATCTGAAACACAGCAGTGCTGCTGCCTGTCCTCCTGCATGGCTGCCAGCTCTCCAGGGAGCTCTGCCAACAGCAGTGAGCCCTGACTCTGGGCTCTCCACAGCCTGGAAGGGTTGCTGCCCAAGCTCCCTGGTCCAGGGAGGGTAACCATGGAATAATGCATCAGAGGAGGAATGATTCATGTAAGAACATTCCTCCATTTCCCCGCTCACTCCAGACCGCTGTAAACCGGGGGAACAGAAGATTTGTACTGGGAGAATGGCAGCTTGAGAAAATCTGATTTTTACCTAGAAGATTATGCTCCTGTTAGAAGATGGCAAAGTCATGGGATATCTTTGGGTTATTTCTGCTTTTTGTCATACAGACATCAGATGCATAAACAATCTGATGGGTAGGACTGACTGCAAGCACAAGCATCAAGAACTCTCTCACATCCACTTGTTTCTGCCTGAGAGTTTGATAATATTCCTCAACGTGCAACATGACTTCATTAAGTGCATATTTGCAGTATCTCTGTGTCTAAATAAGTTCTTTCTTTGTCTCTGCTGTGGTACAGCAAGACCAATAAGGGAAAAAAAAAATATGAAGAAAAAGAGAATAATCAACAGTAGATGAGGTAAAGGCCCCCTCTTTCAGGTCTCTACATTTTACAATATCAGCAGCTATTATAAAACTAGTGAGTGGAGACACACTTGTTTCCTAGTCCAAACATTGTGGTTCTACTACAGAAGAGATTATCCCAATAAATGGGCACGGAATGGAATTCAATACTTTGTTCCTTTTCCCCAGACTTCCACAGCATCATGTTCTTCCATTTGCCACAGAGCAGAAAGTAATTCAGCTCTTTCAGAGGCTATATTGGCTTTGTTTTCTTTTTTACACACTCTATTGCCACAGAAAAACATCAAGTTTTAGCAGAAGATGCTCTCTGTTTAACTTGTAGCTCTGATGTTTCTCTGGAAATATTTCTGAATGCAATAGAGCATTTGACTTGGCTTTTTAGAAGCTCCACTGAAGATGTAATTGAAAAGAAAGCCACTTTTATTAAACCAACAGTTATTTCTTAGAATTACTGCTGTTAGAGAGAAAAAAAATCCAGCTGTGGTTATCACAGAGGAACACAGATGGATAACTAGTTATTGGTTGAAAAGCAAAGATGTAAAATAAAATTTTCTGGGCAAAATCTACAACATCAGATGAAAAGGAATCTGATTGCTTTACAGGAAGATCAGTGGGGGGATTCTATCCATATATATCTATTTATAGATATATCTATAGATAGATGATCAGAAATCTACAGAATGGCAAAAGCTTACCAGAGAACCTGACTGACTTATCTAATTATATAAAAATGCATTTATAATTTTAATAATTGCTTTATTATTATAATAACCCTGAAGAAGTTAATTTATTCTTTTAGTTCTTTAATGATATATGTTCACATAGGTTAATGGCAAACGTGAACTTTGGTGTAGACATATTTGAAATCAGAAATTTCAAAAATCTGAAATTCTTGTAACATTTAGTGTTACTGACTGCTCAAAGAAGGCAGAAAAGTTACTTACTCACAGGACTTTGAAATATAATATCTTGTCTGTTATTACTAACATTGCCAGTTAATCTCAGCCAAAATTAACAGTGTATATACTGTATTTTCTGTATTGGAGCCCAAGTTTGTGGAAACCTGGAAGATTCAAGTCCTATCTTCTAAGCTTAATTGTTCTATAAAATATTATATTATATTAATTAATTGCAGAGAGCAGCTTAGGTTTTGTTTCAACACCCACAGACTGATGTACAAATTAAAGGAAAAGGGGGCATGGTGATACTTCAATAAAAGTCAAAGTTCCAGCAGTCTTTCTGACACTGATAGACTAGCTGACCTTACATTATGATATCTGAGAACTGGAAATACCCACCAGGAGAATGGTTTTTTCTTCCTGGTTAATTAGCTGTGGAAGACAGGAAATATTTTTTTTATATACATGGAAGACTAACTGAAGATGTTTCCCAGATGGAAGCTTCTCCAATTCCCTGATGTCTCTCAGTTACTGGCAACTTGTCTATTTTCCATTTTAGAACAATTTCATGTCTTCCCACTCCCAGCAAAGAACTGATCTCATTTTGATACAGATTATTAAAGATGCCGTGGACGAAATCCTGGCTTTATTGAACCCAGCAGACTCTTTGGCAGTGATTTAAGCAGAGTCAGGATATTACCTGGCTGTCTCTAATGCCTGGAGCTTACAGTAAAACTGAAGTTGTTCATTTCTCCCACTAGAGATAAATCTGCTGCCCCACTCAACAGTGTAGGTCTTTGAACCACACAGTAGTTTTTGAGATGAAGCTTCCCATGACAGGAGAGAGACACACAGGGTCCTCACACAACACACCTTTAGTCTGCAGAATCTTATGAGGCTTTGCTGAACTTAAGGAAATCACTGAAAAATTAAAGAGATAGTTAAAATGTAATTTCATATTTCAGTTAAATATGAAAAGGTTTGAAGACTATAGGTTTTCAGGTTGTGGATTCCAAATAATATTTCAAGTGTTATTTGTTAAGGGTATAATGCTATGATTATGATATGTTTCTCATAATTATTCTTAAAAGTATTTTTTGACTTCTACCCTGATAAAAGCATAAGGAGATTCAAAAGCTCCTGGCCTGTAGGGGAAATCATCAAGTAGAGGCTGTTGGAAAATGGTTGAATTAACCATTAACCAACAAAAGAAATTACTCCTAAGACAGCTGGGATCCCATCACAGTCTACAACTTCCTTGTGAGGGGAAGAGGAGGGGCAGGCACTGATCTCTGCTCTGTGGTGACAGGACCCCTGGGAATGGCCTGAAGTTGTGTCAGGGAGATTTAGTTTGGATATTAGAAAAAGATTCTTCATTCAAGAGGGTGATTTGGCACTGGAACAAGCTCCCCAGGGCAGTGGTCACAGCACCAGCCTGACAGAATTCCAGAAGGGTTTGGACAGGGTTAGGGTTAGGGTTAGGGTTAGTTGTGCTCTCAGGCACAGGGTGGGACAATTTGGGATGGTGCTGTGTAGGGCAGGAGCTGGACTGGATGATTATTATGGGACCCTTTCAACTCAGCACGTTCTCTCATTTTGTGATCCTTCAGTCTCTTTATGATACTGAATATCTCCAGCAAGATTCCCAGGACAAACCTTGCTGAGACACTGAGCCCAGCTCCCATGGCCACGTAATTTCACGACTGAATACAAGTTAGTATTTCCCTCTTCCTTGTTCACACCTGTGAGCCTGGCTCAGGGTACTTACTCTGTTTCATATCACACAGGCAGATCACAGAGATTGTCATCTTTGAGTCTAAGGATGAAATGCTTGGAATGGACACAGGATGCATTAATCAGTGGTGGAGAGGCTGTTCATCCCAGCTAGCACCTCACATGCTCCATGGCCTTGGTGACTGTGGTGTGTCTCAGAAGCTGCTGCTGCACATGAAGAGATAAATCACCCTGCTCCCTCCATCTGTGCAGGCAGACAGTTGTTGCTGTGCCATATGTTCAAAGACTCTGGCTGGATTTTACTGTGCATGTCATACAGCCAGCCTGTGCACATTCAGTACCTCTCTGGGATGTTGGAGACCTCTCCAGAAGTATTGCTCTCATGTCCTCCAAGATCCTGGATGTAGTCTATTCAGAAAATTTGCAGCTCTCTGGGGTAGAAAGCTGAATTTTAAAAAAGCAATGGAATTTAACAGAAAAAGGAATCTTTGTCCAACTTCTTACATAGTTTTATCACGCTACAATAGGTAAAGGGAAGGTTGTAGCTTGAATACATCAGTGTTTGCAGTCTGCAAAACAGCAATAAAGAAGATATCCAACACTTTTATTTGCATTTACCCAACATGTGCTAGAGATATTCTAAATTACCAGCTTTGACTGAAATGGCATGAGCAGAGGCAGTACTGATCCATCCCAAACCTGTGGGATCCTTCATCCTGTTGCACTTGAAGTGCCAGGGTCAGCCTGGTACTTACTCTGTGAAGTCTGTCTTGACTTTTGCATTACTCTATGAAGCCTGTCTTGCAATCAGTCACACACTACACCAAACTGATGTGTCTCTGTCACACTGCAAACAAAGTCACTCTACTGCAAGCTGTCCCCTTTCTTTGGGAACTGCATGATCCTAGTTCGTGCTGCAAGGGATGACTTCATTTTATAAAGTATTAGGCAAAAGCCACCATTCTGAGATTATGTATTAAAAACAGCCCAGTGTTGCCAAGGAACAGTGAGGAACTAACAAATTCCCTTCTTACCCTGCATTTATCCAATTCAGTTAAGATAGGAACAGACTTTCCATGGAGTAAACAGTGTTCAACTATTTCTCAGTAACTCCCAAACCATGGAGTGATGGTTGTTGTTCTTTTCAGTGAAGAGGCAGCATTTCAGCAAACTTCCTGCTCTGACTAATAATGAGCAAAGCATTCACTGTAACACACAGCCAAGCAGCTTCCAGGAAAGCCTGCAGGAAAAGCAAAATCAAATAAGGAAGCAGCCCCAAATCTTACCAGTGATTTATGTTGGTTTAAATAGATTTATCTTGTTGCAATCCCTTGAATTCAGATCAGAATCTGTCATACACACAAAGACAATGGAAAATATAACTATTACTCTCAGGGAAGAATGGTGAAGGTACATCAGCTGGTGGCAAACAGAACATTTGAATGATTCTGGATAATTTATCTTTCTGCCACTTAACACTCCTAGCTTGCAAATATAGAGCTGTAGAATCCATCCTGAATGCTTGCCCCATTATCAGAAGCAGGATGAAGTTTGTTTTGAGCAACTACTGTATTCTGACACCAATATGTATGTATCTCAAAATGCCTTCGTTTATTTTTCCTCTCCTGAAAGGAGAATGGGGAGCACATTGCATTGCTTACTGGTTTTGGCACAGTGCATTTCTGAGGAGAATTTCTTCAAATTAAGTTTTACATTACAATTCTTAAATATTCAGCTTGTAAAAAAGATTAGAAAAGAAAAGCAAGCAATAAAACTAGCAGTGTGATTCACTTCTCTGCAGAAGAATACACAATGAGTTTTCTTTCATTCACTGTCTCTACCTGTAACCTCAGCTAGAGCAAACTAGTGGTAAAAAATATTTTGGGTCACCCCAAAGCTTCTATTTCAGCAATATCTAGGCCAGCAGTTTAATAAAATGTCTCCAGGTGGCAAAGAAAAGAAATTTCTCACAGAGACAGAAAGGAGCTCTTGGTTATATCAACTCCAAGTTATACATATCTTAAAAGGATCATCACTTGTTGCAAAAAAGATTGAATCAAGATTAGCAACCTGTGCAGCTAATATAAAAACCAGCCCATCACTCTGAAACCCTTCCCAACCAAGAGCAATGCTCTAGGGAGTCAAGGAGTTGTTAAGTTTCCCAATGTCCTGTTTCAAAAAATGACAATGTATGCAGGAAAGGGATGCCTTGACATTTGAAAGTGACTTTAAAAATAGCTTTATATCATAAGGTGAAATCTTTAAAAATAGCTTTATTTCATAGTATGATCTCATATCTCTTAATGTGAAAGCAAAAGAAAAGAAAAATGCTTACTTGCTAAACACAAGGCAGAAGACATATTTGCAAACTACAAAGCCACAAATGTGCAGAAATGAAAGTAAATGAGCATTTATCTGTAATAGTTCTCCCCTACTTGAGTAAGGAATTTAGCAGGATATCTAATGCTCATAGGTTTTTACAAAACAGCCCTTCACACTGGGCTGTGAAAAGCTCAAACTTCAGACCAAAGCTCATTAATACATTATATCATACATCTAAATAAAAAGTGCATCAGCTCTCATACTACACAGGCATGTTTACACATGTATGTGTGTGTAGCTAAACATGTATCTTGTACATATATTCTGCTACATTAGATTGAGAGCAGATATAACAGTGAACCAGCTGCTTTACAGCCTTCAGGGTGAGCTGTTCCTGGCTTTGAGGGACAAGAGGAAATGAAGTGGTTTTCCTCACTTGTCGTCCCTTTCCCTCCCTTTTGCCTCATTCTCTTCATACACAGACCCTGTTCAATATCAATATCTTCAGAGAAATCCACCATGCATCTCACTTCATCAAGAGGGTTACCTCTTGCCAACTGCCTCTCATCCTCAGGAAGCAGCTGATAGTTCCATTCCCAGAAGGAAAGAAAAAGACCTAGGATTAATTACTCTCCAGCTAAGTGCAGAAAACAGATTTTTACATCGCACATTTATCATATCACAACATTCCAAAAAATCTAACATCTTGCACTTTAAATGGAAAACCAGGGACTTCGTTCTAAGAAGCCAAAATTTAGTTTCAGATTCACCAGAGCAAAACCAATAGGGAGGGATGTGAGAAGGAAGATGGAAGTAGAGAAAGTTAACTGCACTATTCTTCAGCTGAGCTTAGGTGCAATATGGTATGACAGAAAGGAGAGCTTTACTCATGTTCTGGCCAAGTGAATCTCCTAACTCTTTCTACAAGTCACAGGAGAATTGAGTCTTGTGGGCAATCTAAAGCCATTTCCTATTTCCATAAAAAGTAGTAGGAACCTTCCTATTGATCTGCATGAACTTGGGCTGCCACTTCAGCACCCCAGCTCTTCCTCACTGCTTCTGTTAGGTTGAAGCCTGGCAGGCAGAGGTTAACCAAGGAGGCAATAAACCAGCTCACTCCCAGCTCAGCAGCTCACAGATTGCTAACTAACACAACTCCAAGGCTCTGACCTCCTCAGAGCCCATCCCAGCACTTGTGCTCTGAGGAGATCAGCTCTGGCAGAGAAGTGGCATGAAGAGATGGGCTAAGGAGCTTCCTTAGCTACAATTCCATCCAAAACACCCCTATGGGGTTGGAGAGAGGCCAGGAAGATTCAGCCCCCTGTGCCCCAGCAGTAATAGAGGGGCACGGGAGGAAGAGGAGGCAGCAATAAGTGAAGCAGACAAATGAGCATCATTAAGGAGCAGCACAAAAAAAAAAAAGGAAGCCAGATGAAAAGTATGCAGGAAACAGCCACATAAATCTTCATCCCCTTTGTGTATCATATTAATTTGCATGGTTGTTATTTCTGCGAGGAGATTTTTTTTTTTTTTTTTCCTGAGGAGTAATCTGTCAGTTTTCATTAGCCTCTAGACCAGCAAACTTCAATCAGCAATGATGACCTCCAATTGTCCTCCCCAAAAGATGCCATTCCCACTCCAGGTTTCACACAGTATGTTTTCCTGTTTGATAGTGCAGATTGGCTGCACTTGATGTAAAATAAGGGACTTGAGCCTCAAAGTATCTGTGACTCCACTGACTTCACTGATTTATATCAGCTCAGCATCAGGCATTTAATTTTACTGCACTGAAAACTAATGGCAAAAATTTTACAGTGCCCATTAAAATCCTCTGTTTAAGACTTAAAGTACAGCAATTAAATGTCATTTAAAATATCCACTAAAATTATTAATACCTTTTGTTCTGTTCAGTGTGACAATATCTCTTGCTCTTCCCTCATCTTTCATCTCATTTTAAAGACATTGATTCATTAGTTTACAGCTCAAGTAATTTGAGAAATTCTCATGTTCAGATTTCTTACATGTGACTTTGGAGTCTCATTTCTCAAATGTATTGCACAGTTATTTTGACATTTATGTCAGATTTAATTAGCAATCAATTTCCCCACAGTTTGACTACTGCAGCATTATTTTGTTTGTGTTTTCCTCTTTTATGCTCAATTCAACGTAGACTGAACTACAACTTTGAACTTTGTTTTTGGCACACATAAGGCAGTGTGACAGCTTGACTTTTTTTTAAAATTAAAACCAATTAATGCACACCACTCAGATAATAAGTAGAAAAACAAAGTTTTTATGAATGATAATCACTCCCTTCAATAAAGCCTGCACTATTCCTTGATTCTTTTATTTTGTTGGGTTTTGTTTATTGAAATCCATAAACCCACTCATAAAATATTTCCAGATGATCATATAAACAAAAAGGAAAGTAGGGCTTCAGTGACTTTACTATAACGTGATTTCAAAGAAGCACTCCATGCAATGAAATTGAAAATGCGTATGGGATTAATTGCTAATCTCTTTAGCAGTATCTTTAAAATATAAGTCGTAAGTGTATTCCATTCTCTTTCTGTATTCCTCTATTTCCAAAGCACAGTATCTTCAGAGAGAATGGTTAGTGCTAGCACAATAGATCTTTTTGAGTAGTGTTTATTAAATATTGTTTTCCTGAAGTGCTAAAGGTATCATTCTACCCCCACTCACAGGCCATTCAGTTCTGATTTTTGTGTAATTGATGCAAATGAAGCGTGTAATAGACTTTTGTCAAATGCATGAAAAACAGCTTTAGGACTTCCCAGATATGGGAGAAATGAGAATGAGGAGAATTCAAGAAGGTTAAGAACACATTAGGTAATTTCATTCTTCCACTGATCAAAAGGCCTTCCAATTCCTCTTCTGCCTTGTCTTGGTTTAGATAGACAGGTACCTGCCAGGGAAGATTGGAGTCTCCCTTGGAATGTGAGCCCTCCCCACACTCCCCCTTTCCAAATTATTATAAATTTGCAATTAAAAGGCTGTCAGGCAAAGATTTTGGAATAGGTATAGCACTTCTTTACTATGGATATAAAAAATACAAGTGTTGTAGTACAGAAGAATAAACAAGCAAACAAACAAACAAGAAATCCTAGAAAACCCTGACAGAGTCAAAAATACAACCTGACACCCTGTTGGTCAGGGTGTTGGAACAGTCCAAGAGTTAAGCCCTCCTGGAGTGGCAGATGTGGTCCTGTTGGAAGCTGAGATGGTCCTGTGGAGCCAAAGGGTCCAGAGATGGGTCCGGTCTTCCTTTGGGAGTCCCGTGGGAACACTAGATGTCTGGTGACACTTGTGGCTCTTTTTTATCTAGGTGGAGATGGTTTGGCTCCTCCTCCCTGGGTAGAGCATCTCACAATGGGGTGATGTAATGTGTGATGTCATTGGTGAGCTTTAACGGCCCATTAACAGAAGATATCCCCATGGGGGTAGTGGAAGACTGAAGAGAGATAAGAAACAATTCCCCACACAGTTTTAACAGCTGGCTTGTCATCAGAGAAAGCAGTTACCCCTCCCTTCTACAGTTACAACAGATAAAAAAAAATCTCCCCATCCAGGTTCCAACAGATGGAATAGAATATACTTTTTATTCATACAAAACCGAAGACATGCCTCCAAGCCTGAATGGGTCCTGTCCCTGGGAAAGAATAAACCCAGGTCACTAGTACTGGCTGGGGAACAACCTGCTGGAAAGCTGCTCTGCAGAGAGAGATCTGTTCTGTTGGAAGAAAAAACTGTCAATGCCAAAGTTGCATTTCCTTGTAACCAAGATGGCCAATGGAACCTCAGGGGACATTAAAAAGAGCATTTACAGACATCAAAGGAGGAAATCCTGCCTCTTCACTCAGCTCTGGTGAGGCCACACCTGGAGCTCTGTGTTCGAGCTTGGGCTTCTCTGTACAAGAGAACTGGAGGCCCTGGAGTGGGTCCAGCAGGGAGCAACAAAGATAATTAACGGACTGGAAGGTGTCTGTTAAGAGGTTAAAAGGAAAGGCTGAGGGGGCTGGCTCTGTTCAGCCTCAAGAAGAGGGGACCTCATCAATATCTATAAAAATCAGAAGGGAGAGTGCCAAGAGAGTGGAGCCAGGCTCCTCTCAGTGGTGCTGAGCAATAGGACAAGAGGCAACGGGCAGAAACTGATGCACAGGAAGTTCCACCTGAATATGATGAAGAACTTCTTTACTATGTGAGTGACCAAACACTGGAACTGGTTGCCCTGGGAGGTTTTGGTCTCCCTCACTGGAGACACTCAAGAAATGTCCAGACACAACCTCATGTAATGTGCTCTGGGAAGGCCCACCCTGAGCAGGGAGTTGGACCAGATGACCCTGTGGTCCCTTCCAACCTGACCCATGCTGTGTGATATGCTTTTCACAGATAAAATACCTTTACTTTCTAGACCAAGGAGATTAGCAGCAATATGAATAGTATGTAGAATATCATGTGCATTTGCTGATGGTCATGGGCACTTCTGGATGTTAGGCACTTATTAAATCATTACTATATTCACTAAAATGTTATCCACAACAGAAGTATCTTAGTATCTTATGCTCTATCATTTTTTTATTTTTTTTTCTTTTTTTTTTGGCACTCAGTCTATTTAAAAAAGAGACAGCTAACCTAAAAGGTAGAAGCTCACAATTCATAACATTTCAGAAGTTCAATACAGGTCAGGTCATAAGGGTCACTCTGAAAAAATCTCAGAGTGCAGAGAAGACTGTGCAGAGACAAAAAAAATGGGTCTGAGGTGATAAAAAAGTTAAAAGGCTCACTGCCTGGAATATCTGGATTCCTCACAGGCAAAACTAACAAAATCAAACTCTCAGGTCCTAGAAATAGAAGATAGCCCTCCTGAGAATTTCATATTAAGAGCATATTCTCTTCCATTTCATTTCATGGGAGACTTTACAGTGACAATAACTCATCTTTCTCAAAGACGATGCAATTTTTCAAGGCAAATGAAACTTACTTCTTGACCAACCCATTTCTCTGCTCCTCAGGAGGTCCTCCAGAAAACCAGTGGATTTTCCTGTATAGCACAAGGGGATAAATCAGCTGATAAAGAGGTGCATGATAAAAATGGTTTCCTTCACTCAACATGGAAGCTGAGGTTATAGAGACTTGACTGTTGCCTTAATGTGGCATCATCAATTTTACAGTCAGACCCAGAGTGCTCAGGGCATTTTCCATCTGCTGCACACCAAGGGAATGGGCAGAGTGATAGTTTGGGAGCTGACCTCTGGGGGGCTGAGGAATGATCCAAGATGGCACATACTGAAGCCTGTCACATGTGGAGTGGTATTACAGGCTCTTAATTCACCTGATCTGGAAGTGGTACAGTGTATCATAAATATCAAATTTAACATGGACTGTCTTGATAGATTAATTCTGGAGCACTTACCCTCCATGCACCATAAGTACACCAAAACTGCTTTTAGATAACCCACATTAATTTCTACAGAAGAGAGGCCATGTAGGGCTCTTTAATCCTCGTGATTGATGACCTCTCTTTCCAAATATCTGGTTAATTTTGACCTTAATCAAGGAGGCAGGTAGCCAACTACCAATCTGCATGTTCAACTACACATAAAGTACATGGATGTATACTTTTATAGCCCATCAAAGTTGCTATGTGTGTGTTTGGAGTTGTGAATGGATGAAGATCTAGGGTGTGGATTTGGATTAAAGGTTTAGAAATTAAGGTAAAGCCTAAACCTTCAAAGCACAATTTACTGTTCTCTAGGGACTGAAAAGGAGTGACTGTTTTCCTAAAAGTCCCATTTAAGCCATTTTTTGAAGAATACACTTAAATATTGTCCAACAAATGTCAAGAAATCCTTGTCTATGTCTGATACACATTCAACCACTTCATGCACTAATACATACATACATACAGACAGACAGACAAACAGACAGACAGACACATTTCTATGCTGTGTTCTGAACTATAGAGGCATCTTTCATAGCCAGAAAGTTGCATTTATGGATACAGAAGCAGTTTACTCTGTGAGATCTACTCATCCCTAGAGTTTCTGTGTCCATGTGTGAGCAGAAAGGGGAAGCTGACACAGTGTATCTCACCACTAGACTTCACCACATCTGCCAAAAAAAAAATAAATTGGTTTTTTTAAAGCACTTCATTCAAGTCCTACTGCTATAAACTTTGGGAAGAAAAAAAGATGAAGGAAGGTACAAGATGCTGCATAAATGGTCTTGACTGCCTTAGGATCTACTCCAGTCTCTTTTTCAGTCTAGAGGACAACTTCTCCATAGCATATAAGGAGGACAACCTTGCTTAGGTAATCCTATCAACATTACAAGAACCAGGCTGTTAAACACATGGAAGATCTTTGCAACACAGCTCTTTGTCCGATATGGCTGTACCATGTTTCCTCCAAATTAAGTGGCATGCTGCAAACTTGGATTTCTTGTCTTTTAATTGGTAAATAACTTTAAATACCAGCAGTGCACGTGCCTGGTTTTACATTGAAGGATGGATTAGGGAAATATATTGACTTGCTTTCCACTAGAGTGAAAATACTTCCTCTGAAATCTATAGATAACAATGAGCAAAGAGTCAGGCAACGCTGCCTAACAAACCCACTTACTTCAAGTACACTTATGTGTAAATAACTTACCCTGACAAAGTGTACTGCCTACATAGATGCATCATAGTGCTTCAGTTTTTGAAACTCAAAGGCAGACAAGCCACCCTCCTTGGGGACCACTTTGCAAAATTATATGCACTAAGTGCAATCTGGTCCTACTCAGACAAAAAAACAAAAGCATTTTCTAAATGACTACCTTTGAGTACCAGGGACAAATTGCCTCTATTAGCAAGGATTAGGTGTTCAAAGATAACACAGAAATCACTTGCCTGTTTCTTCAAATCTGTGGAGCTTTGACTCCACCACAGGATGTGCTGGAAACATGCAAAGCCCAGGAAAAGTAGACCCACATCCAGAGCAGCAGCTCTAAAACCAAAATATTAAAGCTGCAACAAAAGGCTGCAAACCTTGTCCACACTATCATGACGTTGGACAGACATTGGAGAATCTATACAGAGGTGGGTAACCCTTCTTAATGTGTTATTTCAGTGCAAATCCAAATGCTGCTGCTGGCTGACAGTCACCTCCAGAGGGACCAAGGCCACCAACTCATCCCAGCAGCAGCTGGACAGAGTTTGTTCCCAGGGATGTCACAGGATTACCTGTCCTTTAAAAAGCTGTGTGTCTTCAAAATTTCTCAGACACAAGAAATTATCCCAGCCCCATCCTTCACCAAAATGAGTACGCTTCCAGGTGCCTGCAAGGAGGATTACCTGAGCATGTCACAAAGGGTCTGCACCCAACTGACCATGGGAAAACCTCGGAGCAGAGCAGTAGTCTTCTTTATCCTGCTCCCTCTTTCCAAGTGGAGAACAGAGTCTCACAGATGGCTGTCTGAGCTGCACATCTCCTGTCCTTTTCCATTATGAAGCCATCAAGCCTGCAAGGCTCAGCACTGAGCCTTGAGGAGGGTGCTGGCCAACCCCCTCAGCTGTGACATGACCATGGCAGCATCAGCTTTCTTCCCTTCCTCAGGAGCTGGTGAAGAGCTGCTCAGCAGCTACACCTGAAAAGGCAAGAGAGGCAGTACCGCCAGAAAAATACAGCCACACAGGCATAGAAAAGGTTAGGAGAAATGAGGGGTTTGGACACTGCATGCAGCACTCAAGGGCTGCTGTTGTCTGCTGCTGGGCTCTGCCCCAGCTCTTTGCAGAACTGGGGGCTGGTGAAGGGACCATCCCTGATGGGAGCACACCACAAACTCATGTCTTCTCACATTGACCATACAACTTGGACTGCATTTCCTCTTCAGCTTTTCTTGTTAGCCCAGTTCCAGATTCCCTCTTCTTCTTGGGATCCTGTGTGGATGCTGCAATGCAGACAGTGTCCTCAAGAAGTGGGATATGATGCTTTCTCTCAAGATGAGTTTAGCACTAAGAAGACTCTTTGGATTACACCCATTTTGCCAGGAAGCAAAGTGTAGGCAGAATGGAAATAAACAGCAGCTCCTGAAGTGGGTTAAAGCCAGGATGGACAACTGCCAGGCCACTTGTCTGAGTTGCAGGAGAAAATACCTGACACGGCAGGGAGACCGAGAAAGGCAGAGCTCAATGCATTTGAGTGTAACACCATTGCCAGTATGTTTTATATATATATATATATATGTATAACCTGCAAGGGCTTCTACTGAAAGCTGAAAACACAACAGTATCCAGTCTGCAGTCTCTCATGGAGTCCTTGTATCTGCTGAGGGAACAGAGTTATGACTCCTCACTGATGTCCTATTTGTTCTGCAGTGGAGGAAAATAAAACTAGTTTCTACCCTGCCCCATGCCCTGAGGCTTTTAGATGACCATATCTTCTGAGAGCCTGGAACATTGTTGTCTTCAAGTTTACTAGTGATGGATAGTCTATGATGACATTAATTATTTGATTTGCATAGTGCAACACCATCCCTTGCCAGGGATAAAATTTGATCATATTTGATGTCACATGACATTTATTCTCATACATTGCCCCACAGATCTTAAAATCATCCTTCTCCAGAAATAAGCAGGATGTAAGGGTATCTCATAATTACCTGCTTTCAATATCTTGTCCTCCACCAACCACTCTGTGCTGTTGACCTTTGGTTCTAGACTGGATTCACAAGCACTCCTTATAAAAGAGTATGTCTGTTTCTTAGGTTCCAAGCACAAAAATATAATGGAGACATACTAAGGCTCCAGTCAGTGCACCTTGGAGTCTTCAAAAGGAAATGTACAAATGTGTCCTGCTCTTTAAAGGCATTTGAGTAAGACAAATCCATAGGAACAAATGGTGCACATGTGTACTGTATAGATGGATATTTATTGACTCCAAGGCATGAACTGGCCTGGAAACCACAGCGCAGAAAACAGCCAGAAGCCAGCCCTTCTCCCAAACCCTTACAGGCTTCCAAGAGATGATATTGTGGCCTGAGTTAGGCAGAGTTTGCTATGCTGGCCCTTGCAGGATCACAGCACGTGTGACACTGACCAGGCTGGGCACAGCCAGAGGCTGAAGAGCCTTGGTGGTGACATGAGCCAAAAGTACAGTCTGTTCTGTTTCACAAACTTTACAGTTTTGGGGTCACTATACACAAATCTTGTGTATGCTCCATCACCTGCTCCAAAGTCTTGTGACAGCTGTTAGGTACACCCTGTCCTAAAGCAGGGATTAGAACAGAGGCATTCAATTTAATATGCTGCTCAGGTGACTGAAAAAAATGGCATCTTACAAAATAGCTTATTCAGGAACAAATTATGTATGTGTCACTGCTCTCTGCAATAAATGTTGAAGTTTTATAGTGCATTTTTTAAAAAACTTGACTTTGATCTGTTGTTTTTTTTTTTAATATCATTTAACTAAAATTTTATGTTCATGATTGCTTCCTACAATACACAATGCAAATGGAAAAGAAATCTGAGGGGAATTACACCGCTAGCAGGAAAAAAAAAATCATAAATAAAATGCACTGGAAGTAAAACAGATGGTTGGCACCTGGTGGTCCTTTATAGCTCTGGGTGACACTTAGAACTGTTCCTACACTCGGAGAAGGAAAAAAGGTAAGTGAAACTTGTCTGCATCACTGTTATACTTGTGCTGCTTTAGGGCTCTTGACCTTGTAGGGTGTGGGATTTCTAGCTGTGCCTAAACTGAAGGTCAGTCCTGGCTCCTCAGCTGCCCACAACCCCCAGCGCTGCTCTTTTCCCAGAGCCTGGAGGATGTTGTGCGTGTACATCAGCCTACCAGCACCACACATGCTGGGTGGGCATCAGGACCTTCAAACAGTCCTCAGCACCTCCCAGGCAGAGCCAGAGCACCACAGCAGCCCCTGCTGCTCTGCTTTTCAGTCACCTTCTGGCAGTGCTGAGAAGCACAAAGCAGCGGGGTGACTCCCTGTCTCTGCCTCTGAAACACCACGTGTGGATCCACACAAGGCACTGCAGTATGTGCTGCTGCCCGAGCAAGAGGACACTCCCTGCACAGAGTGTTTGTGACCTCTCCAAACAATTCTGCTACAATGATGTCTCCAGTGGTCTACATCTCTGTAACCCTTCCTAGCAAAAGTCTCAGAAATAAGATGTCACAGCTGTCACTCACCTACAATCCATCTTTCCCACAAAGCTATTGGATGTGACAGTAGCTAAGCCCATTCTGGAAAATCACTTGAAGGCAAATTGCTGAAAAACAGGCTGTTGCAGATGGGAACAGGGAGACCAGCGCCTGTGCTGATTTGCCTAAGGTTTGGATACAAGGTCACATAGTAGGAGAGATGAGAAAAAGAACCAGCATATGGCACGTAATAGGATAATTTCAATAACAAAACTGCTAATTTTTACCTCTTATTCCCAAAGATTCATTTGGGCAATCTGGAACCTGAGCTCCTCCCACCACAGGTTGTCCTTAGGTTGTACTGGTACCTGGTATCACACACAGGAAGGTCACTTTGTTGGTCACCTCCCAAGGAAATATTACACTGAGCAAAGAAAAGGAGGGATAGGAGCCAGCACTGCTTTTCTTACCAACTGCAATAAACCTGCAAAGAAGTTGTGTCCACTCCCACAAACCTCCTGCAGCCAAGGGGTGAGAGGGGTTCAGATTAAGGAGTGATTCAGTGAGGTGAAGTTTTTATGCCAGAAGCATGAATTTCCACGCCAGGATGGTAGTTCTGAAGCATGAGGCACTACTGCCAAAAAGCACAACGGGGAGGATATTGAGACCAGTGGTGCAGAAGTAGCTCTTCTCACGTGTTGTACGGATAGTGAGTGCAATCCCAGTGTATCTTACAATGGCTCTACTCCTTCAAAAGTCCATGAGCAACAAGAGCATTTGAAATTCGTCACCTTTGCCACCGAGTGCTGGTTTTTCATCATACAAATTGTCTCTAGATGGATTACATGTCAGATTTTGGAAGGTCATTTGCCACATTCCCTTCCAGGAGCATCCACCCACTTACTTATACATTGAGCACTCAGCACTTACTCAAATTTTCATGTTACCACAGAACAATGAGCCCCTGGCCCCCAATGGGGGTGAGACTGCAAACATTATCAGTAAGTGCTAGAGTGTTTATCACGTTTGTAAACAGCATTCCTATAACACTCAAGGAAGATTTTATCAAGTTCTTAGCAGCTTATTAGAGCCACCAGCCTAAAAGCATCCTCAAATAGAAGTGACAAAAAAATGTTGCTGTTTCTGTAGTTCATGCACTTAAAGTGCAAGAAGTGCATAAATTACTTACAGCCCTTTCAATGCTATAGCAATTCATCAATTTACATCATCTTCAGAACCATGCCTGAACTCCCTCCTAGATCTTTGAGTGTCCTTGAAACGCTTGGCCAGTGTCTGTTTCTGACATGAACTTGCCATATGTAATAAAATTTCTATACTCACAGAAAAGCTCCATCAGACTGCTTCTTAAGCGAAGCACTTGGAAGAAGGTATCTGTAAGATGTTAGTGAAGCATCAAAATTTAAAAAGTGAATTGCTTCTTTAATCTGTTTCCAAAGGACTAATCCTGCTTCAGAGGCCAGCTGTTTTGTGTTGCATACTTGAAAAATCTAAAGATTCAGGAATAGACAAAGCAGTCCACAAATATAATTTTCATTTACAGTAAAAATGCTTAGGAAAACCATAAATTTGGGGGTTAATAATGTCAGAGAAGATGCACATGATCTCACCTGCTCTCTATTTCACTCTCTGTTTAAGAAAGAAAAATATCCAGTACAATTCCAGACTCTTTCCTTTCCCAATAAAGAAGGACAAGGTTGTCCAGAATGTTTTATTTTTCATTTCCACAAGAATATTTATATGAATAATTCACATTAGTGACTGGAAAAACCAAGTAACTACAGATTCATAACTTCATAAATAACTTTTCTCCAGACCATGTGAAAGTGTTCTGAATATTAGGATTTTGTTCAAATAAGAAGCTCTTAATTACAGTTTTAATTGATCATTAGTATACTAACTACATGTGTTTGGAGGGAAGACATTGTGTGAATAATTATATGCTACATTCAAAAAACCAGTCACTTGTTTCCACTGCACAATTTATTCAGTTTCAAATTAGAAAAAAATTACTATGTATTTGACAATTTGCATGCATAAACTCAAAACATTTCAGCTCAAAAAGTTATTAATTTCTTCCAGTCTTGTATTAAGGCATTCAGGAATTTCACCTAGGCAGACAAACATCTGGATTCAAAAAAAAAAAAAAAAAAAAAAAAAAAAGAAAAAAAAGAAAAAAAAGAAAAAAAATAATCAAAATAGACAAGTTACAAGTCAGATTTATTTCTGTTAACAAATATGACCACAGTGAGTCCTGGTAGTAGACAGTTGCATTCCTTATCTTTTCAATGTGTATAGCTGATAGGAATCAAAGTGATTGGGGAAGAGTTATCTTCAGCAAAACTTTCTTCAACAGTTTCTTGATTTGGAGTGCTGAATAAGCCATTGTAATGTTATGTCTGCCAGGATAGAAGAAACAAAAAACTCAATAGCCTATTTGTAGACTGCAGAAGCACAGCACAACACCAGTAAGTTAATACAAACACAAAAACCCCAACCAAACAAAACCCAGAAACCCCAGCTTTTCGTTCACACATAATTTAAGCACTTCAATCTCCAGGTGGCCTTTTCTAGTTATTTTTTGTATGTTTTTAAATCATGTGCATTTTGTTTTCTTGAAATATGATGACTGACATCAAGTTCTCTAAGCCATAGATAAGGAACTGCTGAAAAAGCAATGATTTAAGATGACCATAAAACAAACTGTAAAATCTAGACTAGAATGAAATGCTGCGTGAGAACAAAGGCAAATACACAAACAAAAGGAATGGGAAGAGCAAACATCTGACAGTACATTAAGAAGCTATTTAGGGAGGTTGTAGGAGTCCAAGGTCTTTGAAAGACATGCAACATTGGACTAAAATATGATAGCTGCAATTGGCAGCCCTCCTGATGCAATCCAATGCATTGAGCTGAAAACCAGCCGTTCACAAACTGATTCACGAGCAGATTAGATGCTTTTGCCTCAAGGCAGTAACATCTGTCAGGAAGGCAGGAAGGATGTCAGGGGGCAGCAGCAGCTCCTAGCCCTCAAATTGAAATCTGTTGCCTTATTTGTCTTAAGTTCACGACAGCACTCCATGAATATCCTTGCAGACCAGCCTAGGGAGTGAGATTGCAGAAAAAAGCAACCCACTGCACTTGTATCAAAGTTAGTAACTGAATAATTATCTTCCATGGTCTCTCAGGACACAGTAACTGGCAGCCTTACTCCTACACCTCCTGATGAGACCAGTTAGCTAGGCTGCAGTTCACACTGAAAAACCAGTATCCTCTCGTTCAACTGCAGTGACACCAGTCAAAAAACAGAGAGTAATAAGACAGCTCCCAGTCTTCTCCTGAACAGACTACTAGTTTCATCAATTTAATAAACTAGCATAACAGTCTTTGATTATAAATGGTACTTTACAGGCCTTTAGTCTCCCTAGCTCCTCACCAAACCTCTTTCCTCAAGGTCTTCCTCAAAATATGGCACATGGTGCTCCACCAATGCCCACACAGTCCCCAGTGTTATATGCAGTGTGCTCCCATTTCTTATTTTTGTTTTGGCAAATACTCAAGAACCTGGTTAGTCTTTCTAGACACAATATTACACTGGAAAATATCTGACCAAGTCTCAGTTAGGATTTCAGTCTTTTTCATCACTACTCCCAGAACTTCCACAAGTAAGGGATCTATACTGTTTTGCATTAATGATCATTCTTTCATGCAAATTTTAGCATGCTTTTTGTTGCCTGCTTTTCTCCTCCAGAGCATCCAGATAAATGGACTGGGATCAAAATCTGTTTTCTCCATTATTATAAAAACAGAAATTAAGCTGTTTTTACTAGTTTCCAGTCACAACCCCACTTTTAAGAATCTCCACTGCAGCCTTGCCAATTTGAAAAGCATCAAGCACAGCATTTTGAAAACCCTGGTAACATTCACTGCCCTTCAACTACTGAGATTATCCTGTGTTGTCTTCTACAGTCCTTATTTCCTGAAGTCTAATCTTCCCCAGTGTAGCAGCACCTTCTGTGCATCTCCTTCACTCAGAGATAACAGCTGCACCCCAAGCTGCAGCAAACATGGGTCTGGTCTCCTTCAAATTAACACACCCAAGCCATGTACACCATTTCCAGGAGAAGCCCTCACTGCCAAACACATCTCTGCACACAGCTGAAATCTCCCCCAGCTCTCTGGAGTCCAGGTGCCATGGTACAGTCTCCTCACCATCTCCACTACCTGCTTCTCTCTGTGTAGGATGGAAATTTCCTCTGCTGCTGAGAGAAAGTGGCTTTCTTCCCATTCCCATCACAGTTTCTCACTCAGCTGAGCCCTACAGAGCTTCCCAGCTCTTCTATCAAGCCTGCCTTCCTCACATAGCAGCTATAAATATCCAGGCAGGCCAATCCCATCCAGCATCACTTGTCTCAGCAGAATGCAGAGAAGGGTGGCACAGAGGTGGAATGCCCCCAGACAATTGCTGCTGCTAGCTCAACCTGTCCTTCATCCCTTCCTCCTGCCCTGGGGAGGGAAGGGAATGGGAGAACACCACAGAGAAAAGGGATAGGGAAGTGGGAGATGGAGAGAGGGAAAGGCAAAAAGCAAAGGCAGATGGAAGACAAGTTCCTGGGGATAGATCTTCACTTACTACAGGACACACTCATTGCATTTCCACTTGGAAAAAGGCACCCATCCCTCAGTTCAAACAACAGCCACATGCACATAAAACCTGCTTACCAAATAAAACCTGTGTATGGAGTAAATCACCAAGATTTTTTTAGAACCACCTAAAAACTGGAAGGCCTTCATACACAGCTACTGTTTTTTCAAAAGTAACACACGTTTCTTGTAAAGGATTCAATTACTCCAGGCTTTAAATATGCTTTTCCAAATTCCCAGTCAAATTAACTTTTCATGGAACTAAGTATTTCTACAAGTTTTTTAATTACACATGATTCTATGTTAAAAAATACAGTTGTGTACAATATTTGCAAAATATCTTTCAATGTAAATTGAGATCTACAATAATATAGTGGAGGTAGATGTTCAAACCTGATCTGATCCAACGTACAAAGCATATACTGATGACACTAGAAGCAGCTTACCTATGTTATCCTTCTCTTTACAGGAAATAGAATAGCAACAGATTTCTCTGTCTTGAATAGCTGAAAGGTTTCTACAGAAACAAAAACAATAAGTACTGTTACAACCTCACAAACACTGAAAACAGAAATTTCCATTAAATTCTTGTTTTCTGCTTTTTACGCAGTGGGTTCAATTCTATTACCAGATGTTAAATTCTTAAAATATGCCACAGCACACAGAAAACCACATGTTTCTTAAACTGGAAGGATTAAAATGTTATAAAGTCATTTCATAAAAATTTGAATTTCTCATTAGGTCAGTGCAATAGTGAGAAATAAAACCACAGAAATCCATAAGCTAAAAATAATATTTTGTGTTTGCAACCAAGTATTACCCCCATGTCTTATCATTCACATTTTACTCTTTTCACTTAGAATTCTGAGGGTTTTTTTCTCCACTAAATTGTAATAAAATAACAGTACTCAAATGATCACACCATTTATCTTCAGGATGTTTACTATATCATACTTAATATATCAGATCTGACGCCTTCTGAAAGGATGCTTCTACGTTTGGGAAGAAACTGCTTCTTAATCATCTTCTTTCTGGGAATTCTCCAACCTCCCACCTCAGAGCTTCTGAACACTTTGTTGTTTTTTCATTTATTTATCATCACACAAGTGACACAGACATGCACAAAACGTTTTCCTGAAGCAGGTGGGGAGTGAAGGCACTGAGAAGTCTGAAGACCACATAAAAGATTCTAGTAAAGAAGAGAACTAAACAGGGAGCTCCCTGGCCTTCAGGAGAGCAGACTTGGCCTCTCCAGGGATCTGCTTGGAAAAGTCCCATGTAGTTTGGCCCTGGAGCAACAAATGACTTAAGAAAGTCGGTTAATATTCAAAGTTCATCTCCAAACTTAAGAATAACCTATCCTAACAAGCTTGGAAAAAAAGACAAAAGGCATTAAGTGGATGAACAATAAGTTCTTGGCAAAACCCAGTAATAAAAAGGAAGTATACAGAAGGTCGAAGCAGAGAGGTAACCTGGAAGGAATAAAGAAACATTGTCCAAGAAAAAAAGACACTGGTAGGTCCACCAAAGCCCAGCTGAAGTTGGATCTCATGAGGGATGTCAAAGAAAACTAGAAAGTGAGAAATGGGAGACAGTGTGCCCCAATGAGACAGGGGACCTGGTTACACAGGACATGAAAATGCCGCCTTTGCTAGCAAGATCAGCCTTCAGAAAACCTGGGCCCCAGAGACCATGAATAAGTTACGAGCAAAGAAGTTGTATCCTTGACGGAAGAGGATTATATCAAGGAATAAATAAGCAAACTTCATATAAAGAAGGCCATCAGCCCTGGTGGGATGCACCTACAAGTGACAAAGGAACTGGCTGATGCCATTGTGAGGCCACTTTGAACAATCATGTTGACTGGGAGAGGTGCCTTAGAGTAAAGGAAGGTAAATGTCCCTCTTCAGAAAAAGGAGGACCTGGGGAAGTAGGTGACAATCAGCCCTGCCTCGATTCTTGGGAAGGTGACAATGTAACTAATCCTGGCAACTATTCCCAGGCATGTGACAGACCAGGAGGTGACCAGGAGTTATCAGCAGGGATTCACACAAGGGAAGTGATGCTTGACCAACTCCATAACTTTCTGCAATGAAATCTACAGTTTGGTAGATGACAGGAGAGCAACAGATACCGTGCACCTTGACCTGAGGGAGGCCTTGGCAGTGCTTTCCATAAAATCCCCACAGACAAGCTGAGCAAGTATGGGCTGGATGCACAGACAGTGAAAAGGGCTGAACACTGGGTGATTAGTGGCATGAAGGCAAGCTAGAACCCAGTGACTACCAGTGTACCAATACTGGGTCCAGTCCTGTTCTACATCTTCGTTTGTTGCAAATGATGGGGCAAAGCACAAATTCGCTGATGACAGGAAACTGGGAGGAGTGGCTGATATACCAGAGGGTCATGCTGCAACCCAGAGGGACCTCCACAAGCTGGAGGGACCTCCACAACCTGAAGAAAAGGGCTGGCAGGGACCTCCTGCAGTTCAACAAGGGGAAGTGCAAAGTCCTACACCCGAGGAGGAACAACCCCAGGCACCAGGACATTGGATACCAACTGTCTGGAAAAGCAGCTTTGCAGGAAAGGACCTCGGGGTCTTGGTGGCTCATCAGGTTGAACACCATCAAGCAGTGTGGTAAAAATGCTAATTCTGGGGTGCACTCAGGCTGAAGGAGGTGATCCTTCCATTTTACCTGACCAGCTGTGGAACATCAGTACAAGAGGGACAGAGGAATCTACAGGATAGAGATCAGTAAAGGACGACTAAAATAATTTAGGAACTAGAGCAACTCACTTACTAAGAAAGGTTGAAGAGCTGTGACTGTTTAGCCTAGAGAAGAAAAGGCTTAGGGAACTTCTTATTAATGTGTACAAAAATCTGAAGGGAGCCTGTAAAGAAGATGGAGCCTAGTGATGGAACAAGAAGCAACAGCCATGAATTGAAACACAGGAACCTGTCTCTGAACACACAGAAACACTTTTTACCTCAGAGTGAACAAGCACTAGCAAAGGCTGCCCAGAGAGGCTGCAAAGTCTCCATCCTTGGAGATGTTCAAAAGCTGCCTGGACATGGTCCAGAGCCATCAGCTCCAAGGGGCAAAAGTCTCTGAGCAGGTGGATAACCTCAAGGTTTCTCCCAGCCTCAGCCATTCTGTGAGTCCCAGTTTAGTAGCCCAGACTTTGGACCGTCCTTACTATACCAAAGCTTCACTTACTTTCTACTAACTAAAATTATGTGACTTGTGAGTCTTATTTTACAAATTTAGTGCTATACTGGTCATTTTTATGAAATTTTGTATTTTCTTTACAATTACGTTTACTATGCATCAGTTTGTCAGTTTCAGTAATCCCTACGTTATGCCTTGGATAAATGGCAAAAATACCTCACTTTCTTAAATTTACCAGCCTTAGATTGATATGGCTTTGTTCTGATGCCATTCAAGCATTAAACTGACACTACATTGTACTGTGAGAAGTTAAAATTACCATCTCATTATCCATAGCAGTTCTATCCTCAGTGATGGGAAAACAAGATTATCTGAAATAATTTTACACTACCAAACAACAATCAAGAGAGGTTCAATTCTACTGCAAGCAGTTACCAGCCTAGATCACTACATCAGGTGCCAGCAGAGCTCGAAGTGGAATACCTGACAACGTAAAATAGAATCTTTTGTAACAAGTTATTGCCATAAACTATCAATATTTTTGACTTACATATCAAACTTCACAGTGTCTCAGCTTTTTACAAAAGGCAGCTACTTACAATTTTTCAATTAACTGCTTCTCATCCAGTGCACCTGGGAGATCTCGTTTATTTCCAAGAACTAACACCTGAAAGAAATAATTCATATGCATATCAAATCCAGGAGCAATCAAAGTTGGTTTTTTTCTGTAACTTTTTCTTGGCATTATTCTGGATCTTGCAGCTATTTAGAATGTAACAGAGGACATATTCAAAATGACCAATGAATGTAGGAACATCATGACAATCTCACTCCTCGTCAGGAGCAGATGCTGGATGTATACCCTCTGAAAACTGGATTAAATTATTTCTGCATGCCTCAGTATCAGAAATCTCCTCTGGAAGTGAATCTCTCCATTCTAGACAGCATTATAGGATGGTGTCAGATTAAATGCAAAGAAATGTGGAAGAGAGCATGCATCAAGTGCACTCAAGCCATCAAAGGATATTCAATTCAGAGGAAAAGACTGATATTAATGGAAAGTATGGCCCCAGCAGCAGAGGCTGGTCATAAAAGATCCAGACAAAATTCTCACTATGTTTTTTTGCTCCCTTGCTTCCTAACACTGAATCAGTGAACAGTTCAGCCTCTGAACCAAGTATCACCTAAGCCCTAGCCACCTTTCTCTCCAATTTGAGCATCCATGGTAGAAATCTGAAAGGCAGCCACTAGGAATTAAGTCCAAGAAATGAAGAAAATTTACCAAATAGATGCTGGAACTTTAGAGTTCCTATTTAAGGTTTCAAGTATAAATGAAGGTCAGATAAATGGATTGAGCACAATCTAAGATAAAGTTAACAATGGGAGGTTTTTCTAGTTATGATTGCATTATTGTTTTCCAGATATGCTACAATTCTAAGTCAAGACTGTCCCATTATATCCCATGAATCTGGAACATATTAAACTTTTTACTTGCAGTCCAGATTAATAAAGTTGCTCTAAAATGTATAGTGCCAAATCCTGAGCACAAAAAATTGAAGGAGGTTCAATACTGATGACTACATATGAAATAAAAGTAAGTAAAACATACGTCAGCACACCTTGCAAATTACCACACAGGTCAGGCTGGGCATTTGGAATGTGATATTATAACACTTAAAAGGCAGGGAACTTAATTAAATACTACTGAAGATATGAGAGATCAATCACTTCAGTAAGGAAAAGTTAGAAGCAAAAAACATGTGAAGAGAGTGCAAAAGGCAGGCAATGTCACTCCCCATGGACAGCATAACTGTAGATTTCTGAAGGATTTGTTCAATAGATAAACATATAAAACCACAACAATAGCAAACCTTATAAAAAAGATGGAGAAGCACTTGAAAAACTCTCCTTTATGAGAGAGAGCCTCCTGTATACTGGAGGCATCATTTTTATACAGACCAAGTCCCAGGTATCCATGGGGTGGAGATGACATTCCCATGACTGATGGCATGTGTACAATCACTTCCTTTCCCAGTTAGCTGTGGTGGCAACATCCAGATGGGCAGCATGTCCAGATGTCATCTAAACCCTCAGCTCCATTAGGCATGGAATTAGCTCCTGCCTACTGTGGCATCTGTGCTTATCTCAAGTCCCTGATGGGATGGCCTATCTTATAGTAACTTCCTTCTGTGCCTTTGACAGTGTTTTGACACACTTCAACTAAGTTCTTTAAGTCCTACACTGTCTACTCACCCTCAGGTAACTTTGTAGTGGCCAAGTGTCCAAATAACTGCTTACAAAAAAGGGGACCAAGGAAGAACCATCAAATTGTGAGCAACTTCTTCCTCATTTGCATGTACTACTGTTTTCTTTCTTATAATCAAGGTATGAACTCTTGCTTGGTGGTGTCAACACAAAGATGAATGACAACCTGATGGATTCCTAAATTGGCAGATTACATTTAAATAAACAACATTAGTCTCCACCTTCGTATTCCTCACTAGAATTTCAGCTGAATACACTATTCTTTGATGCTTCCAACTGGAGAACAGATGCATATTTGCATTTTTTCCACACAATTTAGTTTGAAATACTAAGTCAAGAAAAGTCAGGACACATAAAAAGTCAAGCTCCTACACAATTTCTGGAGGCAGAGGATGTTACTGTTTGATGCTACCGTCTGCCAACCTGCAGAAAGATTGATCTCACATGCCACAAGATACTGCCAGAACCATACCTGGGTCATTGGCTGAAACCCAGCCAACAAGGGACTAACTGGAAGTAATTACTCTCTGATAACACCACGTGTGAAAACACAATTTTTCTGAAATCTATTCTGACCTTTAGACAAGAAAATGTACAAACATAATGCAGCACATATAAGTTGTTGAGTACTCTGAAAAAAAAAAAAATCACAGTGATTTTTCTAAGAGTGCTCAATGTATCAAGGCTGCATCATATATACCCTAGGATTTTTAAGAGACCAGAGGAACCAACTCATGAGGATTTAAGACACATTGTCAACATTCAGATAAGAACAGTAATAAAAATACTTACCGGAATTCCATGCAATTGAGGCTTATCTATCAAACTGTGTAGCTCATTCTTTGAAGCTTCCACTTTTTCTAAGTCTGCTGCATCCACCATGTAACTGCAATGAAGAATAGTGATTTATAGTATTGACCATTACCTGCACAAATACGCATTAAAACATCTGAAATGTGACAAACGTGCTCATGCCAACAAGAGAATTAGAAAAATTGGAAGCTGTGTAAGCCCTGCACTTATGATAAAGGAAGACAGAGTTAAATACAGCCTGTGGGGAAAAAATGGCCTGGAATATGCAATTACTTACATGTCTGGGTTGCTGCAAAAGCAGAACACAGTACTTTAATTATACTGGGACTCCTGATGTGATGGAGGTGGAGAGGAAAAAAAAATCTATTTTATTTATATATAATATAATGTAATACCTACTTTTATAATATATCTTGCTAAGTACATTTTCTGTGGACATACAAAAGAAAACTTACACAACTGCATTGACTCCTCTGCAATAACGCTCCCACATGCTTCGAAACCTTGGTTGTCCTCCAATGTCCCACACCTGAAAAGAGAAGGACACTCCAGCTCCAAAATGGATTTTAACTACATAGCCCTAACCCAACAGAATAAATTAACTCTTACATGCAGAATGCAGGTTGTATTGCCAATTCCAAAATTTTATTAAAAGGTCTTCTTGGCACCTCCCAGCTAATGGAGGGGGACAAGCATATTCACAGAGTAAGTCAGCCCTATGACACCAAAAGTTCCAAATGTTCTTTTTGAGAATGTTACCCTTTCCCACTCACTAAAAGAAAAGTCTTACTCACATATGGAAGTGAATAATTGCAACTGCAGAATCTCAAAGCAAAAAAGAGCACCATCATTGTATTGAACAGTCATGCAGAGAGTTTTTAATGTGGCTAGCAAGATCTGAGTTAAGAATCTATCAGATCTTCAACAGGATAAAGAGAGATGGTAAATAAACAAAGAGCTGGTCAGAGAGCAGACTGAATCAATGTAAGGGATGACATTTCCCACTCCAAGGAGCTCCAATACCTCCACAGCTCTCCCACTGGTTCAACAAGTGTGCTTTAAAAGACACATGGATTAATGAAACAGAATCAGAAAGGAAACAGGCCTGAAGTGATTAAGCAGTGTCTCTTGAAGAAAGAAAGCTCAAATTCTGCTTATGACGTTATAAAAGCTCCAATCCCATAAATACTTAGACATGCTATTAGTGTCCAGCAATCCTATGGAATTCCTATTTGTTAAAATATTAACACACTATCCTCCTTTACAGGAGCTATGTATTCTGCTTTACTTGCAAAAAAAATTGGTATTTTTGGTGGATGGCAATACCTTGTTTCAAAGCTGTTTCTCAGGTCAAAACGCCAGGTAACATATCTACATCATGCAGGTCAGGGCTTCCTGATAATGTATCTGTTACAACTACATCCAAAGATAGTTGTGTTACAACTGACACAGATTAAGACAGTGATGAACAATGTAAAATAAAAGTAATGGATTTGTTCCTCTGCCAAGGACAAAGACAAGTAATCGTTTCTTATTTTAAACAGACTTAGCTATCAAAATAATATATACTGTATACCAGATCTAGGAGGCATATATATCACAGAAGAAACTGTGAATGGAAGAAATATGTGAATTTGGAAGATATATATCCAGAAACAAATTTTTTAAGAGTTGTCCTCACATTTACACCATAAATCCAAATTAAGCCTGTGGTGGCAACAAAGCTTTGTACAAAAGAGCAAGACTTCACAGACCCATGGTATAAGGCATTTTTCAATTAATGTCCACTATCTTTTTAATTTCACAGCCTGTAAATCATATTTATCCATCAATTTCTGTATCATTTTCAATATCTTATATTCATACTTTAGAAAGAAATATTTCCCAATTCGCCATTAAAATCATTCCCTGATTGATATCTTACCACTCCTTCCAATGTAAAATTACTGTATCATCTAAATGTACAGTGCCTTTTGATCCCCTGAATAAGATCAAAAATTTTACACATGAAAGACTTCTGACCATGAAGTATCAATTATTATCTGTACTGACATTTGAAGCACTGTATCAAAGGTCTTATGAAAATAAACCTTTATACTGTAAAAGCCTGAGCGTGATGAGTACACAGTTCAGCACTATGGTTAGGTGACAAAACTTAGACCAACACTAATTACCCCAATAACTCATCAAGACCTTGAAACTATTGAAAGCCATCTGGTGCACATCTGTGTGTCTTGAAAAAGAAACTAAATTATTATTATTATTGGTAGACCAAAGGAAAAAAAAAAAGGGAAAGACAATAGGACAGGCTAGTAGTCAGATTAGATTTTTGGAATGCTGATAGCCATGAAAATCTACAAGATGATATAGCCTGGACTAAACACAGAATAAATAATACAAGATTAAAAAAAAAAAAAAAAAACTGGTTTTGTCTTTGCTAGCTGATATATTGTATCTTACAGTATTAAATTGCACTGCAGAACAAGATTACTCTCATTAGGAGAAAAAGTCACCTTGAAACAATGGAAAGATAAGTCATTTCCAGTCAGTTTCCCTAATCAGGCCTACAGCTATTCATTAAAGTACAACATGAAGGACACAATAAAGACCAGGTGTTTTTTGATAACGCTTTGGAAGTTTACATCAATCTAGTAATAATTATCTGAAATACGGAAAAAGAAATAAATGTATGAAATGAAAAAAATTCCTCACCTCTTTCCCTTTGAAATCAAAACTGCTTTAAAAGTAACTTTCTAATACTCTTTATTACACTAAATAGCCAATGAAAGAGTTAACTCCTTAATTCAAAATACAAATTACTGCACCAAACCAGTTTCAGCACACAACTGAACAGACAGAACTGTGAGAATAGAAGAGGCATCCAGGAAGGAAAGAGGAGAGGTCTTAGTGTTAAAGAAGTTTTCTTGCATGACCCTTGGGTGTTTTGTATGTCAACTATTTTTGCATCCCAGTATTTAACACATAGGTAAAAAAAAAATGATCTGGGTATGAATGGAGAAAGGCAGGAGACTAAACCTTAACAGCTAAACATACAGATGGCTATAAAAAGAAGTTTACTTTGGTTGTTTTTAAAAAGAGGCCAATCTTCAAATTTCTCCCATGGCTTTTACTGCCCCCTCAGGAATAAAAGTTTCGTAATATTTAAAAGGTAATTTTATCCCTAGAACACCAGCTGATTTTTAGGAATCAACAAAAGTTAACAGAATGACCAAACTGAGAATGACCAAAAATGGTACTTTGAGGCAGTACCATTGCCTCACAGAAGATTAAAATCTCAAGGATTTGTTTTTCAGGTTGAATCTCAAAGGCACATATTTTGTTGGCACTGCATTTTATACATCACTGTTTTCTTCATTCCCACCTACTCCTATAGTAGTAATTCCAATTGTGTTTGCAGCAGGTCTACACTGTCGTTAATTAGTGCAATGTTTTAATCTGTAACTAGATCACCATGATGGAACCACTGTTTACCATCTGCTTACCTGAAATATATCAAATTCTTCTAAAAAAGAGAAAACTTTGGGTTTATCTCTTTCCAATTTCTTCAGGAGGATCTAAGGCACCATCTTAAGACCATAGCTATTAGCTTTGTTTAAGGAGCAGATCCTTTTGTTTTGCACAGAGCTGTATCATGACAGCAAAAATGCACATGAATAGGTTCAAAGATTTTTGAAAGCTTTCAGTTACAGGAAGGTTCATTAACATTCTAGCTGCATTTCTTCAAATTAGCTCATATTGAAGGAAGGCTTGATGGTTCAAGAGAAAGCTGCAGGAAAAGGGTTTTCTAGATTGTTATGTTACATGGCTTTTTTTCAGATTTGCTGGGTAGGAGATGTCTTGTGGACAGAGATTACAATGAGAAATTTGTATCTTGATGTCAGTGTGTGAGTTCAGTGCCTACAATCTCACAGCAGTCAGCCAAGTCTACAGAGCCTTTCAGGCTGATCAGATGTAACATCTTGTTTAGGATGACTGAATTACGCTCTAGGCTTGACAATACCAACTACAGCTCCTCTATTATTAAAAGAGTTTAAACCTCACTGCAGACATAGACTTGTTTACACGCAGACATCTTAACGTGCAAGATGAATCCAACAGTACAGATATTTGAACTTGGAAATGTATCTTTCTTCTTGGAAGTATGCAGGAAGTATCAGCCATAGAACTTGACCTAAACAGGTGAGGAATTTGTTAAGCAGGGAGGAGTATTTGGGCAGAATAAGGCAACACAATGTACAGAGACAAGCCTAAGATGTGCCCACACATACACAGCAAGCAGTCATTGTCCTCACAGCCAACTCAGTGTGCAATGATAGAGAAAACTGGAAAGCATGAGACAACTTCAATCATCTAAAATGTAGGCATTTAATCCAGGTGGCCAAAATTTCTCTTTGGCTACTGAAGTGCTCAGGGGGCACCAACAGCAGTAAATTCTTCTGTTTGTTTTACCCACCTGACCTACCTGGTGAACCATTCTTCAAAGCATCCCCTGCTCCTCAGCAAGTTCAGACAACTGCCTCAGGATGGGTTACTTACCACCTGGTTAAGCTCATGAGGGACAAATCCTAAACAGTCACCTATTCTAGACTGGAATCTTCAGGCAAAAATACCCATCTTTTTCCTTAATAAACAGAAGAATAAAAAACCTAAAAACCTTAAACATTTTAATTATTGCCCTGTATATACAAATCTATAGAGCCTAACTCGTAAGTAGTACCTACCAGCCAATGTAACTTATCATGGAAGTTATAGTATCTTACTAATATAGAATACTTACTATATATTATCCTATATATTGGAAATTCTCTCATAGTTGCACTTTTTTTTTTTGACTCTAAGAGCAATGTGGTTACATTTTCTGCAGGCAATATTTCTCAGAACACTATGTTTTTTGAAATCAGTCTTGGCCCTTTAAAGAACTGTGTTCTCCCTCCTCTAGTGCTGATGAAGTCCAACTTTTAAACATACCATTGGGCATTTTATTCACATCAGATAAAAGGAAAAAGCTATATGTGCATTTTAATGTTCATAATTTAATCATAACATTTTCACTGAAGAACTGGAAATAGACTTGCAACACAAAATTAAGTTCATGAAGTGCCTTCAACTCCTGACAACAAGCACAGAGGCATTTAAATGGGAAAGAGTATTTCTAAAAGACCAGGGGCTATTTGCCATTTTGTCAGATGCTAGAAGGATCAACAGGTGGATTTTAAACAGGACAAGAAAACAAAGTCTTTGTACTAAACTTCCTAAAGGTCCTATTAGTCCATTTCTCCAGCCTGTCAAGGTCCTTCTGGATGGCAGCAGAGCCCTTTGCTACACCAGCCACTCTTCCCAGATTTGTACTACCAGAAAACTTGTTGAAGGTGCACCCTGTCCCACCACCCAGGTCACTAATGAAAACACTAAACAATCCCTGGGATTTAGCACTAGTGGCTGGGCTTCCTGCTGTGGATCACAGCTCTTTTGAATCCACCAGTACAGCTCTTCCTCACAGACAACTATCATAAAACACTGGGACAACCAGCAAAAATCCTTTTTTTTAATAGAAAAAACGCTTTGACTTGAAATCAGGCCAGACACAGCACAGCTTTTTCAGAGTGATCCAACTCATACAGAATAGCCAGTATGTGCTGAAACACTGCTGGAGCTACACTCAGAGTACACACACAGAGCTGTATTACTGCATGACATCTGAAATGACAATACAACAGGTAAGATAACCTGAACAGTAGGAGGAAGCAGTACAAAGCAGGAGGATTCTGCTTCTATGAGGATGCAGAGAGAGCTGAAAACGCTACTGTCCAGAGCAGGAGTGCTGCAACAAAGGCAGCTGGCAGAGGACTGCACAGAGCTGGTATCCTTCTGCCTCTCTGCCTCATGAGAGCAAAGAGCAAGCAGCAAGAAGCTGAGCTCGGCTCTCCCGCAGCCAGGCTGTGCAGGGTGTGGTGGAGGGACACCGGCATCTAGTGGTGACAGCTGGGGTGACCACAGTGACCACAGCCCAGCCCCCAGCACCAGTCCCCTGAGCAGCTGCCCTACACTCCCTTCCACCACAGTGGCTGGGAAGTGCAGAATCTGCCTGGCCACGAAAAACAAATGCAAGAGTAAGGGAAATGAATCTGTGGCATTATCTGAGCGTGTGCACGTGTCTGTGTGCCTTATTGCCTTTTAACTGAGACTGTTCTAAGACCATCACTGCAAGAACTAAAGGTTACTTAGCTGGAGGCTCCCAACCACTTTAAATAGCAACTCACAACTCAAAGTCTCCTGAGGTTCTTCAACTTGGCTTGTTACAGTAAATTTTATTAATTTTTATCAAGCCTGTTGAACAGTAAATCTCACCAAAACAAAAGGACTGCTAATACTAAGCAGACCCAAAACACGGAAAAAACATCAAAATCAAATCACTCAGCAAACAGCAAAACTTGTTTGGAAATAAAATCTCAAAGCAATTCAGTCAGATATTTTTGTCAGGGGAAAAAAAAGATAGCCATCAGTTTTGTGATGAACTTCAATACAATAGTTCTAGCAGATCCCTAAGTTGTAGGACATAAAATATTTCAGTGCTAGAAATCATTCTGTATTTCAGTACCTCAACCACAGCCTCAAAATATAAACTGCTTGCCTAGATTTCAAATACCGTGTGGTAAAATCCTTCCTTTATTTCCTTATCTTCTTGGAAATAACAGGTGATAGGTTATTAAACATATTGATAAGCCAAAATTTGACATTTCATGGTTAAAGCTGACAGCCTCACACTTCTGAACAGGTTTAGCTTCAATTCAAGAACATCTGAAAGTGGCATCTTCCTCTGCTTGCATAAATAAATGCTTTTCTTTTAGTGTGCTTCAGATAAACAGTCATCCACACACACATGCCAGTGACCAAACTTTTACATATTAAGATTAGAGACTAAAAATGAGAATAAATCTATCAGCTCTTGGAAATGACTGCCAAAATCAGAAGAAAGGAAAGAACACCACGGGTTTCAGTTCTTTGTGCCTTCTGGAATTGTATGGAATCTGCAGATGGAACTGAAGTAAAGAAACCAGGCAGTGACACTGCAATAGCATAATACTTTCTTCTTAGTGGCCTACCCCAAAATACAGCAATAAACAGATAAAGGATCAATATCACCAATTGCTGGGTTTGCAACTTACTTTTCCAAAAGTGATCAATCTTACACTACCAGAATGCAAATTTTTCACTTGATGATTTTTTGACCCAGATGATTTCTCAGCTTCAATTTTACAGTAAATTTAATAGTTTCTGTTTTGCAGTGTCCCCAAAAGCTTTGAAAAAGGTGAGACACAATGTCATGTCTTTGCTTAGCACAAACAACTTCTGTCATGTTTTAAGAATTTCATGGGTTTAGTAAAATAACACTTTATCCATGAATTTTAATAGTTGACAGTTGAATATCATCTTTGTATGAGAAGGGTTACCTATTTTGTTGGGATAAAAAGATTAAAGAAAATTTTATTCTGAATCCTTGTTACTGGGCTGCAAATAGCTCATAAAAGGATTCTAGAAAGAGGCACCTCCTCATGATTCTTGAGTCATCAACTTATCAAGAGATGATGTCATTTTTCTCAAAGTAAAATAATTTTGGAAACCTTACCTAGCAATAACCTGTAAGATTTTAATTTAAATACAGGAGTAGCAACATACAAGTAGTTTATCCTGACAGACTTTTAAGGAAATAAGCATCCATGTGTAAGAGTCATTTTCCCCTACACCCCTGACTTTCACTGAATGCTGTTGTAGCAAAGACTGTGAGAATGAGTCAAGGTATCTTCTTGTGCAGACTGGCTTCCAAATCAAGTATCATTTTTGAAACTAATAAACATATTAATTACATTAGCATTATCTCCTTATTCTTGAAAATTTTATTATTGCAACTATATATAAGATTACTTTTGAGATCAAAGAGTAAAACAAGGCACAGTTCCACAGAACCTCACACACACCCTCTCTGCACAACTTGGTCTCTTCTACATCTGACAATTCTGCAGCAGCACCAGCACAGCCCTCCAAATATGCCTGTGCTTTCTCTCTGTCAATCATGGCCTCATTGCTTCTGTGCAAAAAACAAAAGGAATTCCTATTCCTGTGGATTATTTATGGACTATGGTTAAATGTGGTAACTTTTTTATTGGCTGTGGCACCTCTGGAACTTGATCAGTGGTTTAGGAGTCATACCAAACCAGAGGATTAGTATCAATAGAACTATTAAGGAGAAAAGAACTTAGATATTATGGAAAAGGAGGGAAACAATAAGGTAAAGAAAAAAAAACCTAGATTCCCTTGACCTAGTCTTAGCTAGAAGTTGTGAATTTCATCTAGATAATCAACCAGGCTCCCTCCATAATCAAACAACAAACAGTGCCTTAAGGCTACTGGAGTGATTTATCCCTTTTTTGATGCCTATGTGTCTCTATAGCTCTGAGAGATGTTTCCCTGATAACTAACTTAAACTAGATGTTCTATTTCAGCAGAGCTAACATTTGAGCTAAACCACACTCCCCACTGAGATACCCTAAGTTAGGAGTCAAGTTGCCCCAGATTTCACTTACAGCTGGGAGGAGGCAGGAAGGGGGAGAGAGAAGATAGATACATCCCCAGAAGTCAACTCAGCTACCTCAGTACCTCCACATTTTATGACTTTCCTAAATCAAAAAAGTGCAACAAAGCTCCTGCCTGGGATGGAATACAATGAAATCAAACAGTTTAATGTAACAGAGAAATATATTACTACTGCTTTAAAAAAATTTAGTCTGGAGCTAGAAAAACATAGATGGGACCCTATCATTTTAAAAGGAATTTCCTGTCTTTCCTATTTCCAGTTGAAATTACCCCATGATTTATTCATTCTGTATTAATTCAAACATGCACACCTACCTTTATAGTAACATTTCCTTTTGTTATTTTTCTCATATTGAAGCCAACTGTAGGAATCATATCTTCTGTGAACTGCCCCGACTAGAATATAAAACCAAAATTACATTTATTATAAAATAGTTGATACATACAAGAAAGGTTCTCATTTGCAAATTAAAAAATGTTCTTTTACAATACAGTAAAATATGATATTAATTTTCAGCAAAAACGCTGGCCAGCACTTCAATTACTGCACTGTCACATCAAGGAAGACTGTTCATTCCAGTCCCTTTAAATGATCCTTTATTCTCTTCAGCAACAAAGATCACCCCAGACACCACGAGACTTCAGATAATTCTTCATCTGATCCTTTGGCAGCACAGCCAAAATACAGAACTGTAGGATGATTTGAGTTGAAAGAAACCTTCAAAGGTCACCTAGTCCTACCCCTGATATGATAAATATTATAAATTTTAGAATATTATAAAACTGACTACACCATGATTTTTCCCTGTAGTTTCTCACTACTGTCACCACTAGTTTAATTCCAAATATAGAAACAGTGAAGGACTTCCATGCAGAGAGTACTATGTGCAGACTTGTTTCTTCTGTGTATTTGACAGCAGAGGAATCCTGGTGCAGAGCTAAGAGAATGCCACTAAGACAGGAAAGTACAAAGTACTAACTCAGTATACCATAAACCCTCAGCACAAAAACGCTGCCTCCTCCCCCAGGTCAGAGAAGTTTTTTCACAACAGAGACACTTGTCACACCAATGGGAAACCTACAGACCTCTGCACACTACAGAAGACACCTTTTGAGGATAAAGACAAAACTCACCATCCTTCCTTTTGAGAATGCAGCATGAACAAGCTACTGTGTCTCCTGGACACGGTACAGTAAGACAGGCAGTTTGTAACTTATGTCCACACAGAGACCCAGGAGCTCTCTGCAATGCACAGCAATCCTGGTTTTCCAGTCACACAGCAAAGAAAGCAGCACCTTCTGGGCCTGCCACTGCCCTTCTGCATCTATCTGCCCATATTTACCTCTTCAACTCATGTGCCCTGAGTTTTGTTGTTTTTTTTTTGTTTTTTTTTTTTTTTTTTTGTGGAAGAAAATTGTGGGTATATCAACAAGGCAGGATGCAGCCATGTTCCATCAGTTCCCTCTCATCTGAGAAATGTAAGATCAGAGCTTCAGGAAGCACTGGAACAGCAATGTGTGTCAGTCCAGCCCTCCAGGGCTATTCCCTGCATCTGTACAATTTCTGAAACTTCTCTCTTTCCTGTTTGTGGTGGAGTGAGAATACACTCCGCCTCCAGTTTGAATTTACAATATGAGGTTAATCATTTTTAAACCGGGAGTTTAAGAACTGTGTTAACTCCTGACAGTTACATGATTGTCTCACAAGATTCTGGAGCTTGGAATTAGATCTTTCAGGCAAGAAACAACTTCCATCAGTTCCTTGTTCTACCTTACTCACAGGAATCTTCTTGCTAAATTCTGTACTTATACATCCTCACCACCTTTTGTCTCTTTTTTTCCCTGTTCTTCCCTGCTCCAGTAACTTGTCAACAGCAGCAGGAAAAAAAAAAAGGTGAAGACAAAAGCCCCTACAGTTTCATACAGACACACACACACCCAGCACTGATATAAGTTTTTAAATGGATGTAGTAAGACAAAGTTCTTGTATATTGGGTTCTGGTCTGCCCAGGAAAATGGTGAAGTCACCACCCTTGGAAGTGTTCAGGAATGGACTGGATGTGGAACTTTGTGCTGTGGCTTAGTTGACAGGGTGTTCAGTTAAATGTTGGACTTGATGATCTTGGAGTTCTTTTCCAATCTTAATGATTCTATGATTACACGAATTTGTTAAAATATATAGTACCTATATTTGTGGAGGACTGACATAGAAACACATAGGAACACATATGAACACATAAACACTGAAAACGTAGCATCATTACTCAATGACAGGAATGCCTGGAAAACGAGGCAGCTGACTCAGGAGGCTGTAGAAAGTCTGAATTCTACTTTTCTCAGCAAATTATACATCATATGTGATACACTAAACTAGAAGCCAAAAATAAAATAAGTAAAAAGCCAAACCATTATAACTGCTGTAGCACTGGGGATAGAATGTAAAGAATTAGCATCCTCTTCATTGGTCTTTAGTATTTTCCTTTAAAAAATCCCCATTCTGGTTGAATGAAACAAGATACAAAGAAAGTATTATGACAACAGGTTTTTATTTTCCCACACAGTGAAGAAAGGAATAGGTTCAATCATTTGCCCACATGTCCAAGAGTTCTGTTTACTATTTTAAGTGCTGTAACCACCTGACCACCATAAAGTCAAGTCTGTACTACTCTGCTTGCTAAGGAAGGTTTACATGACAAATTGCCTATTTTTGTGAATATTTAATAAGCACAAAAAATTGTATGGTCATATTTCAATAAAAAACAGATTACTCCCAATACAAACAAAAATAACTGATGCTAAGAAGTTTGGAATGTCCTCTAAAATTTTCTAAATATTGAACTGCTAATGAACACTGTCATTACCCTCTACCCTACCAACAACCACGGACCAGATTCTACTCCATTACACCAATGCACATCAACAGTACAGTGACTTTACCCAAGGTTTCCATTGGTAACTAAGGACTAAATATGGCTCAAACTCTTGAGAGCAGAGACTGTCTCAAAGGGTGTTTATTCAGTCTTAGCACGATTGGATCTCTGAGTGCTTTTGCAAAGAGAAAAAATTGTAATTTCCAATGTTCTTCCTTGATCCACTGCAGCTTGCATTTTAAGGAAGCCACTATTTTGCAACAGCTATTTTCATCACACTCTTGCCACGTATTCACAAATATTCATAGAGTTCCCAATCTGTTTGCCCTTCTCACATCAACACTATTCAAGAGTAAACCATTATTCATTGCCTTATCCTAGTTTTTTGGGGTTTTTTTGGTTTTTTTTTCAAAATCCTCCAACCACTTTTCTTCAGGCATGTCATCTTCAGACTGGAACATCCAAAATCTACAAAACCTGACGTGTGTGACCCTCCCCAAGTCACAAAACATGAATGCCTCGTAGAATACTCTTATGAAATAACATTAGCAGGGAAAATCAGTAACAGGACTGCTCTGGTGTGGAAGAAAACACCACGAACACCTACGATGCCATTGCACCGGTGGGATAGCACAAGGGAGAGGACAAACAGTGACACACACAAAGCCTGGCACCACACATTACTGAGCTCTCTGAACTGCTGTGTTCTTTATTTCTTGGGTTGTTTTATGAACAGAGCAATGTCATTTGTCATGCCTTTTCCCCATTCCTTGGCCAGGCCTGTCCTTGGGAAATGAACACTTCCAATGGACATAAGAAGCACCGAGGCCTCTCTTAGCAAGATTACCCCAGTGCCTGACAAATCAACCAAAATACCAGCTACAGGTACATTCCATGGACTGCTGCTGTCACTTTCACTGGGCAATTGCCATTCCTTTTTCTCTCTTTCCACTTCTTCATTCACACTAATTCATGATCTCTTATTTTTCCCTTAATCCATAATCATACACAAAAGCAAGTAAAAAATAGCATATACTTAGGTCTTCATTGCCTCAATCTCTCCGACTTTAACCCACACACCTCCCAGTCTGGTTTTGATTCATGATTTTCACGATAAGGACTGAAGAACATCTAGAAATTTTCATCTGGTAGCAGCTGAAGCTGCTTATCTCACAAGAGATACCACCTGGCAAAAAAGCTTAACTAAGCCTCATGATCAGCAGTAAGCAAATGTAACATATATATATTTATTTATTTCCATCTTTCGATAGAAAGCAAATTTTTGGGATAGACCCAAATGCAATTTGGAGGACACAGCAAACAAAGACGAGAAATATATTTCAGCGTGGTGACAAAAGAAACAATGTCATGGTAGGTGTCAGCATCAGAGAGGCTGCAAGGCCAGAGGATGAACAGAACGCTGAAATCAGACTTGAATGCTGGGGAAGATTTGTGGGAGACATTAGAATTGCTGCATCCGATGGGAGGAGACAATTCAGTAACGGGCAATTTGCGGCCTTGATGGATGCACAATATATTATCCTGGGATACACCGAGCATGGAAAGCCGACCTGACAAGAGCCTGCTCCGAGATGGGCACGGTCGGCAGCCAGACTGGAGACATCTTCTCCCTCCCTCTGAAAACACTTCCCCGCACATCCTGCCCTCCTGCTGTCACATTCTCGAGGATGCAAAAGCCGCTTCACGCTCTTGCCGGCCCGCCCGCCTCCCCTTCCTCCGCATCCCACGGCACATCCCAGGGCACATCCCAGGGCACATCCCAGGGCACATCCCAGGGCACATCCCATGGCACATCCCAGGGCACATCCCAGGGCACATCCCATGGCACATCCCATGGCACATCCCGGGGCACATCCCGGGGCACATCCCAGGGCACATCCCAGGGCACATCCCAGGGCACATCCCAGGGCACATCCCAGGGCACATCCCAGGGCACATCCCGGGGCACATCCCGGGGCACATCCCGGGGCACATCCCGGGGCACATCCCGGGGCACATCCCGGGGCACATCCCAGGGCACATCCCAGGGCACATCCCACGGCACATCCCACGGCACATCCCAGGGCACATCCCATGGCACATCCCGGGGCACATCCCGGGGCACATCCCAGGGCACATCCCAGGGCACATCCCAGGGCACATCCCAGGGCACATCCCATGGCACATCCCAGGGCACATCCCGGGGCACATCCCAGGGCACATCCCAGGGCACATCCCATGGCACATCCCAGGGCACATCCCGGGGCACATCCCGGGGCACATCCCGGGGCACATCCCAGGGCACATCCCAGGGCACATCCCAGGGCACATCCCATGGCACATCCCAGGGCACATCCCGGGGCACATCCCGGGGCACATCCCGGGGCACATCCCAGGGCACATCCCAGGGCACATCCCAGGGCACATCCCGGGGCACATCCCGGGGCACATCCCAGGGCATACCCCGGCGGTGCCACCCCCGCAGCCCCAAAGCCCGCACTTGTTGCCGGGGCCCTGAGGGCGGCTCCCCGGCCCCTGAGGGCGGCCCTGCCCCGCCCTGCCCCGCGTACCGCCAGCACGGTGAGCAGCGTGGTCTTGCCCGAGTACTGCAGCCCCACCAGCGTCAGCTCCATCTCCTCCTTCCAGAACAGCGAGCGCAGCCACTCCAGCAGCCGCGCCACCAGCGACAGCATCCCGCCCAGCGCCCCCGACCTGCGGCAGGCGCCCAGCCCCAGCGGCACCGCTTCGCTGCTGGGCATGGGAGCGCCGGGGGAGCCGAGCCGAGGCGAGGCGAGGCGAGGCGGCGGGGCTCGGGCCGGGCTGACGGCGGCGATGGGGCTGCGCGGGGAGCGGAGCGCAGGGCCCGGCCTCACGTCACCGCGCCGCCGCCCTTCGCCCGCCGCCGCTCGCTGCCGACAGGGGCGGGGCCGGGCCGGAGGGGCGGGGCCGGGAGGGGCGGGGCCGGGCCGGGGGGGCGGGGCCGGGAGGGGCGGGACTGGGCTGAGCGGGGCTGGGCCGGGATAGGCGGGGCCGGGCGGGGGCGGGGCGGGGCCTGGATGGGCGGGGCCGGGCGGGGCTGGGTCGGGATAGGCGAGGCCGGGCGGTGCTGGGCCGGGGTGGGCGGGGCTTGGATGGGCGGGGCAGGGGCTGGATGGGCGGGGCGGGGCGGGGCTAGGCGTGGCTCGGTTGGGCGGAGCCGGGTTGGGCTGGGCAGGGCTGAGCCGGGCCGGGCTGATCTGTGCCGGGCGGGGCTGGACTGATCTGTGCCGGGCCGGCCTGGGCTGATCTGTGCCAGGCCGGGCCGGGCCGGGCTGATCTGGGCCGGGCTGAGCCGGGCTGGGCTGATCTGTGCCGGGCTGAGCCGGGCTGATCTGTGCCAGGCCGGGCTGATCTGTGCCGGGCTGAGCCGGGCCGGGCTGATCTGTGCCGGGCCGGGCTGGGCAGGGGTTAACCTGTGCCGGGCCGGGCGGGAGCGGTGGCAGTGCCCTGCCGGGGCCGGGCCGGGCCGAGGGCGGCGGGCCGGGGCGCACAGGGAGGGGATGGTCCGCAGGAGCGGCGGGGAGGCTCCGGACACCGCGGGGATCCGTGCGGGGACAGCGCTGTGCGAGCATGTGACAGCCCGGCACAGAGCCGCTGACATGGGCGGCTGTACAGCATCACACAGCCAGCACCGAGACACCGCTGGCAGCAGTGCCTTACAGAGCTGGTGGGCGTGGGATGCTGGACAGCATCGGGTTTGTAGGTTCTTCACGTCTAGCGATGGCAGTTCTCATACCATCACATGGTATGATGTGGAGGCAGGGACCTCCACTGTTCCCAGGAAACTCTGCTTCAATTCTTCATTGTGTAGTGACAGGCTTCCAGATCCAGGGCTTGCCATGGTTTTATTTTGTTTCTTCGGTGATAATTTTTGGAAAATCGCCCGTAGTATGACTCCTTGCCTCAAAAGATGCTTGTGATAGTGATTTTGTGTTGTGATCAGTGATGAGGGATGCTACTTCACCAAGAACCTTCTGCCTGCACTGAATAAGGGACATTCAGCATGTCGTCTTGCCATAGAATATTAGAGAAAAGTTTGTTTTACCCATAACCACAGGGAAAACACTTCTGGATCCATCTGCCAGTCTCAGAACATGCAACTGAAATTTGATGTTCTGGAACTGGTGGTGTTGGTTGATGAAGGACATTCATACAGGTGTAAAGCCACATACACATTTAGTGTGGATACTTTTTCTATTGAAACATGGCACAATCATCAAAGCATTTTGAGATTTGGGGGTTTTTTTGGTGTTTTGAGAGACATAATTCAGCAATCTCGAGAATGCAGTTTGTGACAAAACTTTACTGGTTATGTCAGCTGGACCACAAAATCTTACAGCTCTCAAGGGCAGTTGGCTGTAGGCCAGCTGTAGAGGTGAAAGACTTCATGGTTTTTCATGCCCTGATTTTAGGCACAGTCAAAATGATTTGTAGTGTAATTCTAAAACTACCGAGTTATTATTCTTGTACATTTAAATGCACGTTTCCAAAATGAGATTGGACACTGGAGCTGGCCCTGCCACCCAATGGTAATGTTGGGGAATTATTTTTCATTGCTTCCCTTAAATCTGGTTGCTTTAGTCCAAATTTTATATTCAGTGGAAAGTCTCAAACAAACAAAAGAAGGAGGGAGTTGGGTTTTTTCATTGTTGTTTTCCCAGTAGCATCAGGTTTTGTTCTGGCTACAGGTAGTCCATTTCTGCTAATGCTGTTCCCTAGCATTTGTAATTTTGGTGGAGTCAGAATTTTGAATGCCACTCTTAAAACCGTGGCACTGATAGTGTTGGAGTCCAGGACATCCCCTTGGATGGCCTGGGACCCGAGGAAGGGAATTTGAGCCCTGGACAGAGGGGTGTGGAGCTGGTCCAGGGGGCTCAGAGACCTTGGCACAGAGCCCAGGAAAACACTGGGTTTGATTTTAGTCCATGAGAGAGGTTTCTGACACAGAGAGAGGAATAATAAACGACTGGGATGTGAAAACAGTAGTTTAGCACAGTAGATGATACAGAATTCAGTAGTTTTAGAGTTTATAGAATGGGGACAAGATGGTGGAATTTGGGTGGTGCCTCATGTCCTCCTTCTTCTCGTCCTCCATTTTTTGGGATGGTGATGGCACAAAATAGTTGGAGTGGATTGGGTCAAAGTAGAAATGACACTTTTAGTGTGGGCACTGGGCATTGGCACAAAATAGTAAATAACCAACAATAGTTATCTGTATAAATGTCAGGGAACATCCCATCAGTGGGCTGTCACCTCGTGTCCCAGCTGCTGTCCAGACCTCGGCTGGGAGCAGAGAAAATTCTGAGATACCAAATAATAAACACCACGAGAAACCTGAAAACAGACCTTGAGGACTCTGCTTTTTATACCGACACGACTCGGGGCTTTTAGAGGGCCAAGGACTTTAAACCACCTCAATCTCAGGTGAGGAAACCCTCCCCGAGAGTCTTCAGCAGTTTCAAAGCACGATACGGCTCTTGAAGTTTCTTGAAAATTGGTGGCAGAGTAAAAGGAACCAGGTCGGATCCTGCATGGAGGGAGAGTGTAGCAGAACTCTGCTGGTTCACCTTGTCTCTGAGTAGCAGCCAGGTGTCTGCTCAATACACAGGTACAATCCTCAGCAGCAGTCACAAATATATCAGCCAGTTTACCATTTACACTACAACTAATGGGGGAAATCACTGGGGAAATGGGTGGAAAAACTGATGAAGTGGTTATTCTAGTTGGACGGGTAAAAGGGCTGGGAAATAATTCACAGGCACGTCACTAATCTTTCATTTTTCTGCTATGTATCTTTCAATTTTTAAAAACTTCTTTTGGCCAAAGCATTTACAGAATTTTGAGTGAATAGGTGAAATGCTTCTGGCTACCTTAAAACTGATAAATATAATAATTTATATGAATATAAATATTAAAAAAAAACCCTCATCTGGTGATGTGTGAAATAAAGACAGTCCATTTGTGAGAGTGAATTCTGGGAATGAAGTGGTTCTGATTACTGCATGGGGGACGACTCACATAAAATTGAGCAGTCTCTATTTTTGCAAGAAATATTAATTTTTTAGTAGTGTTTGAGTCTCATAATGCTGGTAGTTTACTTAATCCGTTGTTGATATAGTAACTCTCTGAAAAAATACATTTCAGGCATATCCTCATAAAAGGCTGGCCGAAGATGCACAGATAAATTTTAAGACATCGATTCAGTGTACAATGACTGAAGTCTTTTATAGTGTCTTGGTTTGTTCACTTTTAAAGTTCTGCGACATTGTTCTAAAATCTGTTATATCTTTCACAAAACTGTATGATTATAAAAGGCATTCTTTATTTTACAGACTGTTTGGTAATAGAAGATGGTATGGAAACATATTGTTGCCTTGCTACAATTAGCAACTCAGAGGACACTTTTTTTTCATAGCTAAAAGCTATCCTGTTATCCTGTATGGCCACTTAATTTTTCTGGGGAACATTTAACCACTAACTGACAAAATATTTTACTTTTCTGTCTTTTCTATTGAGTTTATATTCTGCAGGAACGAGTTTAGCAGTGTTATGGGACCATAAAAGCACCCAGCTTGTTGAGTCTTCCAAGTGCTCTGAAGGGATGCAAAGCAGCTTACTCTTTTTCAGAGACTTATTTGTCCTATAAAAATTTGTAAAAGTGTATTTGAGGTTTCAGGTGACAGTGGTGGGGATGCAATAAACACATGGTCAGCAAAATGACCTGAACCAACACTGCATGTCCAGATCTTTCACATTTGGGGAGAAAAGAGGTATTTGGTAGTTCAGAGCACTACCAAAGAAATTCAATCACATCATCTGTATTTTAAGCATGCATTTTAGTTGTACCTGAAGATCATGGAATCATTATGATTGGAAAAGACATCCAAGATCATGGAGTCCAACCTTTGAGTGATCACCACCTTGTAAATTAGACCTTGGCACTAAGTGCCACGTTTAATTGTTTCTTGAACGCTTCCAGGGATGGTGATTCAACACCTCCCTGAGCAGATGTTAAGGGGAAGCAGCTTTCAGCAGAATGAAATCTCCAGAGAAGACAGCATGAGAAGAGGTGATGTCTCACTGGAATATTCAGGTTTGTCCTGATATAACAGATGCGTGGGGAAAAAAAAATAAACCTGTAGATCAGTCATTTCTGGTAGTGAGGCACTACATCAGGGAGTGTCTAGTCATCTTCTCTGTTTGTAGGCCAGAGTCAAGCAGCTGCATTGCTGAAGGTAACAGATTGTCTTGAACTTTTTGGTGAGGGACTCAGCAGTGTCTGCATGTGTCATCTGTGCCCTCTGCTGGCTGCAGCCCCACAGCTCTAATACATGCCCTAAATTCTTGTCATGTTCTGGCGAGGGAAAAGGTGAGAAACGATTTCTCTGAGGACTGTTAAAGTGCCAGATTAAGGTTTTACTCAAAAATGCTGTGATTGGATACCTAAACTTGGTATATGCAGTTCATGCTGAAATAGTGCACAGGATTTGCAGGCAGCCTAAATCTGTTATTAGTCCAGGGCCCTTAATTACTGGCTGCCCCAGCAATAAGGTACTTGGTGCTCTGTTGTGACATTAACCATATTTTTGTTGTGGGACTGCAGGGTGCCCTTAGCCTCCCTTTAAAGGGGTGGTTGTTTTGTGCCTGCCTCAGGAGATCACTAGACACAACTAATCACTAGAGTAGGTGACACAAGCTGTCCTCTTGTCCCAACCTGCCAGTAGCCTGAGGGTGGTCCATGAGACTGCCAACATATGGTATATCTCTTCTGCAGGATCTTGAAGAGTTCTGTTGAATAAATATATTTCCTGATATAAAACAAAGGCAGAGACAGGTGAGTGCATTTTGTCTAGAGCCCACATGGTGCTGAGCACCACCCTCGAATTGGTGGCACAGAGCCAAAACCTCAGTTGAATACATAAAGTAATGATCCACATTAATTTTCATGCTGTCTGTTTGTGTCTGATTGCTAATCAATTAATACCCTATCATATATATATCATTACATCATATATCATTATAAACTAAGGCTTATGCAAGCATACACTGAAAAATGTCATCTAATTACTACTGACCAAAGAGAATATAATCAATATACCTTGATGATGGTAACACATTAGCGAACATAATTAAATCCAAAGTTATTCCCTTAAGGATTATAATACTGATAGGTGCCCTTTACTTTCTTGTATATAACAAAGGGACAACGAATGTGGGAAGCTTTTGCAGTCCTGAGTGGCAGTGATAGTGAAGAGTAGCTGCAAGAGTTTTGGAACAGCCACTTGAAAGAACTATTCTGTAAATAGTGTAAATTCTGTAAAGACCCTGACTGGTAGACACAAAAGCTGAGAATTTATCTTGAATGCAGCATGTTTACATGATCATCATCAGAATGAAAAATCTTGTGAAGCAGAGTTGCTATTCAATGAAGTATTTCCAAAAAACAGAGAGGGAGGTGTGGGATAGGCACACATTGGGAATGATTTAGAAGTGGTAAGGGATGAAGTTAGACGAGTAAGCTTTGAATCTATTTCCAGCCACCTATACAATGGCTTTCAGTAGCACAGGAGAATAAATTACAGGAACAAACACCACAAGAATGTCTTTAGGAAAGACGAAATCATTAAATAAAGCAGTATTTTTTTAAGACACATAATAAAGATTTTTTTTTTTTTTTTGTATCAATGTTATTTTTTTGAAATGAAACTCATTACTCCAACTTGAAGTCTCAAGCCCTAATTTTGTTGGGTATTTGCCAGTGCAAAAGAGCTTGGCACAAGCAGTGTGAAAAAATCTTTCAAGTTTTAGGTGTGTATGCTTAAGGGTGGAATTTAATTGTCATCTTGAAAAGGTCATCATAAAATCATAACTGAATGTGTTTTAAAATTACAGAACTGTCTCTGCTGTCTTGTTTGTACTGAAAAGTGATGGATAGGTACATGTAGAAGTCTAATCTGTCTAGAGTTGTCTAAAACATATTGCACGGGTCTGAAATCTGTATAATTCTTCGTTGATGTGTATATTTACAACAGGGTATCCCAGTGTGATGCAGGGAATAAAGCAAATTTTGCTGAACTCTTCAGGATTCTAGTCACATCCTAGACTGTCAACAAAGTGATTTTACTGGCCTCTCAAAACATCTCTCCGTGTTGTTATTTTACCAAAAAAAAGTAAAAAACTCTAAGGTGAGGACTATTGTTTTTATTCTGTTCAGATTGTTTCAAATGTCAATTGCCTTCTCCCTTTGAAGTGTGAATATCTTTGCACGTCCCAGAATAGCACACAATAAACTAGATCCAGATTATTCAGATAGAGAAGCAGAATTTCATTAAAATTTTAGCGAAATGTCAAAACATCAAAGGAGGGTGTTTAACAGCTTTCACTCAAACAGCCCCTTTCATCACTTTAGCATTTCTGTGTCCCTAAGTATTGCCAGCCTGAGGTCTCTCTAGGAAGGAGAAATACAAAATAATGAATGGCAATCAAAATGAACTGTTCTGAAATGAAACTATTTAATCCTTTCAAAATTACAAGAATGCAAGAAGTGAAAACTATAAGGCTAACTAATGATTACAGGCAATGCAGTGAATAGAAGAAAATCTCTTTGGGAAGGGGTCCACTTTAGGAGAAAATAAATTTGGCTTTGAACATATGGTAGTCACCAGCAATGCATGGCATAGCACCTCTTTCCTTCTTTTTCCTTTTACTCTGTGGAGACTCATTGAGTCCAGGGTGACTCTTTATCATAGAATACAGGTAAGGCAAATATAATACCGAGAAAAATAATTATTTGGAAAATCCTGTAATTTAACACATAGCAGACCTAAATCCTGAAGTCTGTAGGATTTAAAGCATGAGCTGCAGATACATGCAGGTAACATAAATAATCCTGAATGAACATTTGGAAAGTGTTTGGCAAAGCATTGTGCATCAGAGCACAAGGTAGACAGCAGCTTAGGAAGGCACAGTTTATTGCAATAGACTGCTTTCCCTCTATCTTCCTTTTACTTTTTTGGTCCTGGCTGTTCTCAAGAAAAAAAAAAATAAATATATTAGATTGAGGAATAGGTCTAATGTATCAGTTAGTGTGTTCCTTTATCTTCACAGTGAGCCTTGGGGAAAGGTTGTCAATATTAAGGAACAGGTAGATAAAAATGCTGAATGGGAAGAGACTGGTCTGTCCACATTCCTCATTGCTTCACTCTTTCACTTCTGCAGTTTGCTTCCTCTGCATCCATTGGGAGGTTCTGGGTGCTCTGCTTCAACTCTTCTGTGATTTTTATCTTCTCATTCCTCCTTTTTGGTGATTTCCTGCTTGAGGTCCATCACAAATATTCTGCTTGCTATTACCTGGCTGATAGTAAAAGCATTCATGGCAAGACTTGCAGATTTTGTTAACCTGCAAGCTGTCTTAGCACCAAGTGCTACAGATCCAGTATCTTTCAGTTAGCCATGTCAAAGCATTGTGGAAAAAAAAAAACCACCCAGAATTTCATTAAGTCATACAAGTTTTGCTAAGGCATTCCAGTGTTGTTTCCAGTTTTTAGAAACCATTTGATAGTTACCACAAATTCAGGCACAGGAGTTATGACATCATGCCTTTTCTTTACCCAGATAAAATAACCAATATTAAAGCTGCAGTGGAAAAAGCATGTTTTTACACAGGTGATCAAAACCAGATGGATTCTTTTGTACTGAACAATCTGCTACATATATATTTTTTATTCATGGTTCCACTTGGAACATTAATGGCAGAAACAGCTTTGACTCATGGACTTATCACTGTAGCTGGGATGTGAAAATTGTCCTTCCTCTTGATAACTTGCTGTTCAAAAGCCATAAAACATTATTTCTCCATGTTAAGTCTAAAGGCTTCATCTATTTTTCTGCAGCTCTGTTATGACCAACAACCTGAAAAGTCAAAGAAAATTGATAAAATACATGTTTTCTGCTAGATTACAGAATGAACTTTTTATAAGTAAATGGCCACTATATTGAAGTCCTGATTATTTTCATTAGTGAGGCAGGCTATATGTGGGATGTGGTGAATTATTTATTCAGATCATGCCTGGCTCTGGGGAAATTTTTAATGTATCCATGCCAGCAGCCACACTTCACCCATCAGAAGGCCAACTGTCTATTAAGCATCTGACATAATAATTTGAAAAGGTTATTTTATCAAATAAACTGCAGTTAATTGCTTCTAAATGCTTAAACTGACTATATGTTAATCATAACCAGACTCCTGATATGATACTGGAAGTAGTTTTCTTCTGAAATATCTCTGCTGCTTTCACACTGCTTTTGGCAATGGAATAGTATTAAGCAAATACTTTCAGTTTCTGCCAGCAAACTGAATCAGAAAGGTGATCCTGAGATTGCCTCAGGTCCCCAGTAATTTATTTTTTTTTTTTGCCTCCATCGTTGTTTCCCTAAGGAACAAACTATTTATTACCAAAGAGACTCCTCAGGAAATAATGAGGCATAGAGTCCCATGCACACTTTTGTCCAAATGGCACATACAGCCCTGTCCAGTTTCTAGGGATGGCTGGATGGAGAAACTGGGACTGACAACCTGTGCTGGCAGGGAATGCACAGGCAGAGCAGATGAGTGGTGGGTATTGGCAAGACAAAACAACTGGAGACCAAGAAGGGACATCTGAAATCAAGGGGAGGTTTGTGAGAGGAAAGGATAAACTGCTATGGCTCAAATTTTAAATAATGAAGGTGTAATATCAAAGTCAACATTTATACTGAAATTAGAACCTTCTGAAGAGTTACAAATATATTTAATTGACAGAAAAATGATGGGATCCCTAAAGGTTTTGTGAAAAATGGAGGAACATTACATTAATCAGAGAAATTTTATGCTGCAAAGTTCACAGATCTAAAGCCAAATATTTTTAAGAGCTAATTCTATTCATATGGAATTAAGTTCATTCTTGCATAGAGCATCAAACTCATGACTTATTTTATATATTATATATTTAACTGTCTTAACTTGAAGTACAGAAAGAGCATTGTCAATAATTACCTTTTTTTTCCAAACATAATGGTTAAAATGTAAACTGTAAAAATGTTTCTTATTCTGAGTTATCCTCTCATATGACAAAATCAGTATATAGAGACCAATATATCTTTGGCACAAATATTAGTTTATAGAACTAACTGAGGAAGTACATTCAAGCTGAAGTAGCACCTATGGATTGAAAAAGTTACCTGATACAGATAAGACCATAAACCTTTCAGGAATTTTTTTGTGTGCTTGTTTTGTAGATAAAAAAAACCCTTTAGAATTTCAGATATAGTCAGGGAAAAGGATATTCTCACTTTCATGGGCATTTATATTAAGGTTCTCAAAAGTAGAACTAAGTGAAACAGATCAAATATCCTTATCTTATAGGATGAAGAATTACTGAAATACGAGCATAATTTTCTTCTAAATCATAGCTACTGGCAGCTGTAACAGGGTTATATTCTGCAGTTGTTATATTAAATGTATTATTTCCAAAGGTAGGTTGGAAATCTTCTATTTCAGGATGTGTAGATAATGTCCCCTTACACTCAGAGATAAATGAAAATTCAGTTCTGTTAGACAGGATCTTTTCTTCTGAGGCTTCTATGTTTGAAAGTGAATTTGGGGAGATCTGAATGCAAATATCTTCTGAAATGCAAGCACGGAGGTAATGGATGTCGTTTATATCAGCTCTAGGTTCACAGCTGTGCCCTGCATAACAATGGCAATCAAATTTTTCCATCAATGTTTGCAGATCCTGATACGACGGTTGCCCTCGCAAAGTGTATTTTCCATCCTTTGTCCTTCGAATTGCAATATTCTCAGGGTTCAAGTGGAGATAGTCACTGGAATTCCATTTTTTTTCCGTGCACAAGCACCAGAGCCTTGGCACAGCACTTGGCTGCATATTCTGGCTGCCATTGTGACGTTGATGAGGTATGGGGTCAAAGTGCTCCTCAGGTAGTTGTCCAGAGTCCTGCAGGTGTTCTGTGAAAAGAGCATTATACTGCCACAGTTCAGTATGGAAACCATTAAAATGCTGCCATTCTAATAACAGTACCACGGTAAGATCTATAATGTTTCCCCTGAGGATTTGATAACAGCTCTAACTCGCTGTTGGAAGCAAGTTTATCTGAGAAGCTGTTATAAAATTCAGAGATCACAGCAAATTTATGTTGTGTAGTTGCTGGAGATGTTACAAAAAGCAGTTAGATCAGAAAGCAATTGTCTTTAAGCTTTCATTTTATCTCTATGTTTCATGTAGCATTTTGAAACAGATGCATTTAAAGATTTTCATGAAGAATTGAAGTTCATTTTAAGTCTTAAATAGTTTGAATCGATCTGGGAAAAAAACCCTCACTTCTTCAGCCTAAACAAATACTTTTTATATCAAGTAATCTCTGTGAGACTTTTTAACTTTCTCCTGACCTGAATAGCTTGGCTACAAGGGTAGTGAGTTTTCATTTAAAAATTTTCATTTTAAAGTTTTATTTTAAAAAATGACATTTTTAAATTAAAAGACTTGTGGTCAGATGGTCAAATTGAAGATCTGCTAAGATAATTGATCTTTCTAACTGGCCATGAAATTGGCATATGTTCTGTGCATTCTTGGCACAGTTTAATGACCAGAAGGTTTGAGAATTCTCTCTTTGTTTCTGACATTATGATCATTTGCCCAATACCACATGTAGATACATCTACTACTTATACCATGGAGATCACTTTGGTGAATCCAGATGTATGTAGGTTTTTGGTTTTCTTTTAGGAATAGATAAAAATACTTCCAAGAAATTTTGGTTGATGCAGAAGTGAGGATTACAGTAATATTTAATTGCTGAAATGCCAGTGAAGGTAAAAGCTGTGAAAAATCAGGTGCAGTTAGTGCACAAATACACAGTCTCTGAGCTGTGGAGAGTTCTTTTTCTCACAGGAATCTCAAATTCAGACAAAAAAAGTTGCTGCTCATCTATGTTCTGATATTGAGATAAAGAGCGGAAAAGTTCCAGGTGCAACTGATATATCCTTTCTCAAGGCAGGCACATACAGAAAAAGTCAAAGTGGGGTGCTCTGGGGAATAACAACCTACACAGAGCTGTGGAGGAATATTTGGCCATGCTTTCTGTGGCAGGAGGTCTGGCAGGAGTGAAGCATTTGGTTCTTTGCACTCAGAAGGCTCCACAAAATTCTTCCCTATAACAAACTATACAATAGTTTGTTAAATCTAACTTGCCTGGTTATGAATGAACTAACCTGGAGAGAATTATGAGACCATCCTTGTAACAGTTTCTCAAACTATGTATTTCCCCTTCCTAAAACAAATCAGTGTTTTTTTCTTCTGACTCAGATGTTTCTTACAATGGAATTAATCCAAGTACTATTTACAACACACGGAACAGGCTAGGGCTGACTTTTCAAAGACTGACTTCTCCTACTGCTGTTGCCAAGTTCCCCACTCCAAAAAGCAGAAGGGTCTTTGAAAAATTGTTCTGGGCTAGCCCAAGTAATTTTTTCTTTTACCTCATGACTAAAATGAAATGAAGATACAGGAATTCTTTTTATACTAATTAAACAAGTGCTAACTTCCCTGTGGTTATTATAGTAACTTGTCCATTTACAGTACTGATAAATTGAAAAACTGAACTTTTGTTCTGCATAGTTAATGACCTTAATAAGCCTCAGATATGCTTGGGTTTGACTAAAAAACACTGCTGGCAATATGGATCATCATTTAAAAGTAGATGATACAATGTAAGTGATCATAATGCTTTACATCCTTTTCACTTTATTTCTCCTTAAAAATTTCATATAATAATTGATTTAGCATACCTTATTTTGTGTTAAATTCATATCACCCCAGATCACAATTCCAGAAGCACCCAGCGCAGCAGATTCTCCAATGGTATTGACCAGGTCATCCTGAAGGAAAACATGCAAAGGATCATACAAATGTAAGTAACCTATAACATGAAGGCAAATGAAAAAAGCTTTTAGTAAATGGCATATCCAAAATAACTACTTTGAAGACAGCAAGCAATGATACACAATGATACAAACGTCCCGTTCTCAATTGCACAATTTTATCCTGGAATTGGTTTGCACAGGTGATACCAGAAAATGCTGCCAACAATATCCAGTTTATGTGTGTCATCTGTTTAGAAAAACGACACTGTAAAACTGAGCCAGTGGTAAGGCATATGATATACACTCCTCTAAGCATGTTGAGACTTATTTTGCTGCATTGCCTCCTGGAGGCTCAGAGTTGGCAGCAACTGGTTTCAGTAATGCTGTGGGTAAAGATACTGGGAAACACAGCTGGGTTTTTTTTTTTTTTTCTTCTTTTAACTTAATTCTTTTACCAGAAAGTGCTAAAACAGGAAAGTAGCAAGAGAAGGAGCTTTCAACAGTAGGAATCTCTCTTTCCCAGAGAATGTCTCTGGTCTTTTACAGAGATTAATTTGGGAAATTTGTTTCTGTTCAGTCTCCTTTTAGGAGTTCTCCTTTTAGGGTCAGTTATTAGCCTAGTCCTAGCAAAATGTTGAGGCCTGTATGGGATGGGAGAGGACTATAATGAAAAAAACAATAAAAAGACAAGTTACTGTAGGGAAAAAAAAAAAAAAGTAAAGATTATAGGATTTCAATTATTAATTAGGATCCCAACAAGGTCCCTTGCTCCCTGAAAGTATCCACAGAGCTGGGGACAACATTTACACTCCCACTGTCCAGAATGTGGGAGGACACCAGATAAAAAGCCATCACCAGGACTCTAACTTTCCCTTCCTCATGGGCTGGAACACCAACAAGAGATTGCCCAGAGTGGGGGAGTCTCTGACAGGGTTGGTGTCTATAAAATGTGAAGGGAAATTACAGTCAGAACTGTAATAATCAAGCCTAACCTTAAATAACCCATAACATGCTAAAATACGAATTTAAAAGCTACTTGAGTACAACTAAGGACGGAATTTTCTCACTAGCTTTAAACACTTTTTAAGGAAAGTCTCCATTTTACTGTATTTTTCTCTTATAACCTAAAAAGCAGACCAGTATACTAATTCTCTTTGCAAAACTTTACTCATATTTTTTTCCTCTAAGTGTGTTTTCTAGTTTTGTGATAATTCATTACATGTGAGGACAACTCAAGAGAATAAAATACTATATGATAATATAATGAGAAAAGTTTGAAAATAGACCTCTTTTTTTTCTGTTTGGTAAAACTTCTTTGATAGATTAATTTAAGCTTTTAGACAAAATTACAGATTCTTTCTGATGCAAGTTAGTATATTTGCAAAATGTCATCTGGCCATGTAAATTTGAACTATTTAAGGTCTGAGCTTCACTCACCTCAGAGAGATATTCCTCATAGACATCTGTGAATACTGGGCGTGTGTACACAAAAACTGGAAGGGGTGACTAGAGTTAGAGACATAGGAAGTTCTAATGGCTTCTTGGACTCTGTTACGAACAAACAGTTGAGCATTTCTGGAAGATTTTAAGGCTGTCTCTAGATAGATGATGGATAAGTGCTGTGCTTTTCTCCCACAACCAGTTAAGCTCGTTATTTCTTTCTATTTCAATATCTAAACAGGTTCCTGTATAATTGTGTGGGTTTTGTTTGTAATCATAGTTATAACAGTCTGGATAAAGGTAATATCCCCACAGACGGTTTGGTTTCATTTCTAGGCCCAGCTTCAACGATTCCAACATAAATGATTTTGCTGCAAATTCAAATTCCATTTTAGCTATAGTTCTGGCTTCAGCTTCTGATAGACTGAGGTCTCTCTGCTGAACTAGCTCGATGGATTCCTGTCTGTAAATATATTTCGATCCCCAGTTCTTATCCATACAGGTCTCCAGTTTTCCCAGTCAATGACAGCCAATCCAAGCTGTTCATCGGAAGGAATGTAGAATTGGATGTCCTCCTTGGCTTTTTTCAAATGATCCTCCAGCTGTGAGAGTTGAGGAAGTCCTCCATTGAATGCCTCTCCTGTGATTTCATTTTTGTAAGGGTAGTAGCCAAGCCTGTCTGGATAGAAGAGAGTGATGTTTTGCCCAATGGAGGTCTTTAGTGTGCTTCCAATTAGGGAAAAAAAATTCATGTCCAGCTGCACTCCAGTCCTTTCAGTGCAAAGTTCTGTAGGAGCATTCCAGATAGAAAGGAAAGGTGAATTAGACACAAGTGGACGAGCTCTTATGTTCAGAGATGAGCAGCAAGAAACTAGAAGAGTGGCAAACACCACACCAGATGCTACAGGATATGTACAGGCAACACAGATGCCAAAACTTTGCATTTGTCTTACAGTTTCCATTGTAGCACGTGCAGTGACATTAGGTGCTTCTGATCAGACAAAAATTAAATGCTCTCTGGGTGTTCAGAAGGCTGGGAGCCTGTCAAAGACTTTATCATACAGTGTATTTCTTCAGGTTAATACCTATTAAGCAATATTTCTTTGGCCCTCTGTCATTTCAGGCTGCAGGAAACTTTTCAACGACTTCTCAGACCTAATGCAGAAAAAGAAGCAAATGCAAAGTAAGAAATTATAAATTATAACTTCTAACCTTAAACAAATACCATTCTGATTTCGAATATATTGCAATACTTGAATACAATTCCCCTTTGAAGGAAAAGAACCATGTGCACCATAGAGAAATAAGCTGTACCATTCCCTTTGAGTTTTGCACCTAAAACTTAGATGTAAAAATCCTAGATTTAAAACAGACAGTGGAACAGTGTTCAGTGGCTCAGAATTAGTGTGCACAGAAGTAGTCCTGATTGTGTCAGTCACTGATGCTGTAAAAATGAGCAGTTTCATAGTGACTTCTCTTATTCAACAGCAATGCATATATAATATTTCTCATCAAAACAATGTTCTAATCCTTCATTTGTTAATTTTACAGAGTCTTTGGGGGAAGATACAAGATAACACAAAACAAACCTGGACTGTTTTACGCTGGCAGAAAACCAATTGACGGAAACACTTCAACTCAGTGAGGCATCTGAAATATTGTAGGCACTCTATTTCTGTCCAGGCCTCTTTTAAACAGGCTCAAACACCTGTGTACCCTTTGGTTTATGGCCAGCTATGTGTCACTTCAGGCCATTTGAGATGTACAGATTGAGTGGCCCCAGGGTGCAGTTCATTAGGAAAGCTGAGGCTGTGTGTATACCCACAGGGAGCAGTCACATTTAGTGGTGGTAGCCTCAGTACAGGCATCAGCTTTTACTTACCACCTAAAGCATCCTCTGTGCAGTAACTCCTAAATCTACATAATTTTGAAATGGTTCAAACTTTAATCCATCCCATTCTGTAGAGGCCTCGTGATGAGGCAATTAGGGTATGTAAGAATTATACAAAAGTGTACACAAAAATATAGGGGTCATGAATGGGCCATGGAGTGGCTGACAATGAAAAATCTCTAAGGAGAGATAAAAAAAAAAAAAAAAAAAAAAAAAAAAAAAAAAGGCAAAGAAGATTTTCGTTTGTATTTGTTGAATTCAGCCAGGAGTGGAATCTACAAATCTTGTATAGAATCAACAGATGGACTGAAATCTGAACGTTGATGGAGATATTTCATCATTCCATAGCTGGTGATGTGATCACTAAAGAAACCCTGCCAAGATCAGTTTTATAAACTAGACATAGATCATAGATCCTATCGCCAGGAAAGAAGATGTGACTCTGTTCATTTAAATTGCTTCAAGAGCACCACCTCATTTGCATGGCATCTGCTTGATGAAACTTGTAGAAAACAGGTCTGCATGCATTTCCCCCAGCTGCCCAGAGATGACAGCAGGAAAGAGCCATCTCTCCTCCAACCTAAACAGTTTTGGCTCTCTCAGCCTCTCCTCGTATGACAAATGCTATAATCCCTTATTCATCTCTCTAGCAATTTGCTAGATTTGCTCCATTATGCCCATTGTTTGATTGTACTGGGGAGCTCAGAGATGGACACAACACCCCAAATGTGGCATCACCAGTGCTAAACAGAAGGAATAAACACATTCCTTGACATGTTGGTGGTTTGTACTCTTGTTAATGACGCCCAAAGGCTGTTTGCCTTCAAGATGCATTACTCAATCCAATCAACTCTGTAGAGACTATTCTGCAACTTCATCCACCCTTCAGCTCACAAGCCTGTACTGGTGCATGGGTTATTCCTCTCCAAGTGTAGGGCTTGATGTTTTCTTGTGTTGAACTTCATGAGGTTCTTGTCAGCCTCTTTCTCCAGTCTGTGGGGTCCCTCTAAATGGCAGCATGATGCTGTGGCATATTAGCCACTCCCAAATCTGATTATCTGTAAACTTGCCATAGAAACACTCTTCCCCATTGCTCAGATTAATCAGGATGTTAAATAGTACTGGACTTAGTATGAAGCCTTAGTATACATTACTAGAAGCAGGCTTCAGCTGGACTTTGATGGGGCTCCAGCTGCACATCCTGGGCTGATCACAGCCCTTTGAGTCTGACAGTTCAGCCAGTTTTCAGTTTCACCGTCCAGTTATCTAGCTTGTACTTAATCAGTGAGAATGTTACAGGAGCTATGTTGAAAGCCTTGCTAAAATCAAGATCAACAGTATCCATGCTCTTTCCTTGTCCAACAAGAAAGTCATCTCTTTGTAGAAGGCTGCCAGGAAGGGCAGGCTTAATTTCCTCTTTGTTAATCCATGCTGACTACTTACAATCAAATTCTTGTTCCTAGTGTAAACGTTTTCCAAAATTATTTGTTCTCTCAACCTCCCAGGGTCTGGGGTGAGGCTGGTCTGACCAGCCTATAGTTCTTTGGATCTCCTTTTTATACCTTTTCTAGAAAAGAGTTACGTTTGCTTTTTTTCCAGTCCATGGAACCTCCCCCAGTCACTGTGACTACTCAAAGATGTTCAAGAATGACCTTACAAAGACATCAGCAGCTCTCCAGCACATACTGCTCCTTGCAGGCACATACCATTATGGCCCATAAACTTGTGTATGTCCAGTCTGCATAAGTGTTCCTGACCCTGCTTATCCTTTGCTCCTGCTGGCTCCACTCAGCATTAGGCCCACATTTTTCTTTGTATTTTTCTGCTGCTATACTTCTAGAAGCCCTTCACACATCTTGCCAGACTCAGCTCCAAGTGGGCTCCACAGCCCAACAGCTCAGACAATGTGTTTTGTTTTTTTTACTTGTCCCAGCTAGTACCTCGTGTGTGCTTCTTTTTATGTCTGAGCCTTGCCAGGAGCTCATCCTTCCATTTCTTGATTTCCTGTGTATGGAGATTTTTCAAACTTGGAAAGAATGATTATTAACAATCAATCAGCTCCTGGACCTGTCTGTCTGGGGCAGTGGTCCCAGGAAGTCTTCTGAGCTGATACCTCTAGATGCCAAAAATGTGCTTTCCTGAAGGCAGTGGTATGATCTTGCCCTTTCCTTTGTTGCCTCTTTTCAAGATCCGAACTCCACCATCTCATAATCACTACAGCCAAGACCCAGCCTTCACCTTTCCTGTTTGTAACTACGAGGTACAGCAGATCATCTCTCTTCCTGTCTCCTGCATTATCCTAAGTGACACTTCCAAGAGAATACAGGTGGAGACTTCTAGGACAAAACTTAAAGAATTCCATTCTGAAATTCTGGAGAGATACTTTTTTTTTCTATTTATGCAAATACAGCTTACTCAACTTGAATAAATTTTCACACATAACCAGCTGATACATATCAGCACTTGCCAGGACAGTGATCTTTATGTGATTGGTTTCCTCATAAGAAAGTGGGAAGCCCTCAGAAAGAAGCTGTAGGAGTAGTTTGGCTTTCACTGTTCCTCTGGATTTGGTTAAAAGAGATTTCTTGCCCCACTGAAGTCAGAAAACCACAGAACACAGTTTTTATTATTTGTTTCTGTAAGGTATTTTTATGAGAAGATTTTAGAAATAGGCTGACTTGACGTAAAGGAAAAGAGGAAAACGTTTTGAATATTACATTTACTGGTTTAGCTAGAATTTATTTATTATTAGCTAACCTTGCAAAATGAAATTTAATGGATTCTTGGGTTTCCTCCAAATCTTGCTGTGATGTACTCTACTGGGTATGAGTTAACAGATTATTTTATGTGATAGTTCACAGTTAAAAGGATTGCCTTCACCCCAGCCTAACAATGACAACTCTGATAATGTTCCTCTCTTCAGTCTCATTTATGTTGGTCTAAGTGAGCTGAGTCATAAAGCTGCCCTTCCCCTTGTCAAAAAGTCAATTACTTTACAATATATTAATAGTAATTGTTCATGGGGTACCTGACTGGAAGGACATATTGATGGAGTTAAGTGCCTTTTGTGTAGGGAAAAAGCTTAGACTTTAGATTTTCCCAAATCTGGCGTTGTAAAGGTTAAGCCTTACAGAAATCATATTAATTTTCTTGGCTTAATTATTGCATCGTTTTCACAGCATAAAGTGGATTGCAGACACACACATTGAAAGTGCAGGGTTGCTCTTGTGTTTTGGTAACTACACAGTCCTAAATTTGGGCCATGCCACAATGTCCCTGAAAAGGTGGACTCTGGTCAAGGGGAGCCTTATTAAAGACAATTTGAAAACAAAAAGAAGTATTATACATACCCTTGAACTTCACCCAATCAATGTTTGGTTGCCCCACAAGTGGATGGATGTAACCAATGCAACAAAAAGCATTGGTTATACTGTTTGGGCTTCTGTTCAAAACATTAGGGGAATTCAGTTTTGAGGGTTTTTTATGAAAATTAGACATGAGAGTCCACATTCAGCCTAGATATAATTAGACATTGCTTAGTCAAGTCATAAAACTTAAGCCACTAAACAATAAAGAGTGTCCTGATAGTCTTATGCTAATAGTGTTAGCTACACTTACTGAATTTCAAGCAATAGTCTCTAAAATCTTGCTGTTTCAGTTTTAGTTTGAACACACCAGAAGCAGGAGTGCTCTTCATGACTTCTAAGGGAGAAGATGTACTGAACATTGCTGTCTTGTTGAACAACAGCTTGTAAAAACACTTGTGGTGCCAAGATCATCAATGCAGTTATCATTTCAGATTACAGATTACATACTTCTCATGTGTTTTTAATTGTTTCTTCCATTGCCAACAGTATGATATTGCCTATTAATTAATAGCATAACAAAAAAAAAATAGTGAAATTGGCCAGGCTTTTCCTATGCCAAAGAAAATGTGGATACAGATATTGGCATGTAGAGCTGCAGTTTTTTATGAGACAGAAAAATCTAGCTCTTTAAATCTTTGCATTTAAGTCTTTAAACGCCTGAGGCTGTGATGTAAGGTATATGTCAAATATGCAGATAGGACCAGAATATTAAGGATTTATTCCTTATTTTTGGTTTCATATAAACACTAGCTATTGCAGTGTAGAAATAGCTCTTGATGTTACAGATAAAATACTGTATGAGACAGCATAACTTAACTTCTCGGGGAAAGTTGCTTTGTATTACCTTTATCTAAAGGTTACAAAAATGTAAAGTTGTGCAGATGTCTAAGGGACTCAATTCTAGCTTCTGTGAAGAGGTCATCACTGATTAAGTCCTAAGGAGAGATAGAATAGACTTCTGAGGAGCAGACTAATTATACATTAAATTAAACGTAACGTATTTAAACTTGGAAGAAAACCTGAAGGATAATAACAAAGCGTTTTTTAAAGTTACCAGCAATACTGAGATAGACACACAGAGTTTCTTTAAATAGGATCAAATCAGCCCACACTGGTGGAAAGGGATGTCTGAGGTCAACAGAGTGCTTTTAATGGATCAGTGGAAAAGAGGTCAAGTGTCCTGACATCTGTCCTGTCTGTCCTTGGGTGCCCAGGGGTGATATTCTGGGAAAAAGGCCCCATTCCCTTCCATTCTGCTCTTCCTGGTCTTTCTTCTGCATGAAGGGGACAGTATCACCTATTGCAACTTCAAATGAAACCCTCCTTCTCTTTTCAGAGATGCACGTTCTGGCTAGAGGCTGTTTGCTCATTACAAATAAGTGTCAGAGTCAGGAAAACAGCCACAGAAGAAAGGGAAGAACAACGTTGCACTTGTGTTGCATTCCCCATTTGGGTCATTTTGGCATTTCATAAAGAGGAGGCAATGACATTCAGTTAACACAACCACATGTGGGTGTTGTGATGAGAACATTAACATTTGTGGGTGAGGAATAGAAAGGTGCACAGAAAGAAGGTCTGCCTCTGGAAGTATGAACCATCTGTGCTACACAATCTGATGGCAGGTTTGACCTGTGAGAGGTGATATTTGCATAGAGGATGTGGCCTCATTGTTACAGGTGTTGTAAGCTTCACATCTCTGTACAGTCAGAATTTGGTAAGTGGTTTTAAAACAAAAAAAATTTGACAGTGGTTTTAAAACTCCACCCTCATTTCAGTAGATTCTTCTCAGCTTGGCTAAGGTAACTGTTAATGAGGCCACGTAATAGTTGTTGAGGGTTGAAAATGCCTCAGCTGATACAGAGAGGAAGGGGATTTTATAATTAGCTACATGAACCAGCCAACTGGCTGGTTTAGTCAGCATGTCTGCTTTGAGAGATGCTTGTCAAACTACACCCCAATGCTGTGGCTGTCCTTATCATCAAGACCTGCCAAATCATCTCTTTCATCATGGGTTACTCCCATTCCTGAGTTCCATTTGTGAGTACAGGGCAATGAGTACACGAGGGACCTGAAAAAAAAACCTCCCAAAAAAAATTCCGCCAGCAGTCCTGTGAAAATAAATCAAAATATGCCCGTGATGTAAAGGTCAGGAACTGAGCATCCACATTTTAGACAACCCTCCTTAAAAATATCTATGCAAAAGTAATCAAACTTTTTAATGAATTAAAATTAAATTAAATACTTTTAACTATTTAAATGAGTTAAATATGTGGGTTTTACTAATTTTATTTAAATTGGTTTAACTATCCATTTCAACTAAACTAGTCCAATTATTTTCATAGTCTTATCATCACTGCTGCATTATTACTTTCATGTATTTAGTAAGATCTCTATATTTTCATTTTTTTTTCTCTTGAAAGTTCTAATTCTCAATTTTGTAATGATTCTTAATATCATAACAGCCTGTTAATTGATGTTCTGATTATTTTTTTTTAAGTAAGTTCGCCAAAGAAACCATCTGAACAAATTCCTAAGAGTACGTGGAAAAAATTTCTTTGCTGTATTATGTATAAATAGATTTGGCAGAACTCAGATTTTCTAATGATGGTTTCATTGCAGAGGAACCAGGGACAAAATGAAGAGTTGATCATGTGTGACTTTGTCAAGTACTCTCTCTCACTAAGATTACCCTGCAAAACACTCACTGTCTGCTGAATCTCTAGTATTTGTGGCAAAACAAGCCCAAATTTATTCTCTCTAGCAAAAAAAATGCATTGGCAGTCAATATAGAGTTTAAAAATATAATTGTGTATTTACCATGAATATAGATTATTAATGTATGGCTAATTAAAGGTGAGAACACCCTAACCTAGAATACTGTGCAGTTTTAAATCAGCCCAGTTTTTAAAGCATCTAGTGTTTTCTTTGTATGTTTTTAGCCCTTTTTTTTTTTTTTTTACTATATTACACTGAAACCACTTGAATAATTCTAATTAGAAGCCTTCAACCAAAAAAAAAAAAAAAAAAGAAAACCACAAACAAAGGCTGTATATTCAGCCTCTTCTTTATTCTGACTACTTTCTCCAAGTAGGAGGTCAAATTTTTATACTCATGGAATGGTTTGAGTTAGGAGGGACCTTTAAAGGTCACCTGATCCAACACCCACTAGGGATATTACTTAGATGCCCAGTGCCATATTTTCTGCAGCATCATCCATTCCAGCATATGTTAAATTCTTTTGGACAGCAATATTTACAACGGGCTCCAGTGTAGATCACTAAGCACCTTCTCAGGGAGCCCTTCCAAACAAGACAACATCATACCTACAAAGTACAGACAGTCTCAAAGGTGGCCCATAATATAGGGATTATAATCTGCTTTAGTAAGCATTTAATTATCATTATCTCACTTATTATTTTGAAAATCAGAAGTCTGAACAAAACCTAAAAATACCCATTCTTGCCTTAGAAGCCAGCATGCAGCACAGAAATAACTACAGTCCATTTCTATACAAAGCAGGTATAGTTTTAACACAGATGTGAAATGTTTTATTCCCCTTCAAGAAACTATTACCCTAATCTAGGATTTATGAGAGAAAAAAATATATATCTACACTGTACAAAAGTAACTGCGTTTTTGGAAAAGGTGAAATTGCTCCGGAGAAGAAAGCAGGACAGACTTCTGCACAATCCTGGGAAGTATTGCAGTATTCAAATTAACACAGCAGTCAATTCTGTATCTGAAACTGCTTGAGTCACACAATTGTGCTGTCCTTTTTAGAAAAAAAAGTAGAATTTTCGAAAGGGATGATGGTGGCGTTCCCTTTTAAACATAAGGGAGCAAAGACACCCCTGGGGTAAACAAAACCTGCATGGGATGAAATTGTTCCTGGATATTCAGTAGCCACACTCTATGGAGTGTGTTGCTAGAGCAACAGGAGGTAGGGGTAGCAGCCAGAGGGGTCCTCAAAGCGAATTATTCGTGAAATAAATATGTATTATTAACCTCATACCAGTTTGTACATTAACATATGTCTTCACAGTATGCAATTTCAAGTTCTCTTCTGCAATACCTGAATGCTCTCTCTTTTAATCTCCCTCTCCTGGGACTGTAATTCATTCCATATTCCTTTCTCCCACGATTGTATATAAATAAATACAATCTGACAAAGAGATGAAACTGCAGTAAAAAAAAATAAGCCTTGCCTCAAGAGTAATTTCTCTTTCTTACTGTGTTCTTTTTCACCTGCTGTTTCTTCACAGCCCTCACTAGCCTTTTGTTATTTTGATAAACCTAATACCGAGGAGCCAGTCTAATTGCCACTCATCCCTGGAGATAAGTGGGAGAGATGGGTAAACAGATGTCAAAGCCTCAAAACAAAAGTGAGTACAAAGCCATGCAGAAACCCGGTGATTTATTAAGGAGGCATTGGCATTATCGAGCATCGTTTTGGGAAACGGGTATGCAGAGAATTAACAGTTCAACTGGAAAGAAGAAAGGAGCTCAGTTGGGGCTGCCTGAGCAAGAACATTAGCATAACCCTCGGAGAAAGCCGAAGGAAAAGGATTTACAGCGCAGGAAATGAAAGCAAGAACTTGTGGCTCTGAGTTGACGAAATGAGTTCTTTTTATTTGGTCTGCCACTGACGAGAGTGGCCAAGTTGGTGCTGTGTCTATGGGCATGTGGCTGGGACACCTGGCCACAGTATCCCATCTTCTGCTAAGTGAGACACCTGCAAACCCTCACTAACTCTGGCTGAACAGCAAAGCCAAGAAACACAAGGATGTCTACTGGCTTTAAGACCTTCACATCTCACGTGTGGAGTGAGTTTGGACCACTTCCCACGGGAGCTGGGACTTGCACAGTGTGTGTCAGCCAGGGCTGGCTCTGCTGCCACATCTCACTGCCCACATCCTCACTCCTGTCAGATTTTCCCTCCTGGGAGGCTTTGGTGGACACCCATGCCAACTCTGACCTGTGTGGCATCCACCAGCACGTGCTCCATCGCTTACATGCCACTCTGACTCAAACCTCTTGCCTCAGACACTTTGTGGAGTGTCTTGCCTGCCTGTGGCTTCGGTGTAAAAATAGCCATTAGACTGCAACATGTCATTTACCTGAGTCAAAAGGCTGAAAACATGCAGGTGCCTTTTCTTTCACCCCTCATTAGAAGCATTCACTAGGGAGAAGTAACTTCATATTAAATTTTCCCCGGCATAAATTAAACTGATAAACTTTAGATTCCTAAGAAACAGAATTCCCTATTAGCATACTCTTACCTGTAAAAGAAACTTATTACCAGCCCCTAAGAAAAATTGCCTGGAGTAAGGACTTAACCTAATAGCTTGAAACAAGACTTCTTTAAAATAAGGTTGTTTAGCGATTTTGTTTGTCTGGAGACATAGATTTTACTCATACCTCTGACAGTTATATATGTGCAGTTAATAAGTAATTTGCTGTGGGTCTAATAGTTCAATGAATCACTGGCATTGAAAAAAGGAAGTTAAAATACACTGAGAGAGAAGCAGCTGATAGTGCCACATGCAGCTCTCTGTGTGTAACACAGCTAAGTGCTTGTTCCACCTCACAACTCCTGAAAAATCTTTCTGGAAAATCTTATCAAATTTTACTGTCCCTCTGAAAGATTTGTGTTTAAAAATAGTAAAATTTAAAATAAAATTTAGCATAAAAATAATCAGTAAAAACTCACCTCAATGATTCCACAGGTCAGGACTTGCTGAAATGAATGAAGAGGTGAGTGGACAAATTATTACTCTTCTCTCGAAAGGCAGGGCTCTGGCCCAGCCAATTGGGATTTGTCATTTGGGGAAAGCCTTAGCATAATTATAGGGTAGTTGATGAAGGTGTCTACTGACACCGCTGATTGCAGTTAGTACTACAAAACACATTCCTGTCAGACGTCTTGCACCATTTTCTGTCGTTTACTGAACAAATTCTTTGAAATTGTTCCTTTTTTTTTTTTTTTTCGAAAAAAATAATACAATTTGACTCAATTTTGCTTTTCACTGTATCAGGGATTTGTCCAAGGGAGGTAAAAAAAAAAAAATGGGGTGGGGAAGCAAAACCATGTTGTGCTTTGCAAGATCTAGAGTACCCCCGGGTGATGCATTCATGCAGGGTGTGAAACAAGGTCACAGAAGAGATCCTGTGCTGGAGAACAAATCTCAGGATTGCCATGCCTGGAGATCACTGGGCTGGGTGCTGTGCTGGACCTTCTGATTGTTCTCACAGGGATTTGGGCAGAACCCCTGGGGCTTTATCATTAACCAACCAACCAACCAACCTGTCATTAAACTCCCAGCTCTGATTGTGCTCGAAGAGAAGAGAAGAGAAAAGAGAAGAGAAGAGAAGAGAAGAGAAGAGAAGAGAAGAGAAGAGAAGAGAAGAGAAGAGAAGAGAAGAGAAGAGAAGAGAAGAGAAGAGAAAGATTGCAATTTTAAAACTATTTTTTGTCTTCCCTGGCATAAAAACAATTTTGTCTTTGGAATCAATTTCAGTTTCAAGACAGTCATTTCTATATTGAAAGGGTTTTGTTCATTTTAGATCTCATATATTGTTTTCTTTGTGTGATATTTTTAATAAGTTTTTGGTAGTTTGTGACGTGTCCTCCTTAAATGTATGTAATGATAAATCCTCCAAATTAGAAAATAATCAAAATATTCAGCTATTTTTGTCAACTGTAGAACAAATTTAAATATTTATTTTGGAAAAAAAAATTAAAAAATCAGTTTCCAAAACTGTTCCAAAATTATAAGAAAAGACATTCTGAAGCAGTTTGCTATGATGAAGAATGAAGATAAAATAGAACTTTTCAAATTATACATTTTCATATTATCATTCTTCAGTAACATGCTTGTATATCTGTTACTCTTATTTTGCACAAGAAATTTAAGTCAATATTAAATTTTGATTTGGTAAAGTTAAGGAAAAAAAAAAAAAGAAAATAAAGTTTTGGAATTTTCAAATTCAGGGCTAAAATATGTTTAGTCTGTGTTGAATTCTTCCAGCTGCTATTTTTTCATGGAAAACAGGCAGCCAGCTTTATGTGTCAGGAAAACAAGGAAACTAGAGATAAACAGTAATTAAACTATATAGGTCAAATTACTGCAGAGAGACTCATGGTAGCTGTTGCTGTTTCAGCCCAAGCTGTGGACTTCAAGGCTTCACCACTTCACAAGTAGCAGTGGTTTTCTCTCCTGTAACATTGCACCTTTATGATGCTCCACTCCACAGCATCCTTACAGTCAGCAATCCCATCCAGCACCTTCACCACTCATCTTCTGCTCTGACATTCACCTCCCTAGTTAAACAGGATTTTCCTCCCAGAATAAGCTATCTGGGTATTAAAGGATAAAGGAAAATAATTCTCAACTTTTGAATGAACCATTGAGTCATTGCTGTCTTTGGTGGATGTGATGGTGCAGAATAGAATAAAGGCAAGGAGTTACAAAAATGGGTCAGGAGATATGGGAAACGAAAAGATGTGAAGAGAACAATAGTCAAAACCACTCTTCACACCTCCTTAAACCTGCTAGTTTGTCTCTGATGTCCAGCAACATCCCCCTGGCTTCTACCAGCAAAATATTTCTTTCAAAACAAGACTTAGAGTTGCTGGTAGAGAAGGTTCCCATCCCCACAAGGCTCACAGAGGGATGACCTGCAAATTGTCCACTCCAGTGCCCTTGGGGTTTTTCTTTATGGACCCTGCTCAGTGTAAGAACAGCCTCACTGCCCACTGATGTGTCCCTGCTGAGGCTGCCAGCAGCAGCATTAGTTTTTGGTTGGGATTTTATGAGGTGGACATCTGTCCATTTAGCTACTGGAGAAGAGCCACCAGTATCACAGCTGCCAGCCTGTCAGCAGGCATTAACAGCTTCCACTTGCTGCTCAATGAGCTGGATTCAACCCAATAACCTGGTGCTAAACACTTCTGTGCTCCTTCAAATCATAAGAGTAGGGCTGTTGGGTGGCTCCTGGTTTCGCTTTGATAGAACATAAATTAGGTGGTCCTGCTGGCTGTGAGACAGCAGGAAAAGATGAAATAATGAAATAGCCACAGCTGGCAGCCAAGAGAAGCTGGTAAAGGTTTGCAAATGCCACAATACACGAGAAATAAAAAGTAGGATGCATTATGTGCAAAGGCAGAGCTGGTGGAAAGCTTCCAAGCAGTGTAAGCAAAGATTGAACTCAGCTGATCCAAGAATGAAACATGGAGGAAACCAATCCCCTTATTAATGAGTGGCAAAAATCAACATTGTGATTTTGGCAAAACGGATTTCAAGGCTGAAGGTACATGAAGTGGAGAGATGGGAGGCAGGGGGCTTATCTAAGGATGTGGGATCTCCCTTCCCTTCTCACCACACATCACCTGCTCTCCTGCCAGTCTGATTCCACTGAGATGTTTCCCTCCTCCTTGGCACCAGCCACTTCATCCCTCAGCAGAGAAAGGCATCAAGGCCCCTGTAACCTGTTTCTCAGCAGCTATCCACTGAGCCTCAGTCACACATCAGATCCCACCCTGCACACACTATATCCTCTTTTCATAAGCCCACCCTTCACTCAGATCCTGTTCTCTTTCTCTATTCCAGCACATCCCCACTTCCAACCTTCATTGCTCCAAAGTGCCATCCTAACCTCCTCAAACCCCAGGCAGAAGGACTTTGCATGATCCTAACCTCCACAAACCCCAGGCAGAAGGATTTTGCATGATCCTAACCTCCACAAACCCCAGGCAGAATGACTTTTTCTGTATCATCCTAACCTCCACAAACCCCAGGCAGAATGACTTTTTCTGTATCATCCTAACCTCCACAAACCCCAGGCAGAATGACTTTTTCTGTATCATCCTAACCTCCACAAACCCCAGGCAGAAGGACCTTCTCAGTATCATGCTCACCCACCATGGCCATGGGACAGAACCATCCTCCAATTCACATCACTCTGGGCACTCTTTTCCTTCAACCCTCCCCAAGATGGGGCTGACTTCCCTCACTTGCTCCCAGGATTCTTGCCCCTGGTGAGCATTGCCCTCCCATGCAGTGACACCCAGGCAGTCTGTGACTCTTGCAGGTAAATTATGGGGGCTCAGGTTGCACTGGGAGCTCTGGTTAGTACCACGTGCATTTGGCATGCCCCATGCACATCTAAGATTTGTGTTCTTCATTTAGGAATGACTTTGTCAATTGCCTTTGTCTTGATTTACCACTTATTTCTCCTTAGTCAAGATTTTCTAAATATTTTCTACTATTCTTTGCCAGCTCTAGCCTAAGAACTCAAACTGTTTTTTGGAGAACTGTGACTAAACTCCTATCTGGGATTCAGCTACCTGTAGAGGTATTATAAGCAACTATCACTTGTGTCCTCTTTTGTTTGAGAGAGTCTGTATTATGCAGAAGACACCAGTAAGTGTTTACCTTCTTTCCAAATAAAGCAGTTTACCTGCAGGGTACAGTGAAATACAGAGACACCAGCCTGGATTTTTAAATGGTAAAGCATGAAAAATTGCAGTGTATTTGTTCAGCACAGGACATTTTTAGTTTGCCTGGGTATTTTTGAGATGGTCTCAGTGTGAAATAGTTCTGCACTGCACCTTCTTGGCCCCAAAGCTGCCCTTGACCAAACCAGCAGGTTTCAGTGCCACGTGTTGTTTCCAGAGCAGCTCTGCTGTTGCTGTCTCTGCAGACCCTTTCCTTTGGACACAGCATCACATTCCTGCAGTTACAAGTTTTTCCTCTTCTGGCACATTTGCATATGCAAGGCTACTTCTGACTTGTGCTGCTCTGTGCAAGCCCAGAAAATACCAAGAGAAGAAGCACAACTCTCCCCTGGGAGGCCTCCTACAATGTGGATTGAACTCAGAGCTTTCCAGAGCTCAGATCTAAGCTTTTAAAGGCAACACAAAAAGCTCTTTTGCCTCTTTTTCCCCTACAATTTTGAATAGCTAACTTGTTTCATTTGAGAATGACAGATTTAATTTATATTTAAATCTTTCTAATCCCTTGCCAAGCTACAATGACAATAGGCATTGAAAACATCAGTAAATAAAAATTTTCCCATTTACCTGATTGTCATTCATGTTTCGTTGTCTTTTATGTCATTCTGTGCCAATGCATTTTAAAGTTATATCTTCCACTGTGAAAGCTGAAATCTATCTGGGTGAAATAGGTTTATGTCTAGAGAGATATATTCTTGTTTATCACATGTACATATTGGAAACAGCAGCTTTAAATGAGCAGAGAGAGACATCCTTCCTCACAAAGGCCAAGTGAAAAAGGGTTTGGGAGCATAAACTCCAGTTTATAATAACAGTATAAACTCATTAAATAATAGCAGTAGCACAGATTGCTTCTGAAGTTTATCTCATCCCAAAATGTCACCAGTGAGAACCCAAACAATACAGGTAATTAACTGGGGCACGTCTGCAGATTTATACCAATGCCCCACATTCTTTATCACAGTGGATATTTGGAATCATGCCTTTGGAAAGAGAAAGACAACTGTCCTATTCATGTGCACTGATGTCACCTGGGTCAGCTGGGAAAGGATCCTTTCCACATGGACAGGTCCAAAGCACACTTGGGAAGAAGAGAGAGAAGCCCACATCCTTCTCTCAACAGCAGAGAACAGGAACTTAACCCAACTTTCCCACTGTAGATACTGGAGAGTACAAGAGGCACTTACCTACATTCCCTGGACTCCTTAACCCTTGTCATTGAGGACAGCAGGAGCACTGGATCTCAGGAAATCTGGCTTCTTGTTCTCAGAGGACAGACTTTGCCAGAATGTGTCTTATGGGTCAGAACATTTCTTTTTTCTTAAGGAAATACAATCCACCTGGGTGTTACTCATGTGGTAGACATGCAAAGTCCATGGTAATATTTTCCACCCACCTTTTCTCTAAAATACTAATGATTTTATTAGCCATCATTACAGGTATAATATAAGGTAGAGGATATGACATGATACTGACTAGCAAAAACTATTTTTGGTTAAGAGACTTTGCCTTCTCTTGGCCAGACACAGAAACACATCACTGCCCCAAGGAAAGATAGTGACAGGCTCATGGGGAAGGAGGCTTTGTTTCCTGGTTATCCCTTCACAACATGTGCAAAAGGAAGCAGACAAAAACAAGGAAGAAGGAAGGAGAACACCTGGAAATAATCTCTGTCATCTCTGTGCCAGAGATGATTGAAGGAGTCCCAGTCCCCTGGCATGTCTCTGCTGGAAAATCTCAATGTGCACCAGAGACAGGCAGCACAGATGTCAAAACCAAAATCCCCTTCAGCTGTCTTTTACTGGAGCACAGCAAGCAGGAGCAGGGAGATCAGTGCCTCTTCTATTTCCAGCTCTGAGAAACAGTGTTTGACTCATCAATGTGGACTGAGTTCTTTAAGACTGCTATATTCCCTACTAGTTTCTGATGGGTCTTTTTTAATTTTTAGAACAAGTTGGAAATTTCTTTTAAAAAAATAGTTTGATCAAACTGTACCCATCCAGTAGTCCTCGACAGTGTAGTTGATGGACAGGATTTTTGTTCTCCTCCCCTTTGCATGTATCATTCTGATTCAGATTTATTTTAAGGATTTTATTCCAAGACCTTCTTGGAGTAAAATCTGTTATTTCTCATGAGTATTCAAAACTCGTCTGGGGAGTCTGCTTTTCCCCCACAACCTGCTTGGAAAACAAAGGAGAGTTAAAACTCATTGTGGCTTTGCTATAACTATTAGTACACTGGAAGAAAATTTTAAAATATAGATACTAAAACGTTAGGACCAATATTTGTCATGTATTGCAAAAATTTCAAGGGTTCTGGAAGCCTTTGTTTTGTTTTGTTTTGTTTTCTTTCCCTGTTTGCACCTTACATATCCCATCTGAAGAAATCAGGAATGTATCACTACCCATTTCTAATTAGATCTCTCTAAAAGTGGTTTGTTCCTCATGCAAAAACTAGAAGATGCTTCTTACTTGTTTCTACCCGAGTGAGACATCAGACCCAGATTTGCCTGTGATTTCCATCTTGAGAACAATAACACAAGTAATTTTAAGTCCAGTCTGACGAAGCCTTTGTGAACTTTATGCATTATTTAAATAAATAAGAATCTCAGTTTAAAGGAATGCTTGAAGCAACATACCCTCTTGTCTGTTACCTTTAAAAACTAGGTCCAATTTACTAAGCCTGCTGAGAAAAGTGCCCATTAAAGTAGGCCATAAGTGTTGTGTGTGAAAATGACTGCCTGAATTTGAATTAAAAATAAAAAAAATCAAGACTTTTCAGAGGGACTGGGGTAGGAGGTTGCTAACCTGCTAGCTCCCATACCAGTAAGTTTCCACATCTGACACAGCTGGAATGCAACCTTAAAAAAATCTGCATTATAAACTGCCTTAGAACTGCTTCACCTTCTTGGGGAACTAATTGAAATGACTCCTGAAAGCTGCAGAAGGAGCAGTTCATTTGGATTGCAAAGCAGCCTAGAAAAGGTAAGTCTTTTCCCAGGCCAGCAATCTACATGTTAAAGACATGAAAAGAGCTACTTGGAGTCATAAAGGCTGGTGCCAGAATACACCCAGGAGGACCAGGGTAAGTGAAGTGGTGATTCTGGGCAGCACTGGCAGTGTTCAGGGGTTATTTATCTTGCACAGCCTTCAAATGTTGTTGTGTGCTGTAAAAGTTGCACTACACTTCAAGACAGCAGCATCCAATATTTTTACACCCTAAAGGAATAGCTTTAGGAAATGGCAATTTCCATGAGAGTTTCATGTCTAGACTACGTGTGATTTCCAATAGCTTGATTCCTTGCAATATAGAAGCAGAATTTCTGGAGGGTATTTTTTATACTCTTGAACTAGTCATTTGAGAACCATTACAGTTTTTTCTAAGCTTGACTTTTCTTGGAAATTGTCTATATAAAGATGATATACCATCTTCTGGAATGCCTCTATAAAACAGAGTGAATTACTTATTTCCAATTTCACTTTTCAAACCATACAGATATTTGAACTCGGTAACAAAAACAGCTATAATCAGATCATTATGAAACAAACAGAACATGAGTGTGAGATAGAGACTGAAAAAATCAAAATCTCTAGGCAGGATTGTTTAAGGTATTTGGATTTTCCTATTTCTTGCTTCTGTGTTGAGCAAACATAGAGCAAATCATCTAGGACAGGTGTTTCTCTAAACAGAAAGAAAATTATCACTTTACTGAGAAAAAGGGAGTGATCTTGCAACTGGTGAAATCATGCAAATGTAGGAATCCCATTCTAAATATTATCAGCAAAGAAAAAATGTCAGGAAGCACCTTTTTTCTGCTGTTATATTACTTCTGAACCCACATGCTCCCAGACAAATAAGAATTTAATAATGGACTATAAAATAGTTAGAGTTTTCTATTTCATTAAGTGGGATTTTTGCCTACTAATTTTTTTAAGGAAAGCTTATGGAAGTAATATTAACTTTCAAATAAGTAAATCACTTCCAATTACCACGGGATGCACAACAATTTTACATATTTACTAGACCACCTTTTCTAGATTACAGGTCTGCCAGAGCAGATTTTTTTGCCTAGGATGCAAAAAAATTAACACTCACATGTAAGGAATGACCAGAAAAAAAGTTGGATTCCGCTGAGTAGAGACATATGCAAAAATTTCTACTGAGATTGAAGTAATCAACTAAGCAGCAGAAAAAAGACACAGCACAAGATGAAAATGAAGAGGAGTCTAGAAGAAACAGCATGATATGGTGGGGAGAGAGGCAGGGAGGAAGGAAGGAGATTTTAAAGGAGATTATTAGGAAAACATGGTAACAATTTTTGATCGTTATGAAATGGAAAAAATATTAAAAGGGATGAAGGGACATTTACATGCTGCCTGTCCACCAGGGTTTAAGCAAAGACTAAGAAAGCAAGGGATAATCAGATGATCTGCAGGCCCTTTCAGATGATCTACAGTCGAGGGCACTAAAATCTTCCTTAACCCATCATCTTTATCCCATACTTAAACAATACTGGTCCTTTCCCCTTCTCCTCTCTTAATGGGGTCAAGATATCTACAGTTAAATATATTTTTTCCTCTATCATGGCATCACAATTAAGTTGAAATTTCGGTTCCAATCTGCCCAAATAGCATCTAATCTACCTATTTCATCACATAAAATTTGTATCACGAATGTTCAGTGCTCTGGCACAGAATCTGTGGTACAGCTGGAAGCCATCGAGTTAATGGCAATGAAGACTGAGCTATTTCCCCACTTTTCAGGCAAATTGGAGCCTAATAACTTCAAATGACACTCACATAACATTACAGTGAAGTTTTCAACCTGCTGCCTATTTTATCCTTCTGGGCAAGCGAAAAGATGACAGCTAAGCTGCCAAATTGATACTTCCCTTTATCGTTTAGGATTGGCTTTCTCTCATCCATCTAAAAGTGATGTCCCTGCTCTGAGGCAGTTATTCCAGGCACTCTGTCACTGACAGGAAGAGACAGAACCCCCTAAACCATGACCCATCCCATCTTGGTACAACATCTATCTAGCAGGTTTAGCCTTGCCAGGAGATATTCAGTAAATCACAGACACATAACTGGGTCCACAGACATAAATGGTTGAAGCTGTATGAACTGGATGCCACAGAGCCCATTCCAGGTAGTTTCAGGCATTTAGCTGAGATGGTTGTCTTAGGAATGCAGTTGTCATATCTCTGCAGGAACCTCCCAAGCCCTCAAATCCTCACCAGTGTGTGAGGGGAGGAATCACCCTGCAGAAGTGTCTCTCTAAGTCCCCTGCAGATGGTACCTTAGAGAGCAAGCCTCTAATTAGCACATGAAAAGTAAAGGAGATGAATTCAAGACCTAAATAGTCAGCTATTCACACAGAAAATGAAGAGTCTATTCTCTCCCTAAGAGATGGAAGTGCTTTCTGCACTATGTGGAGCTACTCAGAATATGATACAGGATAATGTGAATACCATCACACAAAATTTCTCCATTTGAGAGTCAGTGCACAGCCTGAAGATGTGCTGGGGACCCACTGGGCCAGCAACGTCTGGTTGGTGTAATGGCTCATCTATTTCTTCTCCAAGATACTGCATGTCTGAATACTTGATGTTTAGCCATTATTGGAATTTGTTTATATAGCTATAACTCAATAAACTTATTGACTTATGACTAAATAAACAAATTCTAATGATCACCTGCTTAAAAGGGGAAAAAAAGGACAAAAAGGAAAATGAAAACGTCTATATGGATGACTTTTCCAAAGGGACAAAAAGGAAAATGAAAATGTGTATATGGATGACTTTTCCAAAGAGCATACTGTGTTAGACAGTTAAGTCAATTTACCTCCTAAAGATGCCCATTATAAAAGCAATTGTTATCACCACCCAAAACAATTCAGACAATGATAATATACATAATTATGAATTGTTTTTTTATGTAAAGGAAGAAAGTGTCAGATTAACTACTTTTATTGAAAAGTATTGATGATATTGAAGTTAATGACATTTCAATCCTTGGATATATTTGTCAGAAACTTCCAGGTTAGGTAAATTTTAATAGGTCACTTGGTCCTTTCTTTGGAAATGTATGTATATCCTCAAAATTCACCTATTTTCAAATACTTCCCACAGAATAAAATAATCTTACAACTTTAATTTTACTCTAATATTTACCAGACCATTCATAACCTTTGACATCATACAAGACAAGATCTTCGCTTTTCTGGTACCTACAGCAATTTTTATTATAGCCTATGATTATTTTTTCCTTTTACCAGGAATTATTGTATAATCAGTCATTAAAAAAAATTTTTAAAAAAATATGTAGCATTCTCTTTACTTCCTCTTCATGTTCTTTTTCCCTGAATTGCTTATAAAGTTTAACATATTTTTGAGTTAGGATTCTATTCTGATCAGTGAGCAATATTGCAAGTGCAGGGATAATGCCTCATGATCTCCCATTGCTACACCAAATTCAATTTTGGGGTTTTTTTTTGTAGTTAAATGAATTTACTTATTTTTTAGCCACTGATATTTGCTATAGTCTTTCAGCATTTCTTTTTCCTAGATACAATTCTTTCACTGAGCAAATGCTTTATATTATTTTTCTCTATCTCCTTTTCCTTGAGGTAAAAAATTCCTTGAGGGAAAAAAAATCTTCTCTTCTTTAATTGTTTCTGATTGCCAGTCAATGCTATTTACTTATTCACTGGCTCTGCTTGTCTCTGAGAGAAAATCAAAATCTTTTCTTGCTTTTACTTGTGAAGAACTCTGAATTTTTTCATGCAAAGTAAAACTAAAATACTTCGGTTGAAGATAATCAGGACCTTCTTATAACACGTTTTTGGTTGTTTTTTTTTTTGATAATTGGGAAAAAGAAAAACTTGGCCTTGCATAGGAGTGGTAAGGAGCAAATCAGAAATGGAACTGAAGGATAAAAAAGGTAACCAGATTCTAAATTAGTACAGCTTCCTAATACAAAGTAACAAAGAAAAGAAAAGAAAGGAAAAGAAAAGAAAAGAAAAGAAAAGAAGAGAAAAGAAAAGAAAAGAAAAGAAAAGAAAAGAAAAGAAAAGAAAAGAAAAGAAAAGAAAAGAAAAGAAAAGAAAAGAAAAGAAAAGAAAAGAAAAGAAAAGAAGAAAAGAAAAGAAAAGAAAAGAAAAGAGAAAAGAAAAGAAAGGAAAAGATAAATATATAATGCAGGGAAGGTGCAAGTAAATATATTCATTTATTGCATTCATCACCAATTTTTAAAAATTGCTGATAAAATGCCTTGCCTTAGGATCTGATCCATCAAAATCAGAGCACTTCTGTTTTTGTTGACTTTGCTATGAGCAGTACCAGCCTCCAGAGATATCCAAAGGTTTAGAATGTGAAGAAATTAGTGGAATGTTCCCAAGAGCTGGGGAAGAGGATTATTTTGTAAATGGAACACGGGAACTATTGCTGTGCTGTAGTGGATTTTTGTGCTGAAATTCGGACTGAAAATATTTCCAGGAGCCACAGGAAGGCAGTGTGCAACAACTTCATTGTAGTTTTGAAGGCTACGTGTCCAATATCTGAGGAAAGTGTGATAAATATCAATTTTGCTACCTGAATTCAGTTTAGTTGAATATTATAATATTTTATAATATTTATTATTTTATATTTTAGTTGAATATAATAATATTTTTCAATGGCACATTCGTTTCAGGCAGAAAACGTTGACTTTTGACCTTTGGCTTTATTCTGACCTTATCTTTAGATCACTACAATGTAAATGCCTGATATAATGTAAATTTGCAGGTAAATAACCACAAGGTTGTTTGGCATTTACATTTCCATCTCAAAAGAGGAGTTGTCCTTTTGTGAATGACCTGAAGTGATGGTCAAAGAAGCGAGTTTAGGTCAGTAAAAGATGAGATATGTCAGGCAGCAAAACACCTAAAGCCAGGATGCTTCTCTTCTCATGTTCACACACAAACTGGATAAAGACAAAAATCTCTGTTTTCCTGCTCTTCCAGGGTCCAGAGAGTAAAGGTATTTTGAAGGGAATCATCACAAACCTACTTGAACTCTGGTTCCTGGCTGATAACTGCAAGAATAATAGCAACTATTAATCCAGAGGTCTGGATCAATAATCCAGTGTGTGATTTCCATTTATGGAGGGGAAGGGTGAGGAACTGGTGTATAAAATTCCCCAAATACTGGCACTGAGTGTGTCCTGGTGTGAGGGATTAATGCAGATGTCCTGCCCCCAGTGCTCACTCTCTGCTATCCCCACCTTTGGAAATCTGGCTGTACCAGAGCTTGGATAAACTGAATTCCCTACAGAGCTGATAGCAAAGTCTCTGATGTGTCTATATGGAAAATAACAGTTTAAACATTTCTCCTCAAAGAATTCACAAACCTATTGCATCCTATGTAAAAATTTCTGATTTGACCAACATTTTTCTTTTAGATCACCATATTTTCTAACAAAGTAATTTTTTCCCCCACCCTTAGCCCGATACTCAGTCTTTTTGACAATTAAGTGATCCTATGAACTTTCTACACATTTTACTATTTTTCAAAGGGAAGAATATATATTTTCTTTCAAAAGTCATTTTTTTTCCAAGTTAATCAGTTAGCAATAACACAGATTTTTCATTATATAAATCACCTTACAAGCCCATTAACTATTGTGGCTGTTGTTGGTATTCTTGACTAGCTTAATCCTGCAGAACAGTGTGCAGCACAAAGGGTTCACTCCAGGAATGAGACCTTATTATCTCACTCACCTCTCAGGGAGATATTTCAGCCAAGCAGAATTTCAGAGCACCTTTGTTTGCCAGTGGGTGAATGTCTGTCTCTGAACTTGGCTTTTGATAGGGGATATAGAGAATTCTTGCAGAAAGATTGAGAGGGAAGAATAGTTTTGCTGAAGCAATAGAAAGGGCAATAATGGTGGGGGGAAAGTGATATGCTGTTGGTTTTTTTTGCAGTTTATATGGGGTAGAAAGGAACAGCTGGCATGCGACCCTTAGAGAAGTTTTTCAAGGCATTTGCTCTTTGCAGTGTGGAAAACTGACAACATTCAAGCCCCCAAAGGGAAGAACCTTCAATTCTGCCCAAAGCCAGTAAATGCAGTGTCTGGTTTTGTGACCTTTTTACGTGCTAAACTTAATGTTTTTGCCTAAAGTGCTGGTTAAAGTATAAAGATCTGATTTTATATGCAGGAGTATAAACATTGAAATGAATGTTTTCATCAAGAAGAGGAAATTCAGAAACCTGAATATTGAGAAGCTTTGTTCAGCTTGCAAAAAGCTGTTCACCTGTAAACTCATCTAAGCTCCTGAACCAGACAAATTTCCCACATGAGGTTTTCAATGCCATTTCCAGTAATTTCTCTGTTCTTGATTTTGGTAAGGCCATCAGAAGAGGACATACGTGTCATTTTCATGCCATTTGCATTTCCAATTTAAAAAAATGTTTGCGAGAAGCATAGACTGTGACAGACTGAAAGAAAACCACCCACTTTTTCAAATTTAGTTTACTTTGGGCTTTGGGCAAGGATTGCTGAAAGGTGCAGGTGGCTGTTACTGAAACTTCTTGTCCAGCCTCAGTTTTTACTGAGTTTTTCACTGGAATTTGAGTGGTATTTTTGTTCCTATTTTGAGTGCTGTAATCCCTGAATTACCATTATCACTATACATTAGACCAGAGGGAATAAGCTTTAGCCCCACAGAGCCAATTAAGTATTTAAAGCTTTTCAAAGCCTGAATTCTATTTAAATCAATTGGAGCTGGTTGGTAAAATATATTTTTGAACACAGAACTTAAAGTCTGCACTCTAATGTTAGAAAAAAATATCCCTATCACTTGTTTATTTACATTCTAAATATCTCAGGCTTTAAAATGTTAAATATTTTCTGCAGGGGTGCAGAAGCAAATGTTTCAAAGAGTATTTTGACTTTAGTATTTAAATTGTGGGAGGTAAAGCTGCTAGAAAAGCTTTTTCATATTAAAAGGGGGGGATACTTTTAATTGAACCTATTTCCAATATAAATGATATGGTTTCTTTTTTTCTCTAACATCAAACCTCAGTGAAAAGGGGAGAGAAAGTCGCAACCATATCAAAACATTCTGGGGAGAAAAGTTAGTTGAAATTACTTTTGATTTTCGTTTTGTATTTAGTTAGAAGTTAAAAAGCTGAAGGCAAAATCATTTGTTCAAGTGAAACAGCTATTAAATGATTTTTTAATTTCCTGACTGAAAAAAAAAAAAAAGTCTTTAAAGTGATATCCAAAGGAGCATCTGGATTGCATTATCTGTATCCCTTGGAAATAAGAGGACATAAGTGCTGGAAAATGCAGCTGAAAACAAAGGTCTCTGACAGTTGTTCCAAATTGGGTTTTTTTTTTTTTTGTTTTTTTGGGGTTTTTTTGTTTGTTTGTTTGTGGGGTTTTTTTGGTTTTTTTGGTTTTTTGGGGTTTTTTTTCCCAAGCCTTGCCTTTTGCCTGCAGGTTTTTTCCCAAAGCCCTGGCATTTCCCTGGCCCAGGGCACTGACACCTCCAGGAGCAGCAGGATCATCTCCAGCTCTGGGTTGCTGCTGGAGGATGCCCTGAGCTGGGCTCCTGCTGTGGCTGCAGCCCTTCCCTCTAGGACTTTAATCCAGGGAAAAAGCACCAAAGTTCCTAAGCCATTGCCCTCATTTCTGTTTCACTTTTGGCTTTTTGCTGCTCTTTAGGAGAAGGAAAAGGAAGAGGTATATTTTGACAGGTGCAACTTCAATAAAAAGAAACCCTTTGCGTTCTCACTTCTTAAATATTCCTGTGTTGATTTGTCTTACCAGCTGCTTTATGCTCTTTAGTAGGTGAACTAATGGTAAAAAACAAATTTACCATAATGTGTGACCCCTCAAGGTGGAGATAAATGGATACAGCAGGCCCTGCCCAGGCTGTAGGGTATTCTCTTACATAAAAAAAGGTAGTGGAATTACAGTCCAAAAGTTATTCTATTTAATATACTGCTCATCTACCTAAAAGCTAATTATAGTACCTTGATAGAAATAATTCTAAGTGACAGGTTTTTCTTTATTGCCATTACCATGTGCAAACACAATGAGCTGGCAAAGGTTAACAAGTTCTACCATTTGGTAGTGATGGAGTTTGTCCACCTGCCAGCATCACTTTTTTTCACTAAAGGAGTCTCTCTAAGAAAAGGTGGTGATTTTTGCAATCTCACTACCATTAGTACTGTCATTAAACTATGAAGACATCTTGAGTACATGTCAATTCTCAGATATTTCTGATATTGTAGCCCCGGGTTCTGCCCATCAGGAGATATTTTACTTTTTACAGAGCCAGACTGCTGGAAATTAATGTACACACTGAAAATCAAATGCACAGTCTTGTTGTCAACACCAACACCGTTAAGAGCAGCAACTAATGCTGCAATGTTTATAACAGGTCTGTCTGTGTACGTGCAAATAAATTTGACAGATTGCACAATTTATTAATGAAATTCTCGGTATCCTCCAAAAACAGCTTTTAATAGATACTGCTCACAGAGTTCAGCTATTTTTTTTTCCAAAGGAAGCATTAGAAATTATATTAGAATATAATATTAGAAATCATTGTATATTAGAAATCATTGGCTATTTTTGTGTGTAAAGCTCTTGACTTTTTTTTTCCTGGCTCATTAGGGCATTAGAAGCTTTGTGCTCAAAATGAGGGGACTGTGCACTTAAGGTGCCAGCTGATTTGGAGGAGTTTTTAAATTTATCATCAGCGAATCTGTGTGGTTGAGCAATTCTTTTATTCCTCTTAGCTTGTTACTAAAAGGAGGTTCCTCATGTCGGCCTTAATTTTCCTTGTATTTCTAGTTCTCTACATTACTGACCTCTCTATTCAATTCTAAGGTTAAATGAGACAGACAATGCTTTAAAAAAATATGTAAATTTTAGTCAGAAAAAAAAATTGTATTAGGAATAATGAGTGCTGGATATTTCCACATCAAATCCCATGAAGACAAAGCATTAAGAAGCTTTTTGAAGGTGAAAAGCAATCTCAGACCTTCATATGGTCACTAAATATGTTGAGGATAGAAGGCAGGGCAGTTCTGACAGGTCTTGACTCAGCCCTTTGCCCACTCCTGCAGAGCTCTCACCTGACAGGGAGGGAACTGGTTTGAAATGTTTCACTTGCAGCCTTCAGAAAGCTCTTTTGCCCCACCTTTCTCAGGATAAACACACAGATAGAGCACCTCGATAGCTTAGGGAACCTGAGACTCCTTCCTGCTGCACCTGGCTGAGGTGCTCTCAGGTTGGGAGAGGTGCTCAGCACCCAAAGCTTCTCCTGGCTGTAGGTCCTCTGTCTGCCTGGAGGTCACATCTTCAGTGTGCTCTGGGTGACTGACAAAAGGCTTTCTGTCCCTCACCCGTGTCCCAGGAGCCCAGCTGGATCCAGCCTGGGGCCATTGCTCCTTGTCCCAGGGGTGTGGCACAGGAGAACAACATTCAGTAAAAATTCTGCTATATAACAGCCTGGCTGCCTTGGGGAAACCAAAGGTATGGCAAAATTCAGGTCATTCCTACCTATTCAGCATATTATTCCAGTCAGGGTCTTGAATTCAAATACTTTCCCAGCTTTATTAGACCCTCTGTTGGTTTCCAAACCTGAAACTACAGCACCAGGTTGTTGAATAAAATGGGATGGAGTTGGGGTTTACCAGCATCATCTGGTTCCCCTCAGATATCCAGGAGATATGTTCTAAGGACACTTAGCAAATCACTCTCTGCTGGTCACACTGTTGAGAATTTCAGAGAATGGCACCAAATCATAAATGTGAAATAGGTCTCCAGATGGTAAGAGGGGTCTAATGCTGATGAGACATTGCTAGGAAAAGCTGCTGTGTTGAAGGAATGTAGCAGTCCAGAGTGCTAGGGAGTACTTGAGCAGAAGATTTTAGGGGTTTGGCAACACCTACAGGCTAGGTGTAAGAATCTTGGTTCATTGTGGTTGCTGCCATTCTGCATTTATTAACAAGCACAGCAAAACAAACAGTCTTTGTGAGTGCTCCCATATATTAGGACACAGATATTTCTTTTAAAAACACAAATTTATGCAGACTAAAACCACAAAACCCCAGTGCAAGCGATTTTAGAAACCCTTGGTAATGGTTTACTTATCTCTATCCAATATATTATAGTATATAATACTATATATTATAATATTTGTGTTCTGTCCCAGGTATCTCCATAGGGTTGGCAGGTATGACTCAGGGTGCTCTGGAGTCCCACATCCATCTGGGACAGTAGCTGAAGGCCAGCTAAGGTACCCCTGAATCCCACCCTTCATTTAGGAATGACCCAGCTCAGGCTTAAACCAAAAGAAGTAAATTCATACAGAGGTTTGTTTTTTTTTACCTGGTTCTGATGAGATCTGCTGCTTACAAGGCTTTGCAGGAGAGAGCTACCAGAACTGTCTGTTCCCAGGCTACCTCACGTTTATGCTGGCTGGCAGACATTCAGTTCTTCCCAGTCTAAGTGGCACGGAGTGAAGTTTGTGGCACACCACTTATGCCCACATTCACTTGTTACAGCATGTACTCTTTGGCACAGTGAACAAAGCAACCCCAACCTCCTCCCAGCGTTGGAGGCCAGGAGGGGTGAGGGCCCTTGGAATGCAGACTGGAAGCATTTGGTGCTTTGTAAAAAACTGAAGTCCCTGATCGTAGATACGAAGGGAATGAAAACCAGCCATTGGAAAATCTGCAAGCTCCTGAAGCAGCAGGAGTCAGAAAGGTGACAGACAGGTGGAGGCTTGAAGTGAGATTGTTTGTGCTTTTGACTGACTCCTCGTGGCCTCGTGTGTTGGGGAAGATGAATCAGGGAAACCTTATAAATATGATTGTTAGCAAAAGATTCTGAAAATATGAAACCTGTAATGGAAATAGAAATGAAAGCTGACTTTGGGTTGTAGGATACTGAGTCTTAGTTACTATAGAACCTGAAAACAATGGTCTGGCTGAAGGAGAATCCCTTTGGATTGAACAATCCCTTTCTGCTGGCTGAGGGATCCAAAGGTCAATGTAGCAAAACAAAAGTGTAAAGAGTAGTTTTTAGAGTTTAAAATATAACACAGTATGGTGATATAGTAGTTCTTACAGGCTGTATGTAGATTCTATAGGATTTTGTGTCTTGTGTTGGTTGGTCACTGTAAATTAGAATATTCATCACAAAAGGAGATATAATGGATTGTAACAAGGACCTCACTCTCTTAACTCTTTTAACTCTCTTTAACTCTTTTACCTCTTAACTCTTACTCTTACCTCTCCCCTTAACTCTCACCCTTCCTCTTCCCCCTGCTCTCGCTCTCTCCTGCTCTCTCCCCTGCCCTTTGCTCTCTCTCTCCCTTCTCTCTCAGCTCTCACCCTGCTGTTCTCTCTCCCTCTCTCTTTGGGACTCCCCTCCAGCCCAGGCTGGGGGCTGAAGGCAAGGCCCTTTTACCCACCACCCTTGGAATAAACCTACGTGTTCTAGAATATCCAGGTCAGCAGAATTCCTTGTCCCAGCCATCCGTGGACTCGCCTACACTCGTGCACCAGTTCTCCTTACTGTGGCTGGACAAAACCCAGTGACAAGCAGCAATGCACAGCAGGGACAGCCCCAGGACACTGGGGAAACCTCTGCCCATTCCACAGAGCCAGCAGCTCTGATGGGCAGAGCTGCCCAGGAGCTGCACAAATTCTGCTCCTGGTCAGGAGGAGCAAAGCAAGAGGGTGCCCACCTCTGCCAGGGCACACATTTCTTGTGGGAATACACAAGTCTCAGAGTAAGACAGATTTAATTAGCATAACTAGTCTGGTGACTAGGATGCTGTGGCAAGGACAAACAGAACTTTGAGCTTATGAGAAGATGGGATTAAAACCTGTCTAAGGGAAAAGATTCAATCAACCCCCTACCATAAAGATGTTGCATAATGCATGAGTTGCTTGTATGATCTCCTAACCTAATTATTGTAGTAGAAATTATTAACCTCACTGAAATGGTATATAAAACTTGGAAAACTTGAGTAAAATGGAATTCTGATCATGAATCAGTCTTCCCATCTCTCCATCAATCACTGATAATTTGTGATTCCCTCTCCCTGTGTGGCCACTCAGAGGGGTTGGTTTGTTGACCCTGTTGCTGAGCTGCCTCAGCAGCTGCCTGGGCTCCTGTCTGCAGCACCATGGCACCATGGAAAGCAGAGCCTTGGAAGCCAGAATGACACACAGAGTTACCAGGGCAAACTGAGTCCCAAAACATCTGTGGTTTTTTTTTAAAGTCACCTTGGAAAAAAATTTGGATTGCACTGTGTAAAAATTCATACTCGGTAAAGAAGTTTGGAATAAAAAAAAGGCAATGGCACTCTGATATTTCAATCAGCAGACAAATTCACCTTACTTTGGAAGTGGTCCCACCCCAGGAAATTTGAGATAATATGTCATAATAAGTCATATCTGTTCGTTTCTATGCCATCAAGTCCTCAGCTGAGAAATGAGAAGATTAAACAGATTATTGTGGTTTTCAATACAATGAGTTGATCAGTGCTACAAAGTCTATTTGAGAAGCTAGGTAATTGCATTCCTCTAGGTTGATTTCAGTAGATGTGAGACTCTGTTCATATCACTTTTCTGTCTGTTTCCAATTAATATTTTAATGAGCAAATTTTCTTCAGCAAGCCTGCTGAGGAAACAGCAAATCTTATTTGAAAGGAGAAAAAATTCTTTTAAAATTCATTGTACATCTTTCTCTGTTAACATTTGCCTTGAAGACTGATTGGGAGAATTTGACTGATCTGGTCAGAAAGATTGAGTGCCTCAGAAAGCACAACAAATTTGTGGATAAGTAACCCATCCCTAAAAATGACATGACATAAAAAAAATTAAAGGTTTTAATGTACAATTCACGTAGTGCATTCTATTCCATAAATAAGCAAACCATGTAAGTAAAGGCAGTCTGCTACAACTTAAGCAAATTTTTATTTCTTAGGTTTGGTGACAACATAAAAAAAATGCTTTTCCATTCACTCTAGTTCCATTATGTTGAATTATGTACATGCAATAATGTTTTAAACAAGAAGATAAAACAGCTGTCACAGTGCTTATGTCTTTAGGTCAGGTATTAACAGTGTGAACTAAACAGACACTAAGCAGGCACCCCACAGGAGGTTCAGATCTCTCCTCCCAGGGCTGTGCTCCCAAAGGTGTGTGCCCAGGGAGGATTTGTTCCACCACTGCAGCGTGGGCAGCACGAGAGCAGAGCTGCTCAGGAACAGCCTGTGACACTGCCCCAGGTTACCAGAGCTGATCACAGAAATTCTAGAGACACTTTTTGGTTGACTGGAGTTCCTCCCTGCTTTCTAGACCTTGAGCCTGAGGGCAAATTTTTTGTGGTTTGCATGAGCAGGCTCAGGAGTTAGTAATTTAGACTTTTTTTTATTCAGCAGCTGAAACTGGGAGCAGGCAGATGGGAGATCTGGGAATGGTGCTATGAACTAGTGAACTAGGTGTGAGTTTGGACTGGAACTGAGTATTTTAAAACCCTTGTGTGGCATTTTTATTCAAAAGTAAAGGGCCTTTGCTTGGGTTGCTTTAAGCCATTAAAGGGAGGAAGGGTGAATCAAATCTACTTTTAACAGCCAGAAAGCATTTCAAGAAAGGATATGATGTAGTTTAGCAAACCAGTTAAGACAGATAAACTGCTTACAGCCTCACAGGGCAAACTCTGGAAATCCCTGCTAGCTGCAATTCGTGGTTTTATTTCTTTTTATGCAAGTCTGTGATTTCTTTCATTTGAATGAATGAATGAATGAAAGCACAGAGTAGAGATGTACCATCTATCATTTCTGGTACAGCTCCTCCCATTTAGCTGCTTGTGCTGAGAACAGAGAGGATCAGGAGTGCAGCAGTGCCATAACTGCTCTGACAAGACTTCTGCCAGTGCACAGGCACTGAAACAAATGGGACAGATCCCAGAGCAGACTTTTGAGGTGAAGAAAGGACCATCTGTCCTTTGGACTCTGCCTGTGCTCTGCTTTTGCAGAATGTACAGTTGCAGTAGTGCAACTACTGGATTTGGGGATAGCCTGCTCATCTGGGGTCTGAGGGCTCTTTCCCTGCTCATGGCTCAGCCAGCAGCAAAATGACTCTTTGGACTGCAGTTTGCCTGTCTGAAAAATGGTTCTTTAGAGCTTTGTAGAGCATTTCAAGATTCATGGGCTGGACATAAAGATATAAAGATATAAAGAGCCAGTGTTTACTGGAAACGTTATGTGAGTGACTTAAAAGCCACCAACAATTACTAACAGGCATTAAGCTCTTTTTGGCATTTGGCTTTATGGGTTTTCAGTCATTTCTTCACACCACATAGGTCAAACAGAATGCCTTGGTCAGTGGTCCAGCACCTCTGGGAAGTGCTGTCATCTGGGGCAGAGGTTTTAGAGCTGATCTGCAGAGAAATTCTACTGTGTCTGAGATACATTGGATCTGAGGCATGCTCACAACAGAGATGCCATTTTTTGAAAAGGTCATACTCAATGCTCAGATGTCACTTATCTGATCTCATCTGTGGCCATGAACATCAAAAGAAATGCCAGACTAAATTTTCAGTCAGAAAAAAAAATAAAATGGGCATGCTTGGAGAAATCCATCTACAAGTTAATCATAGCTAAATGTGTTCCCTTATAAATGAAAAGTATTAATTCTTCTGTACTCTGTATTTTGCCAGAAGCACTGGAGGACACCCTGCAGGCATTGAGAAGTGATAGGAAGTGTGTAGGAGTCACAAAGTTGGTTGCTGATGCCAGGCAAGGAGCTGACTGATGGCAACCTGCAAGTGTCCCAGCAAGTCACCTTCCCCTGATCCTGCAGAGCAGAGGGGTCACACCCCCAGAGGTCACCCCTGTGGCAGACCAGGGTGCAGACAGAGCCATGAGTACACCCTGCATGCAGAGCTGCTGCCCAGGACTGGCTCCACGGTGAGACTCCACTGAAAGCTCTACCTTCGCTCCCCACCACAGAGAACAGTCCTGGCACTGCAGAGCTGCCAAGTGAAATTGTTCCTCTCCAGCTCCTTTTGGCCAAGATTGCACAAGACCAGTCATGCTGATTGTTCATTATAAAGCCCTAATATATGTTTAATGACATCAAATTTTTTTTTTTTTTTGCAATGCCAGCTGGCATTTTAATAGCCTTAATAATAGCACATATTAGTAGTGTTATTACTTGTTTGTGTAACACTCCACCTTCACTGTGCTATGCCAGCAGTAACTAATGAATGCATTCTAGGGAATTGATCCACCTGAAGCAGATTTCTCTGAGTAAAGCTTTAACTTCAGGGAAATAGATTGTGAGCTTGGTGTGGGATTGGATATGAGAGAGATTTAGAGCTCTTTTTGGATTTATAGATTAGCTTCCAATTCCTGCTGACGCAGAAATCATTTTAAAAATAGATAGTTCCACCTGGGACACTTGTGTGCCTGCTGCTCCAGACTCAGCCAAGAGCAGCAGACCTGCTGCTCAAGCCAGGCTGATGAGAGGTAGGAATCCAAGACTGGAGGATGCCAGGGTGACATCTTTCAAACAGTCTTTTCCATCCATCCTCCATATGACTAAAAAATTAATGGTAAGAACAGATTAAATAGACCATATTACTGGGCTACAAAATTAGGGGTAAGCAGCTCGATCAGCAACCTCAGATATGCAGACACTGGGAAAAAGAAAACCAGGCCTAAGACTATTTTAAGTCTTCTGTTTGGCCTTGAATATTCTGCTTTACTCAGAATAACTTGCAGCCTTAGATTAATGTATGAAGTTGGCAAGATAAAATACTAGGCATATAAGTGGCAGAAGCAAGAAGGGAGCTAAATTTTACTGCTGAGTAAAATTTCAGTTTGCTGAAATATCTCAGTTTGCTGCTGAGATCAGGCAAACCCCTGGGCCAGTGCTATAGCTGTAAATGATGCAATAGCTATAAATATTTTGAAGCTGTTACCCAAAAAAGATGGTAGTCAGCAGCTCTGGTAGGAGTCAGACCATGGGTTGTTCTCCAGAGCCTCAGTGGGAGTAGAGGTTGGCCAGACTTGTGTGAGAACTTGTTCAGGTTGGGTATTTGATTTTTGCTATTTTTTATATGCTTGGGTCTCAGTACCTTGAATCCTACATGGATCATCTTTTACTGGCACTGCCCTCCTCCCTGTGCCTATTTAGGAATCTGGTTAGCATCAGAGAACTGGTGCTGATTTTAGGCACAGTTATGTTAAATAGGTCCTCTTTGGGCTCCTAGCATCTCCCAGGATGGTTTGTGTGGGATATTATTTTGACACAGTGGCCCAGGCTCTTCCTTTGGATCCATGCTGACAGTCAATCCTTTGCCTTTCCCTACCCATCTGATAGGAGAAATTATCCCAGCACACAAGGCTCTTATGGCTGTACTCCTCTTTCTCACCCTTTCACATATTTCCTGACTCCTTTCCTGCCCTAAAAGCACAAGAGGAGAACCTGTAATTGCTGCCTGGGCAGCCACTGAAAAGATTGAGACAATTTTCTTTGCCAAAATTCCACCAGAAAAGCCAAGGACTGAGCTGGCAGTTCAGTGCTATTTTTCACACACCAATTTTCTCTTTGATTAGCAATTAGCCAGTTCTGAAAGACTCAGGGTCAGACTCAAAACTGGTATAAATCAGAGAAATGCCACTGAAGTCTCTGTTCATTCTCCAAATGGTCAAAAATTCAGCAGGAGCTTTAAACTGCCAATGTTATCTATCCAACAGCTGGCTAAAATTCAGAAAGATAGAACATTTGCTGTAATGCTCTTTGACATTAGGTATTCCTAATGGGCCAAATATGATCAGTACAGAAGCTAAAGTCAAAATTCAGGGATTTAAAAAAAAAGAACAAAACCCAAAAAAGCACTGATCTGATAAACATCAGTTTCATGAAAAAGGGTCAAATTTTACATTTTTAGAATCAAATTTTACATTTTTACAGATGTGTTGTCATAATGAATCAAAACTAAGATTGAAGAGTTCTCCTGTCCCTTGGATGGAAGTTTGACTCTCCTGTCAAAGTGACTGGAAGGATTTAGCCAGCTCTTGGTGGGGGTGGACTGCATCCCTTGTGAAGCCCAATTCCCCAGCAGGTGTGGATATTGTGTGTGTTCACAGCACAGTCGTTGCATTTTGTTTTCTTTCTCTTCAGTTCTGCTTCTCAAAACATTCAGCTCGTTGCTGCTCCAAACAAATGTTCCAATAAAGCTAAAGGCCTGGGAGCTGAACAGCCTTGGGAGAATCAGAGTGGCAAAGGAGGTTGGCCAAAACTCCAGAATCTGCCTTTTCTTCTCTAACAGACAAAGACTTTGTCTTAGGAGATAAAACAAGCATTGCCTGAACGTGGTTAATATATTCTGGGAAGTCTAATAGCAAGTCTGTCTCTAACATCCATATATATTAGAAAACTTTTGTAAACTCAGTAATTCTGAGGGTATATCTTACTATATTTTCTTCAGCTGCCTGAAAAAACAGAACTGGTTTGGGGCTGCTGCTCTTCAGTTCATGCATCATCTTATTTCTGGGCAGAAATTTGGTCATACTGTTTTCTCTGGCTTCCTCACATTGTTGGGAAAGCATGTCACTGCTAGTGAAGTCTATATTATATCAAGATAAGACAATGATATATGGGATATTGAGTGGTGATATTCCATTCTACAGTCCAGAAACTTTAATAATCATTTAAATAAAAGCAAGGTCAGACTGTAAATTACATATTCTCTTTAATCTTCTATTATTTAAAATATAACCAAAACCATTTCTGACTTTATTAGAACCAGATACCTTTTCATATTTACTATTCAATAAATCACAATGCTGAATATAAAGAAATGTAAGAAAATGTGTATTATTAAAATGAAAACACTGTACTCAGGAAGTGGAGAAAAGGACTTTACCACCTATAGGAACACTCACTTCATCCCTTTCAGGAGTTACTTGTGAACCTTTTGTGCTTATGTTGCCTTAGGTGAATGATATTAAAATCTGTGCTGCATTCTAATAAAGACTGGTTTTCTTGGTAGCAGTCACATGTACTAGCATTTATTTCAGAAATATAGCTTTTTAAACTAAGGACTTTTTCCCTAAATGCTCAGCTGCCATCCTTCCTCCCACTCTCTGGGAGAAACTGGCCATTGTCCTGTTTGTTTAACACAGATGGCTCTGACAGATACAGCAAAAAGCCAGGACAGCCTTTGCCTTCAGTACTGGGGCCATTTCAATGACCTGTGCCTGAAGATTTGGAACAAGGCTGGGCTTCACTTTGCAGATTCCATGTGCAGCAGGAATTCCATGTGCTCCAGCTCTAAACAAATCCTCAGGGAATAAATGCTCAAGCCTTCCCCAGCCACATCCAGTGAGGCTTAAAAAAAGAGTCACATTTTCCACATTTCTAAATACCAAGAAAGTCACATTTAGTTGAGGCTTCATTTTCCTGTAGGGAGACTGTGAAAACAGATCTGAGTAAGCAGCCACATTGGCTAAGATAGAAAATCCTGCATTAAATTTGGAACCTAGTAGAAAATTCAGGTGCCAATTCAGCAGGTTAGGGTTCAAGATATATTAAGATTTAGATGCAATCCTGTAATTTTCAGGATGGCTTTCCTCAGTCTTTCACCAGTGGAGCATAGGGTGGAAGTATGTGTAAAAAGATAGAAGAGATACGTAATTTGTTCCACTATTCCCAACACAATGACTGATTATTACTGGTGATTAAATTATTCAATATAAGCACAAAATAATCTGTCATGGTTTATGGTATGATGACTCTGATCAGTAGTTACCTTTTAATCCACCCTACATAAAAATGGGAATAACAGAAACAAACTCCTAACTATTAATCTGATTCATTAGTTGTACTTAGGAGCCCTATTCCCATCAATTCCACTGCAGAACACAATTAAGAACGAATGTGAGATGCAATCTGTACAGTGTTTAAAGTGCTGTATTTAATAGTGTTATTGCTGGGTTTAAGCAAGATTTCTGAGAGTTAAGCACCTGAATTATGCCAAGGCAAATCTACTTTGCACTTGACTGTCAAACTGATTTGCAGCAAAGCCCCAGCCTGGGATTAAGATCAACATCCAGACATCTGGAACTGGTTGAGTGATAAAGAAAAATCCTGACTGTAATATCAAGCAGCAGAAATGGGCAAGAAGGTGCAGCATTTCCCTTCAGCTGCCTGGAGGCTAATGGGAGAAAAATAATTTAATACTAAATAAGACAAGATGGTTGTGATGAGGGCTGCCTACACTGGATCAGAATTGCTGATTTAATTTGTAACACTGACTGAACCTTGCTGTCACATGGATCTGCACCTCCTAAGTGGCTGAACACACAGATGGGGTTTGCTTGATTGGATCTAGATGAAGAAACAAGGCCATGAATTTTGCAGCCACTTCATGGTATAACAGCAACCAGCATCAAACACCTGTCCTTTTCAGGGATGAGAGGAAACAGAACAAAAACAAGAAGATATCTTGTTAACAAAAGGTGGTGAGAAATGTGCTACACGATGCCAGAGAATTGCTAAACATGAATGTTCCAAATAACCAGAAATTCAGAATTAGTATCAGATTTTCCATTTCAAAGTGACTCATAGAAAAGCCTGGGAGGGTGATCAGCAGTTAATTATGTCAGAGCAGCTTTCCTTCTGTCCTGTTCTCATTCCCATCTACAAAACCATTTCAATAACCTTGGTTGTGTCTGCTAAAAAGTTTACATGTGCTGAAAACTGTACATGATTTCAATTATTAGTGAGATACCAGCAGATTTGTATCTGTTTGTTAATTTTTTGGTTAGGCAAAAAAACATTTAAAGTTATTCTCATACCTTATACCAAAAATATTGTTAAAATCCAAGTCACATAGCATATTGATTTGTTATCTGAATGCTTATCAAAATCTTCACCAACTTGGATAATAAGAACTTCTAGGTATTTCTGTGTTTAGGTTTATCCACTTCTCTGAAACATGTTTTCTCTTGCAACCCGTGACTTCAGATTTATTTTAGGAATGGTTCTCTAACATGGAAGGTTCTAATGTCCTCTAATGTTCTAACATGGAAGAGACACCTATTGTTACAAGTATCGGAGAATTAATCTGTGTTTTATAGAAATATATGGTATTGAATCATTTTAATTCCACCAAATAAAAAGTAATTGTGAAATTGCAAGCCTCTGCTGGGAACAGGAGAAGCAATGAATTTACAATAGAAAGAAGGGTGTCTCCACCAGGAGATGGGTCTCCTCTGAAGATGAGATTGTCTATGACCCAGTGATCAACACCTGATGGAAACCTTATCTACATCAGCCTGGGTGTGCATCCCAATACAGGGTCCATAAATGCAATCAGAGTGCAGCTCTGCCTGGAAAACCATTCCTTGGACCAGCAGATGGAGAGAAAAGAAATATAAATGAACATATGAACAACGACTGAGTGGACAATGGGATGTGGCAACCTTCCTTCTGGCCCAAAAGCTGTATATAAACCAGCCCTGCAAAAGCAGATTTTGTGAAAGGGGGAGGATAAGGCACACTGCTGGATCTGAGGTTCACCCAGCACCCATCCTGGGCTCGATGCTGTCCTTTGCTTGTGGCTTTTTGGAATTTCTATTTCGCAATATTTCTTAATAAAATGGCATCTTGATGAAATGGGGCTGATTACTTATTACAGCTCCCAAGATCCCAAGACCCTTGTGGTGTAACTCCCAGGGGAAGGCACCCCAGCTTGATGAAACCTACTGAAACCAAGGGAGTTTACCCTTGACTTCACATGGCTTTGGACCAGACCATCCAAAAGCACTAGAAAAGTCCTGTGATTGTCATGTTCTCCCTGACTTTTAGTTTCATGTATTATTTCCACTCGGTATTGTTAAGAAAAGTTAAGTAAATATGAAGGAAGGAATCACTGTTTGTAGTATAATAGGAGAAAGTATGTTTGTTCTATTTAAAAGCATCCATTCTCAGGGATGTACAGAGATTACTTAATTTTATCACTACCACTCAGAAGGTATAATAGCACAAACTGAACCTCAATCCTCTGCAGGAAAAAAGTGTGCAGCTAGAAGAATTTTTTTCCACTGTCAATTTCAATACAACACGTAAAATTCTGTTCCACATCCCACATTGCAACTGTTTGAACCATGCAGCTGCTGAGGTGCAGATTTTCAGACCTGTTTAGGTGTCTAACTCACACTATATACTAAATTAATTTTTAGTCACTTTAATCGTAATGGTTTTTATGTCTAAATTTTAAGGGTGTGGGAGAAACCCATGATGTGAAGTTTAAGGCATCTGGTTCTTCACAGGATGCTCTATGATGGTTAGATCCCAGGAAAGAACTATTCAAATGCCAACACACCAGCTAAAGATAGCAAAATGTAGCCAACTGGAAACAAAAAGAGAAGAAAAGAGGAGTCCAAAAAGTTACAAAATTAGAAATGCTCTGCACAGGAGAACAAAAGAGAGAGGATTTGATCTTAGAAATGCAGCTGATACAAACGTGTGCAAACATTTCTCCCACAGGCTGTGTCCAGCCTCAGAAGGAGAGGGATGAATGCAGAGGAGTCAGAGGAGCACCTGGGTCACTTTTCCCTGTCTGTGGGGTTTGGGAAGCACTGTGCCATCCTGCACATCCTCTCACACTGCACATCCCAGCCACCTGACCCTCCAAAATCATCTGGCCCGCCAAGAGTGTTGAGATAAAACCAGCTAAAGCCCACTGGGCATGCTCTCTCACCTAAAAGGTGCACTTTTAGCTTAATTTGCTCCACTTCAGTGGATATATTGGGTGGGAAAAATCTGGGCCTGCATACCTGGATACCTGGATAGATCTTTATCCAGGATGCACTAATGTATTAGACAGTTGTAAATTTAACATATCCACAGAAGATTTTATAAAATACTGTTTCACTAATCTATTGTTTAGTTCCTGTGAGTGTGACTATCTTTCTGTAAGATGTGGCCTTAATGGAGGCAGCAAGAAGAGTCAAACTAATATCTAGTTACATCTAATTCAATGCTGTTCAGAAAATATTGAAACATTTTTACCCTGCTAACATGTACTTCAGTCCTCCAGCACAAGTAAAATGTCAATTGAATCATTTTTACACCCTTCCTTTGAAAAATCCACCACAATCATACTCTGATTTTTAAAAAACTGCGTTTCTCTGAGAAAGCCATAAAAAAAAAAAAAAGGCAAAATATCTCTAATTTTGGTAGATATCCTTCAATTATTTTTTGAAAATAAATAGCCTAAATTTAGTAGTTGTTTTTTTTTTCTCTTTCAAAGAAGGATCATTGTAACATTGATTAATTTCTTATTGGTTGGCTGTGGTTTAGTCATAGTCTCTCCTAACCTAAATGGAACCTAAAATATTTCTCTCTACAATGAAATTTTGTTTGTTTGAAAAAAAAATTAAAGTTCTTCTCACTTGCCATCAGGAGCTCTATTAACACAATTGTTCAATGCACAATTGCTTTTCTAATATAGTTATTGCAGCAACAACTCACTGAGGATATATGAGTATAATAACATCTGAAGGAAAAAGAAGTTTAAAGAAGGAAAAGCTGCTAAGAGGTGCAAATTCACAAAGTCTGATGGGATCTTTAAGGTTATGAAACAAAACAAAAAAAATAATAATAGGAGCAGGTGGGAGTAGGATGTTATGTTGCAAATGTTTGCCTGGATCATGCAGAAGAAAAAGCAGAGAACTCAGCACAGGTCCCATTGATCTCTGTTTTCCCTACAACTATTTTTTATCCAGCTACACATATTTTAAAGCAAAGACATACATAATACTTCTGCCTCTAGCATCACTTATTAATTTTATTTTAAATAGTCATGGCTTGAAAAAAAAAACCCACAGAGACACAATTTGTTTTGGACTGGAATATATGCATTCTTCTCTCAGTACATATAATAATATACTAATACTTTTTCTTTCTCAGCTCCTGACTGTTTAATTCCTCTTTATCTTGTGGAGGACCCAAAACATGAACACCTTTATCACACTGACCATGAAGGAGGAACACATGAACTTGAATTCACTCAAATGGAAAAGAAACTAGGAATCTCCCTTCATGATTAATTTTCTGGGAGAATGGTCTATCCAGTATGACATCCAGTATGATATGGGAAGACTCTTTCATTCTCTACAAAGAAAAAAAGTGACCTCGTGCTCTTTTATTCAGAATCAGCTGTCCTCTGATGGTGGTACCTGTCTGCTGAGCAGAAACCAGGTTTTTAGACTGCTAAGCATCTCAATCTCAGAAAATGGGATGGAGGGCAGATATGTTCCTGAGATCTGTCCATTTTAGATTCAGCCTCCAAGGTGCTTCACTCTCCCTGTGCTTTATGGGCATTAAACCTCAGGGTTTAGCAGCTGCAGGTTTTTGTCTGGGACAATGACATCTTCAGCCCCCAGCTGCAGAGATGTGAAACTTTTCCTTGGATCCTCTTGACTGACTGAAGGCAGCCTTTGGCTAAGCACTACTTAGAGAAGACAACTGCAAATCTGGGGGTGGCAGCATCTGCAGAGCTCCTTGAATGGTCCTCAAAACTTTGTCAGGAATATGAAGGAACTGACTGATGATGTTAATGTCTCTGCCATTATTTCCAGATCTTCATTTGGTATTTCTCCTCTCACAGTAAATCCTTGGTTCTCCAAGGCATCTATCTGGAAGGTCAAAATTTAAGTGTAGATATGTTGAGGCACTCCATGTTAACTTTGCACACAAGGTAAATTGTCCTGGCAAAGATGTCTCCTTCGCACCACTGCTGCTGCTGTGAGATTAATAATGTAGGGATCAAATTCAGAATCAATGAATTTTTGCTCTTCTCTGCTCTGTAAATGGTAAAAAATCTATTTTTTTTCCTTCTACATTCTAAAAAATACGCTGTATGTAAGGAGCCTGCATTAATTAATTCATTTATCCAGGACAACATAAATTTCATTAATTTAAAGGATCAATATCATTTTTTTATACAGAAAATATAATCCTATTGAGGCAGAAATGACTTCAGCAACTTCATCCTCCAGGAAATGCCAGTGTGTAGATCTTTCAAGAGACCATGTTATATGCTAGAAAAGCAGGTGATGTCAGTGTGGCCATGTGGCAAGACCATGGGGATGTGGAGCTGATGAAGAAGCTCCAGAAGCTTGCCTTTGTCACTTGACTGGGGTGGAAGGAAGTTCACCCTTCTATTCATATTGATTCTGACAGAGGCCACAACCAAATGCTTAAACAATTGGCTGAAGTAATTGAATTTGCTGAGGACAACTGAACACTTATTTTCAGCCCTTCATTCTCATGCTGGCTGGGGTTTCCATACTATCTGCCAGGAGGAAAAACAGCCCAGAACACCCATTTCACACGGATGTAAGGAAAAAGCCTTTTTGCGTGACAGTTTGATATGTGGCTTTGTGAAAACTCCAGGACATTTTTGAGGAAGAGCCTCAAAAATCAATCTTTGCTTTTAAGGTGGCTAGGTCTGATATGTGGTACAAAACCTCTCCATCTGATCTTAACAGCCTGCTTTGTTTTCCTTGCCCACACACAAGGACAGTTCTCATAACCTGACAAATTGTCAAGCACCACCACTAGACCTTGTCTGGTGTGCTAATCATTTTAAAATTTTCTAGATAATTTAACCATCCGGGGGGGAATTTGGCCAAGATGATAACTACTGAAGAGCAGTCTCCCAAAATTCCTGGTGTTAGCTATTGGCTTCCTACTCCTGGTTGCCCATGAGCCTCCCAAGAGGCTTGTTAGGGCAGGAAGAACTGACCATGGTGCACATTGTCCTGACTGCAAGGACAGCAAAGGCTGGTTAAGCAGTCAGCTCTGCTGGTGCCCAGGACTCAGGACTGGTGCAGTCACATACTCTCTATTAACGGGATAAAATGAGGATCTTACACATGTGGGAATACACAAGTCTGAGAGTAAGACAGATTTAATTAGCATAACTAGTCTAGTGACTAGGATGCTGTGGCAAGGACAAACAGAACTTTGAGCTTATGAGAAGATGGGATTAAAACCTGTCTAAGGGAAAAGATTCAATCAACCCCCTACGATAAAGATGTTGTGTAATTCATGAGTTGCTTATATGATCTTCTAACCTAATTATTGTAGTAGAAATTATTAACTGAAATGGTATATAAGACTTGGAAAACCTGAGTAAAATCGAATTCTGATCATGAATCAGTCTTCCTGTCTCTCCATCAATCACTGATATACACAAAGCATTTAAGTCAGGCTAAGGTTTACCTCTAAAGAAGTGAAATTCATATCTCACCAAATAATGTCTGCAGCTCCCAGAGCGTTCTCTCCAATATGTTAGAAAGATCTTGATACAGTGAAAAGAGTAAAGATAACTTAACCAATCTAATTTCACCTAAGATTTAGGTAAAACTATTTTTTTTCTTTCCCTAACAAAATACTCTTTCTTACCAAATCTTTACCTAAAATTAACCTAGCACTGTCAGGTAAATTCAGCATTTCACAGCCTTTCTAAAGTAATCCAGTGGTATGTTATGTGGCTGTCTCTCAGACTAGGGCTCCATTCTGGTCCCTATGAACTATCTTTTATTCTGGTTAAAGGTTTGCTATCTAGATTATAATGAATATTAAATTGGAGTTTCAAACTTAGGTGCTGCCTGAGATATTGGTAATAAGGAAATGAATAAACTGGAGGGGGGAAAAGGCATTTTAATCCACTTTGATGCAAAAAATTTAATCCCAGTTATTTGTTAACTCATCAGTTACTAGAAGCAAAGTGGGATTTTTTTTCACAGGAGAATTTCCCAAAATAAGAAAAAATTGCCTCAATTCTCTTTTTGTTGATAAGGGGAAGGAGAGAGAGATTTTGCTACGTCAATCAGTTGTTTTCTAGTCCTCCTCTGTAGGGATGCATTTCCCAGGTTCCCATTGCACATCCAGCAAGTTTTTTTCTATACAGAGAAAAGTTTAATACTCACCCCTTAAGGTAAAGACCCCAAAAACCTGGACATCCTCCTGGCAAAGATTGCCTCAGGGCCAGCACAGGAACACGGATTGGGCTTTGAGAGTGTAACTCAAAGCCTCTTGGTGATCTTATTGACAGCAGGCCAGATTGTCCCTCCTAGAACATTCAGTATTTAAGAAAGAGCAGAAAAGGAAGTAAGGGCTGTTTGGGGTGTCTTAGGGAGAGGTGTAAGAGATTTCTCAGACACCTGTACCTGGCTTATCATTTGTTTTCTGTGATGTTTGTTATTTTGGGGTTTTTTTGTGGTGTTTTTTTTTGTTTTGTTTTTTTGTTTTGTTTTTGGTTTTTTTTTTTTTTTTTTTTGATTTACAAAACACCTCTAAGGAGCAGTTTTGCTCAAATGAATTATAGTCATTTCTCTGAAAAGGCTGGTCCCTCAGAGACTGATAAATTAGCACGTTGCTTATTAGACTCTGGCCATGAGTTACTCAGTCTCACCACTCCAGTGTGAAAGCTGTGATTCCAAGGGATGCATTGTTCTTGCTGCTTTCCCTAGGAGCTCACTCTGATTCTCATAAAAGCCTAGAAAAAGCAGCCCTAAATAGGCCCACACTACAGCAGGGAAATACCAGCACTGTGCAACCTTAAATGAAAGATAAAACGCAACACTTGGCAAATTCTTAAGAATTTCAGTCACGATATTCTTTCAAGTTTACATTCTTTCTAGTTTTGTTCCAGAGAAATGTCTTTCACTGTCCTGCTCATAGGGCAGGCTTAAGGAGAAGGGTTTTGGTGCTTGGATATTTATCCTGGATTTGAACCATGACTAAGGACCCAGAACAAGTGAATTGCTGTGCCATAAGCACAGAATTTGGAAGACCATTGGTAAGTGACTCCCTACTGTGCTGGGTGAGAAATGCAGTGATAAGGGAGTAGTGGGACCTAATAGAAGAGGGAGATAATGCTCCTTCTCAGACAGGAGATTCAGATTCAGTCCCTGGAATGAAAATTCAAACACAACTTTGAAAAGCAAATACAGCTCATTTGCTAAATTCTGAAGCAGAGAAACTGGGGTCTGCTGATAGTGCAGTCAGTGTCTACAGGTGAGAACAGAACCAGGGCAGTGACAGAAAAAATCATGCTGCTTTTTCACAGGAAGTCTACAGCCCTCATGCAGGTTCTGGGAGGATGACCAGAATCACATACAAAAATACCTCCAAAATACTGGATTTTTGTGTGTTTGTATGTGTCCAGCTGATGTGAGCTGTACTCCTCTGCCCTGGGGAAACACTGGCCTGGAACAACACGTGTATTATGGGACTAAATTAAAGGGGTTTGAGGTGGAGACATGAAGAAAGACTGCTGGGTCCATCCAATTTTCCATTCTTATGTAGACAGAACAAGGTCCTAACATCTCTGCCTCAATTTCCCTTCTAAAAAAAGGGGAAGTATCTGGGGATTAGTGATTGTATACCTGAGCAGAAGGAAGTACATGAGGGAGGACTGATGTATTAACAGCCTCCTGTGTGCTACATCAAATTTCTGAAATCCTTTTAATCCATTCAAATGCTTGCTTGAATACAGCCCAGTTAGGAATTAAAGCAAAAAGGATAAAAAAAAATATTAAAGGCTGTGTTTTTTTCTTCAGAACATTGCACTCTTTAAAGCATGTGGATAATTAGCATGAACCAGCAGGGCTGGCCCAAGTAGGAGGTTTTCCAGCCTGATGCACCATCTGCAAGGATGGTTTAAGGATAAATGCAGCCTACATTGTTCCAGCAAAAACTTCCAATAGAGAGAACTAATAAAGGCTCCTCTCTTTAGCCTAGTCAGGTGTACACAAATACAGCAAAACATAACCTTGGGGTGCCATGGAGGAGATCCCTATGGATCCATTCAACCTCAACTGAGAAAAGTACAAAAGGTTTTTGACTATTTCCAAGGGGTTTCTAAACGTCAGTGGAAAGATACAGGGCTGCAAAGCCATTCTAGAGGCAGGAAAAATTCATTGTTCCTCAAAACTTCACTCTTTGGACAGGAACCAGTGCAGTTCTAATCATGGAAACTGTAATTATGTAATTACGACAGTCAGAGTGTAAGTAGCATACCCCACAGACCCTTTGGTTTGTTTTCCATTCCTAAAGCAAGTGCTTCCTTCATTAAAGTTTTTTGCACTTTCTTCAAAGGAAATTGATAACATTCAACATGATTTGCTGAAATATTCCCTTCCCTTTCATTCATGAGTTTCCCAGTGTTTCCTCTGACAACATCTTTTGCACTGCAGCTGCAGTCCCACTGAGGTGGCAGCTATCCCAGTGAAGACCTCAGCTGGGATGTAAGAGTTCATGCCATGTCTTTTTTGGCTGGATGGGTTTGAAAACTGAAGTTTTAGGGCGTGCCACCATTAACACGGATTTCCTGTGAAGTGCCTGCCCTCTTGCTTTAGCTAGGGGCTTCAAATCATATAGAACATTTTCAGGTGCAGTACATTGTACCTCAGTTCTGTCAGGCATTCCAGCAGCCTTGAAAGGACTCTGCTCTCCCAAACTGGTGCTCAGGCTGGTTTCTAAGCAAGAGAAGTCCAGATGAGTGAGATGTGCAGCCATTCCAGGGGCTGGAAGGTGAGGAACTGTGTTCCATTTCCAGGGAGTCCTTTCATAACTTCGGAGATGACAGTGGGCAGATCTCCCAGTTTGCCTGTAGAACGTAACAGAAGAGCTGCTATTATTAATTCCATAAATAAATATATGAACTGGTATCAGTCAGTTCTAAGGCATCTACCATGCTAACACTGAAGAAACAAGGTGAACACAATCTAACCCAAACTAAAGGGGGAAATTCCCAGGGAAAGTGAATTGGTGTAGCTCTGGAAGCTGGCATGCTGCAGTTACTTTTCTCATCAACTCACCGAGGGTGTTGCCATCCCTTCAGTGGGCCCCAGGATATCCTAGTGGCTGTGGCTGCTCTAATGGAAAGCCTGATGAAGACATGGTCTCCTTAATATTCAAGCTTTCTCGATAACAACCAGTGAAACTCTAAAATCAGACCTTGGCTTTTATCACCATCTTCACAATTTCTTGAACATCCCTGACGTGTCTGTGCAATACCAGAGATACTCCAAACAGCTCTAAACAAGCACACACATTTCATTTTCATTGTGCAGTAGCATAAAGGGATCCAAGTTCAAACTCTTGATAGCAATAAACAGATACAAGAACACTTGTTCTGAGCTATTTATTAGGCTGGCTACACTACCACATGCAGCTAATGCCTTCCAGACCATGTCTGATATTTCTGCAGTGTGCACTGTGGACTTTGTAGCTAAGGCCTGTGCCACTATCACCAGCAGCATCATTAATCACAAAGTGCCTACAACAAAACCTACAGATTTATATGTAAGAGAGAGAGTTGTATCAACTCCAAGTCCTCCCCTGCATTCAAAACCCTGGGAAAATCCCACACACCTACACAATCAATCATATTGGATTTGAATTTGTGTTCTGTTGTGCTCCTTCCTCAGTCCTAGCCCACTTTTTTTATCTCTCCTGGGGTTGTTATCTACTGGAGGTGAGGATCTCAGGTGTCATATGGGCAGCCAGGCTGTTACATATAGACTGCTGGGAATAGTGTAGATGTGCTATCCTTCCTTTCTCTCAAAACAGAGAAACAGTGAGGACCATCTACACACCTGAGGTACTTTTATGGGCCTCCCCAATCCATCATTTTTCAGTTATTTTAGGGTAGGCTTAGCACAAGCTAATTTCATCAAAACCACCAACATCCAAGGTAACTAACCTAGGTGTTTTTAACGAGCCTTTGGTGCGTTCAGGATATAATCTTGTGACAGTCTGAGGCACCAGATTGTTTTAGAGCTTACAAGGATTGTGCCTGTTCCTCCTGCTGACCAGGGCCAGTGCAGGATGGGGCAGACACTGCAGAAATCAGAGAATCTCTCCCCAGGAGACTCACAGCCCACAGCAAACCCAGGTTTTCAAACTCAGTACCCACAAGTGCCATACCAGCATTCCTGAGCCCTTGAGATAATGCTGTTAAAGAAAATAAGCCTGATTTGCCTGATCATGTCTCAGAAAGTTTGTACTAGAAATCAAACTTGGCAAAGCCACTCAGCATTAGAGGGAGGGCAAACTGAATTTCTCCCCAAAAGGCTGCAGAGCTGAAGCTGGAAGATGGTGAGCTTGCTCTTTTGAGGAGACAACCAAGGAGAGGACCACTTTTAGAGAGTCAGGCTGCCCCACAGCTGCAGAGAGATGGAGAAAAGGGACAGGGACCAGCCTGCTCTGCTCCTTACACCAGCCTGGGATCAACATGTACTTCTGCCTCTCCAGGAGGGCTCCATGGAGGCTGCAGAGCTGCTGACCAGCAGCTTTGGCCAAAACCAGATGGAAGATGCAGAGCTTGCAGTGCTGGGGCACTATTGCTGAGCGCTGCTCTCGCACTTCACAGCAAATCTGAGTTGTAACAAAATCCTGCCAGAGGGCAGCAAATCCCTACAATTGGGCGTTTTTCACGCTGTGAGTGTAAACTGCAGCGTTTCCCCCATGAGAGCTGTGCTAGCATCCTGCCCCATGTTTGTACAGACTGCTCCAGGGAGGTGTTCCTGCTGAGCGCATCCTCAGGTGACTGACACCCCATTCCAGGGTGTTCCCACACAGGACCTTGGATCAAACATGCAGCTGCAGGCGCCTTGTGGCATCACTCCAAACCCCATGGGGTCACTGAGGCTGCCCTTCCTGGGATTTGGCTTCCCCTGGGAAGGGGAGAGCCTCAGTTCTCCCACACTGTGGGTCCACACATCTCCTCTCAGGCAGGTCTGGGGCACAGTTAGCTCCAGGATTCACTTCATGCTGAATAGACTGACTTGCTGCTCCAAAGCCCTCTGAGCTGGCACGTGGCAAAGTATCAGCAAACTGAAAAAAAAAAAAAAATTAATAAAAATCAGCAGCAACGTAACAACCACAATAATATCATTATAGGCTACTGAAGATTGCAAGGGAGTGGCAGACCTCCTTGCTCCCTGAGAGAAATCTTTCCTTTTAGCACAGAAACATCTTTGCAGGAGTTCTATTGTTAAGGAGGAAACAGTTGGTTTTTTTTATTCAGTGTGATGGCAAATAATTGGCTTCTGATTTTTAATCTTATTCCATTTGATTCTATTTAGTCACAAGACAAATAGATGCTCCATCTGAGAACAGTCTCTGAAGTCACTTGTTTGCAACATGCAGAAGGGATGTGCCCAAGCTCTGCTCAATATTTTTCCCTTTCCCTAGACTTTTAATACTTGCTTTCAGTTGTGCAGGATTGCTAAAAAAAAAAAAAAAAAAAAAAAAAAAAGCTCCTGCTCTTTTTGCTTGGTGTTTTTTCACTTGTGTCTATCAGAGTTGACAAAACTCAGAATACCTGTTTTGCTGACTAGATTCTCCTTTGGCAAGGGGAGCACAGAGGAAGCCCATCCTGGTGTCCAGCTCACAGTGAAAATGCAGAGTGGAGAGTAATTTCCAGTACAGAGAAAGTAGAAACTGTGTGTCTTTACTAGGCAGCAAACTGCTCTAGCTAAGACCAAGCAAAATCAACTTTGAAAAGGCAGTTCTGAAACGATGACACACAGAGAGAAATACTTGAACCAGAACAAAAGATACTGCTGAAAAAAAATAGCTGGAGGAATGATAAGAAAATGAGTAAGCATTCATCAGTTGTATCCCTGTATCTCTCTCCCCTGCTAATCTAGAACACAGGAATGCATTTTCAAGCTTTATCATCTATCTTGGAACAGAAAACATACTCCAGTGATGTTACATTATTCATATCAAGGAATTAGAAAAAAATACAAATTATGAACAAAGGCAATGATATTCTCTCCTTTTTACAACAATATGGCATTGACAGAGCACAGCCTTGATGGGTTTAAAGAGGCTGTTTCAAGAGGCAAGCCAGTTGCCAAATCCTCTTATCAAAGACAAGAATGTTTCTAGGAAGATGAATTTTCACAACCAAAAGCATCCAATAAAATCCCTGGATTTTTAGAAAACAATCCTTTTGTTGACTTTTTATCAGCAAAGCTGAAGTTGATACACTCAGAGGTTTGATGATGGAAGGAGTTTTTTCCAGTGGAGGTCATGCTTTCAGCAGTGAATCTCGTTGTCTGTCCTGGACCAGATTTGGTGGCAATGTGCCTGGGAGCTGGTGGCAAAGGAAATGACCTCGAGAGCTGTTGGGGAAGATGAATCAGGGAAACCTTATCAATATGATTGCTTAGCAAAAGATTCTGAAAATATGAAACCTGTAATGGAAATAGAAATGAAAGCTGACTTTGGGTTGTAGGATACTGAGTCTTAGTTCCTATAGAACCTGAAAACAATGGTCTGGCTGAAGGGGAATCCCTTTGGATTGAACAATCCCTTTCTGCTGGAGGGATCCAAAGGTCAATGTAGCAAAACAGAAGTCTAAAGAGTAGTTTTTAGAGTTTAAAATATAACACAGTGTGGTGATATAGTAGTTCTTACAGGCTGGATGTAGATTCTATAGGATTTTGTGTCTTGTGTTGGTTGGTCACTGAAAATTAGAATATTCATCACAAAAGGAGATATAATGGATTGTAACAAGGACCTCACTCTCTTAAATCTTAACTCTCTCTCTCTTACCTCTCCCCTTAACTCTCCCCCTTCCTCTTCCCCCTGCTCTCGCTCTCTCCTGCTCTCTCCCCTGCCCTTTGCTCTCTCTCCCTTCTCTCTCAGCTCTCCCCCTGCTGTTCTCTCTCCCTCTCTCTTTGGGACTCCCCTCCAGCCCAGGCTGGTGGCTGAAGGCAAGGCCCTTTTACCCAGACCCTGCAATAAACCCACGTGTTCTAGAATATCCAGGTTGGCAGAATCCCTTGTCCCAGCCGTCCATGGATTCACCTACAGAGAGCCACAGAGCTTGCAGCAGCCTTGGGGAGGGGGATATGGCAGGATCATTGCTGCTGTCTCTACTTTTCTTCATGTGGATGGAGGCTTATTAGATCAAGGCAAGCATTAGTGATTTGCCTCACTGAGATTCTGCAGTGTGTCTCTGCTATGTAAAGGCAGGGGATGGAATATACACCATAACAGATAATGAAAATTGAGAAAATAATAATGATGATAAAAATGAGTGATTGTAAAAATGGACCTCATCTCACAATTATTTGCCTGATCCAGTAACTCTGATGGCTGATTATGGCCAAGATTCAAAGTCTTTCAGTGCAATTCATTCACTGATGCTGATGAAGGTGCTAGAAAACCTGAGCAGCATTAACTGCTGAGGGACATTTCAAAATTACGGCAGGGCCTAATTACACATGGCAATGGTCCAGCCTGAGAGACTAGACTCATGCTTAGTCCTAGCAAAAGGCAGACAGATTGATGGATTGATTCACTGGCCCACTTAAACATCCACAGAAGCAGTCCTTATGCTTATCTTGTACTTTCCTCATGCTCTTGATGCCAGTGACTAGGGTCATTTTCTGCCATACACTGAAATAATCACAAAGCCTCTTTGTCCCATGCCCATCCTTACAAGGTTCCCAGTGTCAATCCCACAGTTTTGCACCTGTTTTAAGCCCAAAAGTTTTCCAGAACCTGCCTTTTCCAAAGATGGTAGCCTTCACACTAGGAGCTATATTTTGCATGCTTACACTATGGACTCAGTGGCCTGAGTTCTAAAACAACCTGAGTGAGCTGCACTGCTACTCAGTTGTCTTCAGGGGGTACAGCACATTAAAAATTATATGGATTGCAGCATATGCACACAGCAAGAAGCTTCACATTCTTTGAGGGTACATCAGCCTCAAGACATAAAAACTGTGTCCAGGAGCTGGCTTCACTGGCTGCCAGCATGCCCAGGTCTCCTCCCATTCCTCTGTGGTCCAGAGAACCCACACTGCAAAGAGCAGGAGATGGGGCTCAGAGGACCACAGTCCAGCATAGCCACCTGACTTCAGGCTGCCTCAGGAAAAGTGCAGGAACCCATTCAAAAGCATCAGAATTCTTGGGCTCTCCCTCTGCCTCTCTTACTGCTTATAGCATTTTAAATTGTGCTGAACTGGTTCTTTTGAGAAGCAACTTTCCTCTCTGCCCACTCTCCTGATGCAATTGTAAGGCAAATCCTAACTGAAGGCTAAACCAGTGATGCTTAATGTTCTGAGCATGTTCTTCTCATGGAAATTGAACAGGAGGCTAGCTCTGAGCCACAGAAAGGAGCTGCCTCTCCTCCCACCACCCTTCCTGGGGTCCAGCAGAGTCACTGTGTGTTTGAAGATTGGCCCCCAAAGTGAGCAGAACAAACACCCACTCACACAGTGGGGTGATTACAGCTTGCACCCAGCCCCAGCAGATATGGGTGACATTCCTCTCTTCCCACTCCTTCAGAATAGATGTAACACAACAACAAAAAATGTTTGATTTTTTTCCATCCCCACCAGCTGAGAGTTAGATTAGAGCTACATGTCAGTGTTGCAGAAAACACAACAATTGAGTGTTGTCAGTCTGGGAGATCATTGCAATTATTTTGAGCTGGGGGTCGTGTAAACCTCGTTAAGCCTCAGGTATGGATGGAGACTTTGAACAAACCTAAAGATCCCATCTCAGTGGCCGTGCCCTGCACTGCCTTCCCCTCCAGCTCTGTCAGCTGTCACAGGACCTGCTGCCTCACTGCGAGGAGCACAGAGGGGGTATTTTGAGGAACAGCTACTGACAGTCCTTACTGCAGCTGGTGGGTGCTGGGAAACCAAATGGACTAACACCAGTCTAAAAAAGAAAATTCCAAGGGTGAACAAAGCAAACATGAATATTTCATGCCTGCTTTTCAGCTACTCCCCGTCTGTGATGACAAACCATCTTGCAGCAGATGAGGTTGTGCCTCTTCAAGAGTGGAGAAATCAAAACAAAATAAAATAGGAGCTTATTTTCTGGTGAAGTTAATGTGAAAGGTGAGGTAGCTCTACCACTCAAATTAGCATCTCCAGTGAAATCAGGTTGGCTTATTATTGGTTTTGAATCCAAGTATGCTCAGACCTGAGAATTGCTGCTGAGATATGAATACAAGATTGGTGCTTACACATCATTACTCCTTCTAAACTGAGGTGTATCAGTACCTGAATTCCTATGGAGGCCCAGAGAGAGTTTATCTCATTCCTCCCTACTTCTAGGTTTAGAAAAAAATGCCACATCATAATGTTTGACTCTGACCCTTAAGAAAAGAATTGTCCAAGGAGCAGTCCAAAGCTTCCAAAAGTTTTCACTGCATACCTATATTAATTAATCCCATGCAAAGACCATCACTGTCCATTGCAGGTCCTCAAGGTCTCTGGGATCTTTGAGGCTGACTCAGTTTTACAAAGTCTGTTAGAGCAGTGAGTGCCCTGCACTGGCTCTGCCCTGCCCTGTCCCCACCAAGGCCAGCTTGTCTCTGGCCTGGGGCCAGTGTTCCCACACCCCTGGGTCCCACTGGAGCAAGATCAGAACTGCCACTAGGGCCTGGGAATCCTGTATCAAAGTGTCCTGCCAGTGCTTTGGGTGTTCCCTGTAGCTGTGGAGCTAAGACAGCCCAGCAAGGGACAGGCAACACCTGCCATGGGCTTATTTTAACCCTTCCATTGGGAACCATGGGCAGAAATGGAGAGGCAGATCCCCAGGGCATTAAATCCTCATGGTGGGGACAGGAAAGTGCAGCTACACGTGGAGGGCAAGGGTAACAACACAAGATGAATGCAAGTGTCAGAGAAAAACCCAGCTGTCCTCTGTGTACATGACCATATTGCAGTCCAGGAGGGAGGTATCAGCCCTGCAGGGTTTCCACAGAACACAGGGCATGGGGACACAAAACCAAGGGGAGGAGAACCTTCAGCAGAGGGAAAAACTAAATGCTTTTAGTTCTACCATGCAAACTCAGCGTTGGAAGGAGCAATACAAGAAATGCTCTTAATAATCTGCTGTCTAATTGACTGAGAAGGTTATTACTACCACAAAAACAGAGATCATTTCTCCAAAATTTGTCCACAAATATCAGACTTCTTGGCTGTCTGAGGAAAAAAAGCAGGATTTATACTCTAGGCTGCTTGGTTTTCATAGACATAGGAGAGTGCCTTAAATAAAACAAGGCAAGTTCTTGCTGTAATGGGAAAATGACAAAGGAACTCTGACTTCCTCTGAGAAAACAGGCTGCCAGTGTGTTAAATATCACCCTGGTCAAAAAAAATAAATAAAATTTTTGGAGAGGCCAAATTTAATGTTGAAACAGAAGCAGCCACGTAAGTGAAGTTTAAAACGCTGCCATTTGAAATTATAGAAGTCTGCTTATTTTTGGCTTGTTAGATGCTGTTGGCTTCCTGTATAAAAGGGGTTACATATTAGACATAATCCATGCAGCAGTGCAGGCCATACATGCCAGGCTATAAGGTTATGCAATTGCTCCAAGATTGCTGGTGCCAGGCAGAAAAACAAAGTCTCACAGCCCTCAGAGCTGTTCTGCTTCTGAGTCAAGCTCACAGACACATGCAGTGCAGTATGGACATGCATACTCTCATTTCCATGTGAGTGTAGATATATATGGATATCAACACAGATTCACACATCCCCTTGTTTTCTTCTTGCAGCTTAAACAAGGTGTTCCTCGAATCAGAAAAAGGCCACCAATCAGAAAAATGGAATTGCTCTGTTGACATTCAACAGGGGATAATCTGATATGTTGTAGCTGTGAAAAGCAGAAAAGTTAGCTCTCAAATCAAACTTAATTTGGGAAGCCACTGAAAGAATTCTCTCCTCTTTCCTAATGGGAACTCTAGCTGCTCCTTACTGCCTCATGCTCTGGGTGAGTGAGAACAGCTCAGAGGGTTTAGATTCATTAAGCAATATGCAACAGAATTGGTTTTGGGTTTTTTTTTCTTAGGGTTTTAGAAGGATAGAACTTCTGTATCTGAGAAACTGCACCATTCCCAGTCAGTATGGCTCTTCAAAGTGTACAGAATTATAATTTCCAGCTTGTTTTTAGAGTAACCTATGTTTGCAAACACTCCCACCCTCTGAGTCTGGCACAGATCTACAGGAAATTATTTTTCCTGAAAAGTAAAAAAAGAGAGAAGTTGTGGCTGCCCCAGCATTTTAACCATATCACAGTTTCTTTGGCAAAAAACTTTCATGTACATCCCTATTGTACATGATGCACAAATTTAATTCATTATTGAAACAAATGGTTTCAGGGCAAAACTGATATTTTTAATTTAAGCAGCATTTTTTAAATCTTATCAAGGTGTTTGAAAAGAAAATATGTGTACAAAAATGTATTTCCATGCATTATTACAAATCCAAACGATTCTGAGACTTTATTCTGTTGGTCCCATTGGTGAGAGCTGTTAGCTCCTTTGCAAACAATCCTATCATTCCCATTTTTACAAAGCCACTGACCCCAGCCAAGAACACTGCATTTGGAAAAAGCTGATGAAACACAAAAAAAGCCACATGATTCTGTTCAGCCAAGAAGACTTTCTCATGTTTTTTTCAATCTTAAGACTCAGTGGCAAAAGGGTACTTCAGAAAACACATTAAATATCCGTGTTCCTGAGTTGGGGCACGCAAGGAGGGTTTTATTTGTCCTGACTTTGGTGTCCTGTGAGGCACCAAGGTCTGGGCTGGTCACTGCAAGGAGCTCTCAGTTTCGGGGGAGTCCAGCAGGAGCCCTGGCATGGCAGTGACCCTATCCTTGGATGGATGTGCCCAGGGAGGCAGGGAGCAGGGCAGGCACAGCCCTTCCCCTGCCACACAGAGCCAGGACTGACCTGAGTTGGGGAAGATGAGTCAGGGAAACCTTATAAATATGATTGCTTAGCAAAAGATTCTGAAAATATGAAACCTATAATGGAAATAGAAATGAAAGCTGACTTTGAGTTGTAGGATACTGAGTCTTAGTTACTCTAGAACCTGAAAACAATGGTCTGGCTGAAGGAGAATCCCTTTGGATTGAACAATCCCTTTCTGCTGGCTCAGGGATCCAAAGGTCAATGCAGCAAAACAGAAAAGTCTAAAGAGTAGTTTTTAGAGTTTAAAATATAACACAGTATGGTGATATAGTAGTTCTTACAGGCTGTATGTAGATTCTATAGGATTTTGTGTCTTGTGTTGGTTGATCACTGAAAATTAGAATATTCATCACAAAAGGAGATAGAATGGATTGTAACAAGGACCTCACTCTTACCTCTTAACTCTTACCTCTCCCCTTAACTCTCACCCTTCCTCTTCCCCCTGCTCTTGCTCTCTCCTGCTCTCTCCCCTGCCCTTTGCTCTCTCTCTCCCTTCTCTCTCAGCTCTCCCCCTGCTGTTCTCTCTCCCTCTCTCTTTGGGACTCCCCTCCAGCCCAGGCTGGTGGCTGAAGGCAAGGCCCTTTTACCCACCACCCTGCAATAAACCCACATGTTCTAGAATATCCAGGTTGGCAGAATTCCTTGTCCCAGGCATCCGTGGATTCACCTACAGAGCTGCCAGCTGCATACCAAGGCTGCTTCCTCACAGTGCATTGTCTTGGGGGACAACACTCAGCTTATGGCTTTGTTACCACTTCCTTGTGGGTTTTGTCCACTTCCTTACAGCTGGCTCAACATTATGGGCAAAACAATGTGAGTCAGATAGAGGTATTAAGGAGACTTCCAGGAAAAAAAAAGCATTGTGGGAAAGCACCTGTATTTTAACAAGGGAATATTTGACCTGGAGAGTTTCTTGATCCAGATCAGGTCAAGGGTCCCTGAGCAGCTGTGGCAGCAGAAGAGGGAACAGCACACCATGACAGATGGATGGGAGTGAGAGGAAGGTTTGGGAGTAGAAAGAAGATGTCAGAGAAACCTAAAGCCAGTCAAGCTGGAATCACAATCCCACACATTTACCAGTCAGACTGAAGTGGAACAAAATGAGTCCCAGGCTTTCTATATTTTATGCATTTCTCAAAATAAAATTTTATTAAGTGCAAGACCCAACTGTGGTGAGAGAGTAATAGGAAATGAGCTAAATATTTCTCCAAATTTCAAAGTTTTTGAGTGCTAAATCAGAAAACTTGATTAAAGCTGAAAGTTTGTGAGTGTGTTGGTATTAATTATCCTCAGCAAATTAGAGGAGTCTACAGCTCAGCATTTGGGAAGAACTGGGGTCTGGGTCCGTGGTTGTCTTGAAACAGAAGTGGATCAGATAAAATAAATCAAACTCTTATTTCTGTTGTCTCTGGAAATCAATATCTATTTCCCAGAATCAACTATGCTTTAAGAACTGATTCTAGCTAAGGACATCATCATAAAGGTTCTCTGCTGCTTCAAACTCTCCCTTCTCCAATAGTTGTACTACAGACACAACCTGGGTCATGTCTCTCCAAAGACTGAACCATATAACCAGTATTAATTGAACCAATTAGTTCATAATTGAATTTTAAGAGTAGCATTAATTTAAAGGGTAACCAAAGCAAAAAATCTCTTGCTACCAAGGTTTTGACTATATTTCATATTTCTCCATGTGGTCCATGCTCTCTGGTTCTGCCCAGCATCAATTTCAAACCAACCTAGTATGACCCTATGCTGGATTCTCCCTGGTGAAGGACACTAATGCAGCACCACAGAGTGACCCTCTCCCAGAAGGTGACCCATTTGTGGAGCTGAGGAATCAAATAGATCCTAACTTTGGAACTGGCTGGTGTAGTTGGTGGTTCCACATGGGGACAATCAAGACATGAGATACCTTACATTCTTATGTGCAGCTTCTACCTGTCCTCAGTTAGCAGCAGAGCTACCTCCAGCATCACCTCTTCCAGGGACACTGTCATATGGTAGATGTTGTTTTCTTCACCAAAGAGAGGGCTCCAGCTTGGTGAAATAGAAATGAAGTTGTAAAATTACTTTCACTTAGATCTTGATTCCTTTAATAATTATTAAGAAGCCTAGACCGAATTCTGATTTTGCTCTTCTACCTAAGACAACCTAGTGATGCAGATGCAGAGCAGAGCTCAAAGCTCTTCACAGAAATATGTGACCCAAATTCAGAAGCCTCTGTGCCCAGACAGATGTGCTATCCCAGACATCACACACTTCTGTATGAAATTGTGCCCTAGGCTAAAGAACAGTGGAACACTGGACAAATTCAGACCTGACATAAACTGACAGAGCCTTATGTACTTGTACAGGTCTCTACCAGCATCTCCTCATACAGAGTATACATCACAGACTGAATCATGGACATGGACATTTCAACCACAGCATTTGTTTAGTTTGCATAAACTTCCCACAAATTACCAGAACTTTAGCTGATGAAGACCTTATGTCAGTTTAATTGAATTTATGTAACCCCAATAAATAATCTCCACATCATTTATTTATATTATATTATTTATATCTATATTATTATATTTAAATCTCAACATCATTTATTCTTATAAGCATACAGAAATAATGGAAACACATTATGAAGTGACACAGGACGTTTTATAAACACATTTCACTGACACAGTGCATAAGCATTACAACATTTTTACTTCAGCTCTGTGGGGAAACATTACACAGACCAGGAGCATCCAATTTAAGTAGAGATGGACATTTCTGATGGATACTTAGAAAAACTGGGCTAGTAGTTTCTGTGCTCTCAAGACACTAAAGTAGGTGTAATTTCCCTTGAAGTTTAACAAAATCTGAACAGAATAAAGAAGCTAAAGCAGAATATATCTATAGATATAGATATAGATATAGATATAGATATAGATATAGATATAATTATTTTATAAGGTAAACACAATAACTTCAATTTAAAGGTTTAACTTGTAATAGCTGTCAGTTTTTATAAACTTCAATTTTAATCCTTCCTCTCCCCCACCAAAATCAGGAAGTTTTTTACCTTTGCTTTTGCTGTCATCCTTTGCTGTTACACATTACCAAGCCAAAGGTCAGTGGGAAAACTCTCCTGGAGCTTCTCAGGAGAGAAGCAATGACTCACTTTAGGCCCCAGGTCACTCAGTCTCAACTGAAGTCTGCCCAATTTCAGTGCTAGGTTTAAAGACAGCTTTAATATCCACTGCAGGTCTGTAATGAGCTGGATCTTTGGTTCAAGTGGATCTGAGCATCACCTTTCACACCAGCTGTGAATCCGGTCTGGGCAAAGTGAAGATAGTGCCATTACCATGAAGAAATGCTCAGAAATAAGAAAATTACTGAGAATACAGCAGATTATAATTCATAGAGACATGTTAATGTTTAAAGTAATGTAGGATGGTCTCAAAGAAGGAGGCCTGGATAAGAGTCAGATTCTGACCTCCTTACACAGTTGAGTATCTTCTCCATATAGCCTTGCTGATTTTAATCAAACTGCCACAGGAATAGGGTACTGTGTAATGTGAGCAATGTGGTCAGGCCACAGATGATCAATACAGACCCTAGCAAGGACAAAAAAGAAGTTTTAGACCCATATGTGTGTTTCTTATTAATGTCTGTGTCCATGATCTGGAACAATACTCAGTCCAACACATCATACGAACATCTCAAATAGAATTATTTTAGTAGGTCACAGTGGTGTAGGAACTTTCCTGGGCTTGTCTTCATTTCAGTGAAGGCATCCATTGTTTGTTGCACTGAAAGGCAATGTGGAAGACAGACAGGCCTTTGATGGAATACATTTGTTCACACGTGAACGTGACTCAGTGAATAACTGCAAATGGACATGGCACAGCCTGACAGAACAGCGTGTTATGGACGCTAAATTAACCAGTAATCAGTAGTTCATTAAGCCATACCACCTCCAGAGAGGTCCCCATCTGAAGCCAAAGGCTGGAAGCCAAAATATTTCAATGAATAGAGTTCTTCATTTTCTCCTGAGCTGCTGAGGGAAACGCACACTGACAGTAGGATCTATCAGCCTTGTTCTCATTTCCCACTCACTGTCCAGCCAGCAGACAGCAAAGACCTGCAGCAGCTCCAAAGGCAGCAGGGATGCCACCTTCCCCAAGGGGTTGGAGTGTGCAAAGATGCTCACCCAGGCAATAGGAAGCAAATGGTTTCCCTATTTCCTGCCCAGGCAGAAGCACTGCTGGGGCCAGCTGCCAGCACTGCTCTCAGAATCTCCTCATCTAAAAGTAATTGCAGAGAAGTTCAGTCAGACAGTGTCTTTGAAACCGAACACTAGTACTGGAAATGCCAACATCTCCAGAAGTAACATGAATCCAATTAGGCCTTGGGATACAGAAATATAAATTTTTGGAAGTGTGTGCTGATGTATAACCGTATTCTCTTCACATTGCTTATGCAGAAGCATAATAATATGCAGAAGTAAGATCAATGGATCTGGCTCTGGGTACAGTGCAGCTGCTCACACAATGTACCACCTAATTTCAGCAAGAGCTACAGAGAACAGTTCCCAATCCCTTGTCCACAGGACTCTCCTCATCACCATGCTAAATCACTCAACCCTGAAACAAAGGGGTTCTGTGTTCTTCTTTTTAAACTTCTACGTGGTTGAATCTTTGTACAAGTTTATTCAACTTTTTTCCTCAGGTAAATGTCCCACTGCAATAACAGAATCTTTATCTGTCGAACACATGAGTGAAACACAAGGTAGGAGTAAAGGAGATGGTAAAAAATGCTCTCAAAATTTTTAATGTCTAAAAAGTTCCACGAGTAAAAAATTACTAAAACACAATAAAATTATTTAATCAAAATGCCTTTTCCCCTTACAATATTTTTTTAAAAAAACAGAACTTTTAGAGGCACCATTTTTATTCCCTTGCCCTCCTTTAGGAAGACCTTAATGTCTAGAACAAAGCAGAAGAAGCTGCATGGCTCCTAAGAGGAAGATAAAAAAGTTTTGTTTTCTTGATCTACTAAACACTACATGAACCCAGTGTTCCAATAGCCTTTGGTCAGGCAATTCACAAAATATTCCTGTCCAGCCCTGGTAACACTGACAAATAAATCTCTGCTTCATGGCTTCAATGCTCTCCAGGCTGGGTTCACCAGTCACCTGGAACCTGGGGCCCCTCTCTGAGTGATGGTTGTGGATCCTAAAATCAGTGGGTGACAGATGGAGGTAAGCAGAAGAGTCGCTGTTCCTGCGGATGCATCTTCCATTCTTCTTGCACAGGACTTTGCTGCAGAGCTTGGCTGCTGAGGTCACATTAATGACATAATGTCCTAAAGGTCCATCAATGTACTGCTTCACCGTCAGGCAGCTCTCCTGGGAGTAATAAGAGACCATGACACGTTTCTCAGTGTCTATGTCCAAGTTTATTATGTCTAAAAGGATGCTAGCACTAAACTGTTCTCGCCTAAAGTAATCCATTGAGAGAAATCTGGTTAGACTTACATATTGGAGGGATCTATTTGATTTAAATGAGTTTATTTCCATGTGTAAGATTAGAAAAGTATTGACCTCTACTTTAGTTTCTATTTGAGGGCCTGGGAGGAAGATATAATGTGAGACTAGGGAGGAGTCCCAGGAAGCAGAAAGAGGGTTCATATGGTTCATATCTGAGACCAACTGCTTCCTCAAGTAGAGATTTCTGGTAACTGCTGACTAGGAGCAGTGCACAGAACTTACAGGTTTTAAAGCACATACTAAGTCACCACTCTGATCACTCCAATACATTCAGTTTACCAGGAGCCACATATTTTTCATAAACCAGCACAGAAGTTGCTGCAATTACAACTACAAAGTTCCCTTTCAGATTTCCTGGCTCCTCTGACCGAGTCAGTGGTACTTTGCCAGAGACTTCAGGAGCAGGAGAGCAGACTGCATGAAAAACAGAGTGGACACCAAAGCCCAGGTTTAGGATTGGAGGCTATCCTACCATACCTCCTGGGAAACTCCAGTACTGCCTCCCATCTCCTCAAGAAGGTTTATTTGTGGAAGTCTGAAGAACCTGGGAAAAGTGACAAGGGCTTGTCTTGTGACATTATTTTCCATGTAACATTTCAACATTAGCAACTGGAGAAGATACCTCACCTCCAGACTCCATTTCTTCCCAGTCAAACTGGCCAACTGCTGTAGTTACAAGGTAGAACACTGTAAAACAAGCTGTGCTTATATTTGTATGGCATTTTTTTAAAAAAACATGTCTTTCTCCTCACCTGGACTCATTATTCCACTGAGCCCAAAGCAATGTGCTCTGGGGCAAGAGGACTTTTCAGCCTAACAGAATTAACGAGACCTGAAGGCAGCACTGAGCCATCATCCTCAGTTGTTGGTTGATGACACTGATAAAGGCAGGTGGGTGCTGTGCAGGGTGTGGTGTCAGACAGGAGCTACTGAGGTGACTGAGGTGATTCCTAAGAACTGGTGAGCTGATAGGACCCACCTTTGAGCTGGCATATTGCATACTGCCCCAGAGAACAACTCCAGCTGCTCCCAAAGCCGCGCTTTCCCCGATGGTATTCACCAGATCCCTCTGAAAAAGAAACCCAAATCCACACATGAGTAAAACAAATATACAAAAGTAAAAGTAAAAAAGCACTGGGACGTGGGCCTCGCTTCCTTTTTTTTTTCCCATCACAGGTAACACTGGTCCTGAGGTATATTCTTCACAATAAAATAACCTTTTGGTTTAGAAAGGTCTTCTGTGTCTCTACAAAGGTTTGCATGGGTGAAATGAAAACCTTTATAGTTTATGAAATCTATATAGTTTATTAGTAAAATGAAATCTTTATAGTTTACTCACAAGGGTTCCTCCAACCAAGCCAGTGGAGACAAAATTTAATGATCTATTTTATCCACTAGTCTTTGAATGATTACTAAGGTACCAACCTACGCAGGTACCATTTTTGGCAAGTGATGGTCAGTAGGATCACACATCACTGGATCACCCTTCCAGTGTCTAGGTGCAGTTGATGGCTTTAGGCAGGGGAAGGAAAAAACCCAAATGCACACACGTCTGCATATTGATTTAACCATGCCCACTTTCAGAACTGAACCAATAAGGAGCTGAGTTGTAGCAGTAGCAATAATACAACTCCACCAGAGCAGGTTGAGTGCTGAACAGGAGTCACCAGTGCTTTGCCAACAGCATGGCAATGTAATCTTGCAAGTGTCTTAAAGCCATTTTCTGACATTATGAATATTGTGTCCAGAAAAATGCAACTAAATCTTCATAAATATGTAGGAATGAACTTCTTCCCCCAAAATTCAAGGCATAATCAATTACATCTAACACCGTTTCTGTCCACAATAATTGATTAAAAAGTAATTGTGATCAGGATTTGTAATGACAGACATTACAACATTTCTCAATTTGATGGAGAGAAAATTCCTTTAAAAAGACACTTATGGTCTTTTATACAGTCTTTGCAGCTCTTTAACTAGAGAATAATCAAAAATACCAGCCAAATTATCTCTGTATGGTGGTGGTAAATTCAGAAGGGCAAAATTACAGAGTGGAAGAGACATGCTATTATTAATTACTACTAAATAATGTCTTCCTCAGTCTAAGTGGGCCTGTTGATTTATCAATGCATAGTTATGGAATTTCCATTCCTGAAACTTTTGTGGCCTGAGAGATATTAAAAAAAAAGCAAAAATAATGTTATGGGAAAGGGAGAATCCCTGAAGAGTTGAAGACAATTACAGAGAATTTAAAGTGAGCAGGGGCTTTGACTCTTAATTAAAGGTTGGAAACCTTCAAAAATCTGGAAAAGCAGAGCTGCCTACTGGTTCTTAGTGCAGAGTTCAGAGTGATTTAAAGTATAAATGTTCTTGCCTGCAGCTCATGTTGCTACAGATCACCCAAACAGCCTTTTAGAGACTGTTATTACTCTTTAAAAAAAAAAAAAAATGAGGATGCTAATTAAAGATCAAAATACCAAATGTTAAAAGAATGAGAAACACAATCTGATGTGTTGGTAATGAGGGTTCCCAGGCCTTCATCATCTGCAACACGTTTTATGAAGTTTATGAAGATGCAAAGACTGAACTGTGATCCTACATTACTCACAGGAGAGCTGAGTGATTTTGCACTAACACATTTCAGATCTCATTAAGAAATTAATTAAAACTTATCAGACCTTCATAGTTAATAATCAATAAATATTTAGCACTGTTGGATGAACAAAGACCTGAGAAAACCCTGAAATAAGCTGTTTGTAAGTAATATGCTCTGGGAATTAGAGTGCTTGACTGGGAGTCAGTAAATCTAGGTTTTATAACCCCATATTCCACATCTTTCTTTTGTTAGTTTTATCAGATCCACAAAAATATTACAGCACTTTATGTCTAATTCATATGTATATAAAACTGACAAAACTAATCCTTAAAGTTCATCCAGGCCTCTAGATGAGTGAAATCCCATGGCACTGATAATTTCACACTGAAGTCCCTGAGGCATCTACTCTTCCGTTTTCCTGGAATCTAGAACTAACATCTTACATCACAACACAATTACAGCACAAAACTTCAGCATCTGTCTTGGGTTAAAGCCAAAATTTGGCATTTTATTGGAAGGTATGTCTTCCTAGGGGTTCTTAAAGGACTCTTACAGCACCTGTACAAGTGCTAGGTGCTGGTGAAAACAGCAGTTCACCACAAAAATATAGTAAAGGACTTCATTTAAACACCTTCCTTACACCTTGCATTTCTTCTTTTTGTGTTCTTTGGAACATCAAGAGCTTAAGAGTCCTTCCCAGAAGAAGAGAGAAATAGAAAGAGTTGGTCTGATACATAATCTCCAGATAACCCTCTGGAGAGGGTTGTCTTCATCACGAGGTTTCAGATGACATCTCTGTCTGATGCCATTTCACTTTGCAACAACTCAATGAAGATTTAAAGGAGAGAAAGAGAAATAAGTGGGAACCCGACTATAGCTTATGATAAATTTGTGTTAATAATTAGATAACCTGCCCACAAGGAAAGGTTCCTGACTGTCATTTCTAGGCATAATTATGTCTGTTACTGAATGAATGTGTCAGGTTCAGTACCTCAAAAGCCATCACCACAGAGAGGCTCTTCCCCAAACGATCTGTGGACAGGAGGTTGCACCCTCATTTTTATTTTTGCTCTCTGATGGCTTGTTATTTTTGGTCTGATGATTCCTTCACTCTTTTCTGGTGCCTGACACAGGGGGCTGGATTCATGCTGAGTAGGTTGGGAAGAGAACAGAGCCAAGAGCTTCTGCACCAGAGGCAGGTGCTCTGACCAGTGGATTGAAGGAGGCACCTACTTCCTCCTCCTCTGCCACAGACAGGGTTAGGAAACAAAAGTTTCATTCTTCATTTGTGTATTTCAAGAAAAGGAAGAATATATGCCTTTGTGCCTTTCCTAATAGCCGAGAGTGGCAAATTATGGCCAGAGATAAGAAGGAGCTCCATGAAGAGCTGAGTGAGGCACATGAACCCCACCAGCAGCCTCAGACACAGCAGTCCTGCTTTTGGGACTGAGCCAAGTGCCCCTTCTTACATGGCACAGCTTGGCATTGATGGGGCTCACTGGCATGGTTCTTCTTTGAGAGTGTAATAAAAGCCTCATATGGAAGAAAACACGCAACTTTAAAAAAAAAGTTATATATTTTAAATATTAATATCTTAGCATTTGTCTAGCTGGGGAGTCCTAATTTGTTCTTTGCACCAGACTTTGGCAACTGGTGTTTGTCCAAATGATTAATAAGTTAACAAAGCCTCTTCTCTTGTGATGCTCATTTTTGTTCTGGCTTTTGGAGGCACTGTGCAACTACCTAAGGTCCTCAGGACTAGGCTGGGCTGTCTCCAAATGGATACCTGGTTTGGCAGGGAGAAGGAGGCTCTAGTGTCTGTCAACGCTTCTTTGTATTTAGATCACTGCACTGAACCTTAAAAGAATAGGAGGTGAACTAAACCATCAGTTTTGGAGCTTGACATGAAACAAGACAGTCAGTTCTAGTTACATGATGAGGGAAGAAAAAGAAATCCATCTGTAATCTTGAAGACCCTTAGTTACAGACAAGAGTTTTCTGTGTTCAGCAATAGCAGTTCAAGCCTGGCATGGTTGCAGGGGTTGGTCTCTAAACACACCTGGTCATCAGAGAAGACTATCTGTAGGGGAACAACAGGATTCCTATCCATTATTAATCATCTGTCAGTTGTCATCCTGCTTTATTAATGATTGCAGCCATCTAGTCAGGAAGCACAGATGCTACTGTGTGACTTCCCTCTCACACACACTTAGTAGTGAATTGTCTAAGCAGAAAGTCCCTAAATACCCTACAGATGGCAAACTGCTTATATACATTTCTAGCAAATACAAAAACCTTTCATGATGATTTAGATCCCAATTTAGAATTTATAAATTGCTTCTAAGATGAAAAGCAGGATTAATTTCTCAGACACCTTATGCACAACTCACCTGATTTCCAGATGCAGTCAGGGTGAAAGGTACAGTACACACAATCCAGCATCCCTCTGGGACCTGCTCTTTCATCTTTCTGAAGGTTTGATAGACCTGTGTCTCTCCCTCAGTGACTCTGGCTCACAACTATTTTTTTCTGACTCACATAAGCCCTTTGTATGAGCCTTGAATGTCGGTAGTGTTTCTGTTGGAATAAAAAGTACAGCTCCTGCACAAGATCAAGGCTGTGGTTGTCCTGGCCCAGTCCCTGCCAGAAGTCACCATCCCATCTGCCTACTGTCCCTATTTTCCTGTGGCCATTTAGCCTGGGTGTCATTGTCCTGGGAACTGTTCCTTTTCACCCTCATGCACAATGTTTCAGAGGTTTCATGCTTCGTTTGCAGCTTTGTGAGCATCACTTAGGGACATGGGTCAAATGAGAAGCTCCAACCTAGTCTAAAACCTGAACATACAAAACACATTTAAATTATCCAGGGTTATGAAAAAATACAGGATGATTGTTTTCTGGATCATGTCTATGTAGAAGGTTTTTAAACACAGCCCTGCAAGTTCCTGTCTGACCCCAAGCTGTTCTGGTAGATGATGTGTATAGTCTGGACACATTAAGCCCTGTCCCATGCTGAGGACCCTGCCCATGCTGTCCCTATGAGAAAATACACAGTGGAGCATAATACAAATATGTTTCTCTGCCTATGCAAAGGTCTTTCCTGGCTGCAGAGTTGTAAAGCAATCTTTCAAGCATCCAAAGGCAAATGGCTTCATGCAAAGGGAAAACAGGCTGGTGTGTTAAAGAATGCAACCTGAGAGGAGAATCACTCCAAATTGCTACTGTACTGTTCAGAAAATAGCTTAAGGTAAAACAGGAACTTGACATCACCACAGATTTTGAACTCAAACATGACTGGTAACTGCATGCTAGTTTTCACAGCTTTCAGTAACATTCATGCTATTTTTATATTGATCAAGGGACAAATCAATTTAATAAAAATGTACTATTACAAACTCCAGAAGAATTTGCATTTGAAGAATTCTTATGTATCTCCTAGCCTGAGTTCTTCACTGAAGGTGCTCTGGATGACAGCATGCCTGCACTGACCCCAGTGACTCCTTGCCTTCAGGACTAGACTGGCTTATCTGCCCATGATTTCTGAGTCAGCCAGCACCTGTGATTTCCACACAGAAAACAGCTCCAGAGAGTTCCTGGTTGCTGAGAATGAACCAGACCAAATTCCCAATTACTTCTATGTATCATTTGCATCCTGGGGTCAGCCTGAAACATTTCTCAGGCTCTCAGGGATCTGCTGCACCTCCTCAGCTCCAGGCTGAAGCCCCCACAGCCTCTGGTTCACTGGACTGAACTTTGTCTTTTCCCTCGCCACTTCTCTCCCTTTATCTGTTCTGGTTTAAGTCAAGAACTGGTCTCTGGCAGCATTAAAAGGAATCTCTCATGCAGCTCTCCATAAAATAAAGGGAGGGAGCATTCCCAGATGCCCTGTTTCGTCAATGGGTTATTTCTATGAGTTTCCTGTCCCAGATTTTCTCCTTTCACATGGAGTTGATAGAAACCAAAGAAAAACTTTTGGCACTTGAAGCAACTGTTAGAGAAATGAATAAGTGTCTATGCATCTCTATTATGTGCATAAACAAAGTCAGAGCAACAATCATCATTACATATCCAGAAAGTCTGAGATTTGCACATACATAATTTACCATCAGTGTTGTGGCCACTATGTATTTACTGCACTTGATCACTGGTTGATGGAACATTGCATGACTCAAAAACTGGGTTTCTTTGAAAAAAGGACTCCACAGTTTAGCACTAAATGTTAGACAGGAAGATGTTGTACTTCTGAAAAGTGAGACAGATGGCCAATGCTCATCATGCAGGAGTTAGGAACTCCAGGCCAGGTTACCTTATTTGACTAGTTTATTTCTATACTGAATGAATTTACATTTGCATAAAGAAACAAAAGAGCCCGGAGGCTCCTTTCTCATGAAAGTTTATCTTTTCACTGCACTTATTAATTTTAAATTTCACAAAATCTATCAAGCTCACTTCACAAGCTGCCCTGAAGAATAAAAAATATCAGAATGAATTACTTCCTTAAGGAATATATTTCTTTATACTTTCTTTCTAAATTACATTAATTTCTAAATTACATTACATTAATTAATTACATTAATTACTAAATTTCATTAAAAATATACAGTGTTATCTCACAGAGGTAGACCAAACCACTGCAATATTAACACTTGAAAGGCATAGAGTTTTGTACTGTGACTACAGAGCTTCCTCTCAGGGGGCTGCCTTAAATATCGAAAACAAATGTGTAAGTGCTTTTATACAGGAAAAAAATTTCCAGAACATATTTTTTCTAAGAGGCTATTTCGAATTTCTAAATTCTGAAAGAGAAGTCTATCTGCTTACCTCTGTTAAAACATGAAAAGTATAGGCATAAAATGGTCTGGAGTAAACAAACACAGGCAAAACATAGTCTTTTCTAGCAATTGAGGCAACTCGTATTGCCTCTTTAACCCGATAGTGAACGAATTTTAGTGCATTTGGGCTTGACTTCAGTATATAATCCAGGTATATGGAAGGGTAGAGAGCAGTGCTTTCCTTCCACAGCCAGAGCAGGAGGTCATTGCGGAGAGACTCAATGGGTGGGCATTTCCCCGTGTAAGTTTGGGGGTGTTCTTTGTAATCGTAATTGTAGCAGTCTGGGTAAAGATAGTAACCCCACAAACCGTTTGGTCTCATATGCTCCGCCAGCAGGATGGTGTTATTCATAAAACTCCGGCCAGCATTTTCAAATTCCTCTTTAGCCACTTTCCTAATTTTGTCCTCTGACCACCGAGGATGCCGTTTCCTAACAATCTCAAGAGATTTATTTCTATAAATGCTTTTATTGCCCCAGTTCCTGTCCCACTGGGGCCTCCAGTTTTCCCAGTCAATGACTGCAAGTCCCTGAAATTTCTTCATGGGTATGCAATAGTCAATGTCAGACTTTGCTTTGCTGAGGTGTTTGATAAGACTTTCATTCTGGGGCACGCCGCCGTTTACTGGCTCTCCATTATCCGAGTAGTAGGGATAGTATCCCAAGTGAGTGTGATAGAAGATGGTGACGTTGGATCCGCTCAGGGTCTCGTTGATGTTGGATGAGATGTCAAACACGCCGAGGTCCAGGTCCACGCTGTATCGCAGGCGGCACTGCTCGGTGGGCGCGTTCCACACCACCACGAAGGGTCTGTGTGGGACCAGGGGACCCCGCGCTGGCTTGGGCAGGGATACACCCGCCAGGGACAGCACTGCCACCACTGCCAGCTGCTGCACGCCAGCTGCCATGCTTCGGCCTCCTCCTGCTGCCAAACTGCTGCCACAGGCCCTGGAAAACAAAGCCGAGGCAAGGGGTTAGAAGGGCAGCCTGGAGGCAAATCTGATGGTGAGTGTTGTGGTTTGAGAGCAAACTGAGTGAGAGGCTCCAAGTCAGAAATACAATTTAATGAGAAGGGAAAAAATGTAAAATAAAATAAATGCAATAATACAAAAAAGACGACTGACAGAGTCAGAATACAGCCTGAGAAGGGTGATGGAAGCAGTCCAGGTGAGGTGCTCTTCCTGAAGCAGTGATCCCATAGAAAGGTCTGGTAGCTCTGGTCCTTTGGGAATCCAGTGAGTAAGAGCTGCTTCTACTGTTCCAAATCCCAGCTTATATCCAGGTGAGAATGCTTGGCTCCTCCCCCTGGGCGGAGCATCTCCCAATGGGATGATGAGTCATCCAGGGGCTCCTTGATGGCCCATTAAAGAGAGATAACTCTGGAGGGAGTTATCTGTGAGTCATGGCAAGGCATTGATGGGCCATGGACTGAAGATGGTGATAGAATACATCCTGTACTACAACCCAGGACAATAAGAGGACCAAATCTTTTGGTTTGATTTGCTTTTGATAGCATTAAACTCAGTGCAAAGAGAGAAAAGTGCAAAACTGATCTTGTAAAAGTTAACAATAATTTCAAATGCTTTGAAAAACTTTTTGACTACACTGTCTGGAAACTTCACTTCCTTTTCACACAGACTCCTCACACGGTTGATTCAGACCTTTTCTTAACATTTATTTGCTCCCTCATGTCTGCAAAACTAGATGATAAAGTAATAACATAAAAGGATAATATAAAAAAAAAAGTATTTGCTCTCATTTGAAGTTTCAGCTTCCAAACAAGCTCTGCTATGGTCAGGCTGACTTTCCTAGAAGATCACCACAGTGGAGCTACAGCCTTTACTATCTCTGTATTCAAATGGTCACAATAGGAAAGGTAATTTGAACAAAAGGCAGACATTTATACCTCACACAGATTAATGAAGACAACTCAAAACCGCTGCAATTTTCAGGATATGAAAACATTGTTATCTACCCCTGAACTTCATTTTCATTTTCTTAATGAATAGATGCAAGAGTGATAATCAATCTGCAGGCTAGAAGAAGGATACTACTAATGACTTAGTGCTCTAAGCTACTTCTCCTGAAGACAAATCAAATATCTGTATTTTTAAGAAGATAAAATTGTTAAGCAGATCTGAACTAGCTGAAAGAAAGAAAAACATGCTGCATTTTTGAAAAAGGGGCTAGTTTGTAGAAATGAGGGGTATTCATCTTAGTTTTTCCTTTCAGGGTCTGATATTTTCCCTGATAGTCACACTGGCTAGGGAGCTGCCAGAGCTGCAAGGCTGCTGGTACCCTGGACACATCCCTACTTTGCACCCAATGGGTGTTCCAGAATCTGCCTCTGCTCCAAAATCTGTCTCTTCCAGTCTCATCGTCCAGAAGCACAACTCAGCTCTGTCCTGGGTTGGCTATTCAGGTTTCTTTGCTGATCTTTTTGTGATATAGAAACCATTAAAAAGGCTTCTCTGTGAATATATATTTAGTATGATATAGTTTATCATCTCAGTTGTCTTTTTCTATCATTCATCATTTTAGGCACATGTGAAATCACTGCAATCACAGTGTGCATTGCAGGTTCAATTCATGCACCAGACATGTGAATTTTAAATGTCCTGAAACTGGATGTTTCTTTAATTTTTACATTCATTTTAATGATTTCTTTCCTTGCCTGTAAAGTCTAGCTTTACTTGTCCCTGGTATTTCCTCAGTTAACATCAGTTAATCACTGAATTCCTCTTCTAGACTAGAAGAGCTTTCCTCTGTTTGAAAATATGTTTGCTCTAATAAATTATATAATCCAGGATTTCTTCCTCTGTCATTTTTCCTTCCATGCCATTCTTCCATCCTCTGGGTTTGATGGATCTTTTCCTGTCTGACACTGCTCTTCTACTTTTCTGCCTTTCCCTTAGACTCTACTTTTTCTTTATGTCTCCTACAGGACAGCACTTCTCTAGCCTCAGTTTTGTGTTTTTCCATCCTCAGTCTCAGAAAAGCATTGAGTTCCCTCACGTGTGCTCTGACATGAGAGCCCCTTCCCAAGATGAGAAGGAAGAAGTTTTCATGGAACAATGGCTGGGGCAGGGAGTGAAAGGGAAGGACTGCAATAAGCCAAAATGCAGGATTCCCCAGGAGCAAGCCCTCACTACTAAGCTAGAGAGTTATGCTTCATTGTTTCCTCACCCACTCTCTAAATGCTTGTTCTGTACATCTAAATATAGATTTAGCACCCAAGTTTTAAAATTTTGTTCATAATCCTCTAGAGGACAACATTCTTGAGTGAAATGGGCCATTGCCACCAAGCCAACACGACTTAAAAGCCTGCCTGCTGAAAAAGAAGGGAAGGTTATTTTCACTCCACTGATCTGCTGGAAGGAAGTTTTATGCTTGCAGCTGATGTATTTCTCTCCATTTTCCTGCAGTCTTGCATAATCATCTAAGTAATGCCATAGCCTGAGAAAAAACAAACAAAAAAGCCACAAAAATTGCCTTTCCCTTCCCGTTTTATACAAACTGAGGAATCTACCACAGCACTCTGCATTTCTTCTTTGAGGTAGCAAATGATATTACTACACTGGTAAGTGATTTTTTGTGATTTGGACTGGATTGTTTTGCAGTACACTTGAACAAACCCATGAGGTGAACAAGGATTTTCTCCAAAAGTGGTAGCTCAGATGAAATGGGAAGAGCACCAGGAAAAAGGAAACTTTTCGTGAATTTCTGTGTAAGAAAAGATCTGGGAAAAGATCCCAGATTCCTATTCCCACAATCCAAATGCTGGGTTGTTCAGCCTTGTGTTACTGTGTACATATAACATTTTGTTAGATATTAATGACTAATACAGCACAGCTCTTGTCTAGATCTGAGAGCCCTAGAACATTGCAGATAACAAATCATAACACAGCTAGGCCATGAGATCATATTGCAGGGTAATTTTAAGTTATGTATTTTTAGTTCTTGGGCAATTCTTGTTGCCTGACAAGATTTTAAAATCTCTGACAAGACTTTGAATAACAGAGGAGTTGAAGCTGGAAGGGACCTCTGGAGACCACCTCCACCTGGCTCACCCCCAGAGCCTGTCATTCAGGACAAAACATCACAAGTGACAAAATGAAAATGTTTATCTCAGGAAATGTCAAATCATTCTCGAGATTTGGATTGACCAGATCTTTGAAATTGTGAAGAAGGATAGACGTATTGCTCAACTCTAGACATGCAGATTTCTGCACCTGCAAGATGAATCCCACCAAAAAAAAAAAAAAAAAAAAAAAAATAAATAAATAAATAAATAAATAAAAGCAGAAATCTGTTTAATGCTGCTCAAGCTGTTTAGAAGTCAGGATCTGGTCAGGAACACTTATTCAGGATCCTCCTCTAGTGAATATTTGATACCTCCAAAAGTTGCTGTAAATTCCTTATTTAAAGCTACATGTAATTAGCCACCCAGCTTTCTCTATTAATCTAAATTAGATGTTAATTGCATAGATAACATGCCTACCTTTTAGATGGCTAAAGCATCTCACTTTTCGTGCTACTTTTTATTGCACACAGGTGGCATTACCATATACACAGTTCCTTAAAGGGGAGAGAATTTGAAGAAGAAATCGTCATTTGAAGAAGTTCCAATATAGTTGCATTAATCTGCACTTAATTCTGATGTTATTGCAGATGGGAATTTAATGACAGATACTTCTTTAAAAAGTCTTCTGAAGGCAAGGGAAACAAGTTTTCAAAGAAGCAGGCAAGCCTATAGTTCTGAATGACGAGAAAATAAATTATCTGTTGTTTCAAAATGCATGAAGGAACCTCTAACAAGAACAAAACATCTTTTATTACAATTTCCATTGCTTTGTCTTTGGACTTCATCCTTTTTACTCTCATGCATGGGCACTAATTGGACTGCTTTAATCCCTGTTTTTAATGAGTGCAGACACTAACGATTCCTCCCTGATGCTCATTATTAACTTCGGTTCAAATTCTCCAATTTTTTTTCTTTTTTTTCTCCAATGACACATTGTCATGGTCAGTTTAACTTTTCAAACATGCTTTCTATGGTACTACAGTGTTTTTAGATCAGAATATGCCCTCAGAGTTTCTGCTCTATATTCTAAAAACAAAAATGAGTTCTTCATAAGTGAATAAAATGGGGCCTGATCAAAAATCTTGCAAAGTTGATGAGGTTTTTTTATTGTATTCAGGAAATTCTGGATCACTGTGTTTTCCCTGCACAAACTACATTTTATTACATGTAGTTTTCCATTTGCCTCAGTTTCTGTTGTGCAGTTTAGGATGAAGCAGGTTGTAGCTGGACTTCAATATATCCTGTACTAAGTTTGAATTTTGCCATTTACTGAGTAGGAAAGATCAGTTTATTTCTGCATATTCCTCTCATAATTTTTGTAAAAATTGCAAACATTTACTTTTCCCAAGCAACTGCTGTTAACTTAGTCCAAGCTGTACTAAACTGTGTTTATTAGTCAGAATTCCACTCTATTTTGATTTCCAAATAGCTGAAAACAACTGAACTGGACGTCTTAATTGCACACTTTGATAACAAAATATACCACTTAAAATTCATAATAATATAGACTCTTCTGCTAAAGAAACCTATTTGCACACCACGTGCTCCAATACAGATCAATGATATTGATCTACATGGAAAGTTCTTCTTCTCTAATGGTTTTTATTGATCATCCCAGCAATTTTTGCTCTGCAACACATGACATTTCAGCTTCTGTTTATTATGAGTTTGATGTTGGTCATATAACCAGATGACACAACTTCATAACATCCAGCAAATTCATCCTCTCATTTTATATTCATCTATGTGCTGAAGTATAGTCCATACAATTAGCTATAACATGATAGGTTTAATCTGTGAACTATCCGTTATGCTGAACATCTGTCATTGAAGTCAAAAGTTGCTTCAAAATTCAGAAACAAACTTTAAAAAAGGAAGTCTGTAGTTCCTATGGTAACAGCCATTTATGATTTCCTCATTAGCAGCGTATGATTAACATAATTTAAAATCCAGGATAGGGAAGGGTAGAGTTAACTTGCAGAGGAAAGGTGATTTTTCCAACAAAAGAGTCATGTTTTGTGATCTAAACCAGATTTACAACATTTTTCCAAGTTTGTTTTCAGCCTCTCATATGTGCTACTGACTCCTGTCTTGGAACTGCTGAGTGTGCTTCACACTTTGTTTAGGGGCAAACATATTCATTTCAACTAATATTTCTCATATTTGTAGGGAAATATTTTTCTAGGAAAAGAAAAATCTGATGACAAAAAGGGAAAAAATGAGGCTAATTGTCTGAATTCCACCAAGGAATGTATAAAATTGGCAGCTAGAATTCTCCTTTTTGAATGCAGGCTGACCTCTTTTGGTGTAGAAGTTATTATTATGGCCAAGAAATACAGACATTTCAACTTTTTTTGTGTGTGTGTGGCCTTTTTGTGGCTTTTTTTGTGGCTTTTTTTGCCACACAATCACATTTCAAAGTTGCTTGCAAATAATTTGAAAAATCTTTTGCATGGATACATTTCCTATGAGGTATAATTTGTATGCATATCATATGTATTTACAATGTGTTTATTTACACATGTTTATATATTTCTCAGTATTCTTAAGAAATACAAGAATGACCAAAACTCTCCAGTCTGCCTCTGTCTTGGTCTTACTCTGTTGTTATTTTTCTCTTTGAAAATGATGCAAAAAAAATCTTGCTTTTCCTGTTTTTATTGAATAATGGCTTGCATTAGTAAGCTGGAAAAATGGACAGAGAATATGATCTTAACAGAAATATTCTATCCTGAAACCTTCTATGGTCCAAAACATAAAACTGCATCAGAGAGAGATTAAGCATCCACTCTATCTTCACAACAACCAGTTTTCAGTCTCTTGACTCACCTATGTTTGTAATTCTCCAATTATATTTCTCAGATTAGATCCCAAGTTGTAAAGTGAACAGAAGGACAATAACATCCTGAGGAGAAGGCTTTGGGGGTGTTGGCTGATGAGAAGCTCAGCATGACCCAGCATCTGGGTTTGCAGCCCAGGGCATCATGAAGAGAATAAGGACCAGCAGCCCAGGGGAGCTGACTCTGCCTCTCCCCTGTCCCTGTGAGACCCCACCTGAAATGCTGCACCCAGCTCCAGAACCCCCATACAAGGATATGGATTTGTTCCAGTGTATCCAGAAGGGGGTTATGGAGATGCTCAGAATATTTCCTATAAAGACAAACTGAGAGAGTTGGAGAGAGGCCGGAGAACAGAAGGCTCTGGGGAGACCTGAGAGCAGCCTTCTGGTACCTAATGGGGGCCTACAAGAGAGATGGAGAAGGACTTTTTACCAGGACATGTAGTGAAAGGACAAGGGGGAAAGGCTTCAAACTGAAAACCAGTAAGTTTAGGTTAGATGCAGGGAACAAATTCTTCACTATGAGGGTGACACAGGTTGCCCAGAGAAGCTGTAGGTGTCCCATCCCTGGAAATGTTCAAGGACAAGTTGGATGTGACTTTGAGCAACCTGATCTAGTGGGTGGCATCCCTGCATGTGACAGGGGAGTTGGAACTGGATGATATTTAAGGTCTTTTCCAACCCAAACCATTCTGTAATCCTGTGGTTCCATGATTGTATGTTTGTAATCTTCTTTAAAGATCAAAGTTCAGAAATGAACTGACATAATTTGACTGACATATTACAGTTCACTTCCAATAGGTGAGCATAAACACCAGATTGCTAAGCATGGAGTAGCATCTCTTTATTTTCATGCAAAATACACAAAAAGAAATTCAAAAACCAAGGAGATGAGGATATGCTGTCATTGCTGACGTTTATGTGAACTGTGGATTATTCATGTAAGAGCAAATGGAAAATGCCAGAGGACATTCTTTGGTGCATATCACAGATTTAAAGTAAATCATTTTTGCTGCAGAGTTTTGCTAAGGCATTTCCTGTTTAGTTTTGTTTTTTTCTGCTATGTGCAGCTTATGTCAAGCCTTAAACTGAGAGAAAAGACTGCAAGGAAGCACGGAAATGAAAGGGGGGAAACTCTGGTATTGACAAGATATTGTTCCCATGGAGCCTGAAATTATTCAATTAAAACTAATCATTCTAGTACTTCCTATGTCCTGGTCCATCCTCATCCACCTGTAATGCCTTTGTCTCTAGTTATTAGAGACATCATGCACATTGTTTTTTATGCCAAGCTGATTCATTAGTACCAGCAAAGACAGAGGGCTACTCAGCACAATGACAGAGGGAAAATAAGGTACAGGTCATGATTCCCACTATTATAGTATTATTCTAGTTAAAAGATGGTGCTGTCATTTTAAATCACTGTAGATTATTGATGACACTTTGAATAGCAGAGGAGGATAAAGTAATATGGTTTAAATCTGTCTGTGCAGTAGAGGGAGATTAAATATATATATGTGCCACAAACAATTTTTCAATTACTGAAGGTTTGAGTAAAAGAAATACTTTGTGGGTGGAAGAAACCACATATCTGGAGTATTATACCATTTTATATATTAAATACATGAATTTAGCTTGCATCTAATACAGGAATCACTGATCTAATTTTTTTATTGAAAAGCCTGATACATTGTTATTTTCAACTCCAGTCCATCTACTTCTATTGTATTATAAACTGAAGACAAAGGTATTCTAGGACGAAATTCTCCAAAATTAAAATTGCAAAATTCATGTCAAAAGTACGAACTTTTAAATGCAATTTAATATTTATTTCTCCGTATGCAAAGAATAAAGGAGAAAAATGAATTGGTGGGTTATACCTTTTAGAGGAGCTATATTGATTATCAGAGCTCTTAAAGCCTTAATTCCCTGAATAATTAAGACTAATGTCCTCAGCATTGTTTAGTACACTCTTCTGGCTTTGACCTTCAATGGGTGAAAATTAAAGTGCCAACCACCAGCATTCTGTAAAGAAGATCTCACTTTCTTATAGATTTTCCTTCTAATTTTATAACTAAATACTCTTAACTGAAGACCACGATCATTAATTAGCACTAATAGAATACATCCTACCTTTTGGCATGGAATTTTAATGGCTTATATAAGAATGTATGAATGGGTAATACTGTGCAATAAATAATACATGAGTTTACATTGTTGCAAAGCATTTAAAATAATTTAGCTTCTTTCACACCATCTGCTAAATTCACACATTCCTTTTCTGAAAGGTTTATTGTTATTAGAGGCACTTATAAGACAGAAAATTAAGTCAAATTGATAACAGAGAGAATCAGGCCTTGGCTTATTCTTGAGAAAATGCTCTAAGCTAAATTAACTGTAGCTCACACAAAGATAAATTATGCTTTCAGATAGTGTAATTCAAGAAAATTCAATTGAAATTAATTGAGGGGTATAAATCTGGAAATATTCCAGTTGAATTCATGGAGTTATTAAGCATTTATAATCTTGTGAGAGGAAAACTGTATCCTTTAGTCAGCTAAAAAATCCTAATATGTTGGCAAACTCTTAAAACGTGTATATTTTCACTGTAACTCTCTGCTTGCCCTAAATAATTACTATTCTTTTGATAGTATAAAAGGGAATATTACACTTTGGTGACAGAAACTCAAGACAATTTGGAAAATATGCATAAAGAATTTGAGGTGAAATTAACTTTACACTCTATTTGCATGCCAATACACAGCTTAGTTTGTTGTCTACATTGTTTCAAATTAATGAATTTAAAATACCTCTAGCTCAACAAAACCCCAGCACAATACATTGACACAAATCATTAATGAATAGAACTCATTTTCAAACAACAAGCTGCATCTTCTTTTGGGCTCCTCTGGAGATTATTTTAAAATGCACTGTTCATAGGTGTGACTGACATTTGGAAACAATTCCTCTGAACGTTTTGCTTCTAATGAAAGAAGTAATTTTTTTATTATTCATATGGGATTAGATACCTGAACAGCATACAATTAGCTGCTCTCTGAGCGAGCAGTGTTGCATGCACAGCCCAGTGCACTTAAGTACTAAATTGATAAATCAAATTCTGAAATATCCTTTAAGTCTAAACATTACTCTTTGTTTTGAAATGTGAGTTTTATTCACAAACTGCATATCCATTTTCTAACCTAAAATTGCTGTTACACATTGGAATCTTAAGCACCAAACAGCTATTTGACAGATAAAAATACAAAACAAGAAATAAAATATAGTCCAGAATTGACATGATACAGAAAACAACAGATAAATCCTTCCTAACTGGTAGACCACAAGCAGAAGTGAAAACTTTGTCTTTACGGATTGTTAATTGAGTAAATAACATGGCACTTACCTCTATAAAATCAATGAATAGCAGAAAACTTTGCTGAAACAATTTACAAGAGCTGATGTGTTTGTCCCAGGAATGTGCTCCTCCTAATGAGTGAGCTTTTAACTAATGAGAAGCTGAGGGCAGTTGAAAATTAGGGCAGAATTTTACCTAAACACTCATCATATAATTGTAAAACAAGTAAATAAATTAATTTAAAAGGTAGATGTGTTACTCGTAAGCATCTGGGCTCTTTCTGTAATAATTTTGCCTGCCTTTATGACCTGCTATGGGATCAACCAGACTGGTGTTTGAGTGGAATTAAGTTGTGCTTTGAGAGTTACACACTCTGGACTCAGCAGTGACAGGCATTAGCAAAGGGACATCTAGGTCACTGCGGCACGGGGACAAGCAGGGATGCTGGCAAAACCAAGCAAACAGAATAGTTCAGGAAGAGTTGTTTTGAAAAACTGGTTGGATGGATGAGTCCAAAGACTGGTGGTGAATGGACTCAAATCCAGCTGGCAGCTAGTCACTAGTGATGTTCCCCAGGGATGATCTTTTCCAAACTGATTTCGTGATTCTATCGTTTGTTCATAATCCTTCCTCAAACTAAATATGAACTGCTCAGTCTGTTTTTCCCTGAACATGACCCATGGAAGCAGACCCCAGGGACCATTGTTTCCTGATCCCAGTGCCTGCATGTCATGGGATGGTGTGAGTGACTAAAGAAGGGACCAGTGATATCAGAGCTCCATAAAGAGGCTTTTAAAGTGGTTCAGTGTGACAACAGCTTCAACAGCTACATGCCACCTCCATGACCAGTCAAACCCCAGCAGACACAGAGGTGGATAGAGAGTCCCTATGTACAGAACTAGGGGCTAGCCAGATGGTCAAGAGCATTTGTGTATCCTAACAACGCAGACTAAGAGGTCAAAAAATGTCCATATCCCCATATGGGAACTCTGAAGTGTAAAAGAAGGAAACCCTGGGTTTCCTCATCTTTTCAAGCATGACTGTTGCCATTTAAGCATTAAACTGGAAACAAATACAGGAAACAAGTACAAAGAACTATTGGAACAGCTACAGACATTTTTGTTATTGTTGTTGCCACATTTGTCTCCGAATCTGTGCAGCTATTTGGATTAAATAGGAAACAAGTAGCTCCCTGAACCTTGGAAATAATAAAGGCAAGTTTCCTATGGGCATGTGTCTCATCCTTGACTGAGCTCCAAACTAAGATTTTCCAAGCCTGAGCTGAGGCATGTACAGAAGATCTCTCCTGCACTGGTTCTCCAGCTTGCAGCATCAGTCTCTTTTTTCTTGCCTTTTACTCAGCACGTTGTTTCCATCAATGTGTTGGTTTTTGAGATGGCATCTGAAACCTGAGTCACTCCCAAGTGATATTTGCTGTCAGGGAGGGACATGCACTTGCACAGACAAACGGACAGGGTTTAGCTCATATCTGTATGGTCAGTGAGGGCTCAAAGATCACTCCTACAATGGGAAAGGCTGAAATAACTTCTGATTACTGACTGTTACCCAATACATCAATAGTCCTGCTGGAAGGTGCATTTAGCAGCTCTCCCAGCCAGGCCACAGTGCAGCTCTGCAGTGCTGCTGGGGTAGGTGCCCCTCAGCACCTGGGTCCCACCCAGAGCACAGCCAGCAGCAGCCCCCTGCTCTTCCTGAGCACCTGCCAGATGCCAGCAGCACCTCACTCGAAACAAAGGGCATCTATTTGCCTAAAATAGATTATAGGACAAAGGGTAAAATGGAGCAGACAGCTTCTCATGTTTGGCCTTACATCTATCTCTTTTTTAAGGCAGGTTATGTCAGCCTGTAGGCTTGGGAGTGAAGGCCAGTCTGACACGTGTTTGAAATGCCTCTTTCTCCATGTGCTTCTAGAGGAATTTTTCCTTTGGAGGGTGGCTGGAGGTACTGCCCACCTCCTCCTTAATACACATCACTCTTTTTGCTAAGGTTAGCATCCCCTTGGACCATCAGCTCTGTGCAGCTCAGCCTTAACAGGTCAGCAGCTATATACCCTCTCCTTTTTTTCTCATTCTTCTTCTAGGTCTCATTTCACTTCACTTAAACATTTCCTTTTTCCTTATCTGCACTCAAAATATGAAGCAAACAGAGGCATAATTTGTGAGGGTTTTTTCCCCATTAATCTCTTTGTTCTCTCTGTTCAAAAATATCGTGCGAAGAATAACTTCCTAATTAAACATTAATAAGATTTCAGTATGTAAGAGAAAAATATGCTCATGCTGTTTATATACATTTGTAGGTAAAATCTTTGCTATAGTCAAATAATAGAGCTGAACACATTCAAAAGAGTGGAAGGGTGGAAGAAACAACTTAGACAAACCAGTAGGAAATACTGCATTTCCCCAGCTAAAGTGATAAAGAACAACAAATTTGAAATATCGTTTGTTTTTTACTTGATATTGTAGTTTCACTTGCTATTTGGGAAACGGAGATCATGGGAGAGATGGAACAGTCACCACGAGTCAGCAGCTATTGATTCCCACCATCTGACAGAGGATGCCGGGGTGTGTGTATATATATAATTCTGACGGAGAGGAGAATGACACCAGGATTTGCAGTCTAGCTCCTGCCAACCTCCTCCTGTGCCATACAAAACTTCTGCTAAAAATAAAAGCCCAGAGCAGCCTTGCTCTGTCACCCTGAACTCTGGGGGTGGGCATCTACATCAGGAGCCTTCCCAGGTCCTGCTCCTTCTTGGCAGCCAGACCTCATCCCCATCCTTCTGGGGGACAGAAGGAATGATGGGCTGCATCAGACAAGGGGGAACTATAAAGAGACACATTTGGATAAATAATTCAGGAAGGTACTTATGCTTTGTTTTTATTTGAATTAGAAATGAAACCAAGGTCTTTGCAGTGGGAGGAATTGGAGAGAGAGTGCTATATTTCATGTAAAGCAGCATTTGTTTAGAGGTGGAGGGAAAGCTCGGCTGTCTCCAGCTTTTTATTATGTATCTAAGAATAATATTTTTATTTACAATTTTATTCCTGATAAATGTAATTCAGCTTCCAATGAATCAAGGAAGAAAGGCCTCAGGAAGTCCCAGTAGGTATGTGGATTGCCACTTGAATAAAATGTAATATGTTGTCAAATAAAAAACAGATCTGATTTGTTTTTTTGTTTTTTTTTTCCGAACTATTGACAAAATAATTAGAATTCATATTTTCCAATTAATTACCAAGTGGTTATTAACATCACTGTTTGAAGACTTTAACAAAAAGACCAAATCCTAACATATTTTGTGCCATTTCACAAATGCATTTCGAAAAATAAAGGCTTCTAAAAAACCTCACATGTAATTTAACAACTGAGGTAGCATATCAATTCTATCCAGAATATGCATTTAATAACAAAACTACTTTCAACAGCATTAGGAAAAAAATAATTCAGCACTGTCTACAGAATAACTTATTATGCTTCATTGCTAGAAAAAAAGGGTGAGAAGGAGCATGGGAATAATATAGCATTAGTCTGACTTTTAATTACCATTTCTAAAATCAATGTTGCCAGATTAATTAGACCTGTGGACTGTGGGTTTTGTTTCAAGCTCATACATGTATCAAGAACTGCCTTTTGCTCCTGAATCCACTTTATTTAATGTTCCTGTGAAGTAAGAGGGCTAATCAGATTTCCAAGTCACACCATTGCCTAAAATTTCAAACAGGCACTTACTAATGCTGTTAAAAGCAGTTGAACAGATTTGGCCTCATAGGACTAAGGGTCCATACCCATAAAAATATTCAAACATTTCACTCTTATCTATTGGCAATTTCAGTGCAGTGGGACATCTAGTTATCACTGGGTATAAGGCTGATGGCACTGAACCAGGTTTGCTACTTTTGAAAGTGTTAGATAGTCAACCACACATTAAGCCCTTTGTACTTTTACAAAACTATCCCTTCAAGGGTTAAAGGATTAGGTCCCTCTCTTGCCTTTTTGAACACAACTAACCAAAAATAATAGATGTTTGATTTTACGGCTAGATAAACCACAACCAAAACACATCCTGAACCTATCTACCTAACCACGAGACAGAATAAGCTGCCTCTCCCAGTTTTCTGTTTGGACAGGGACAAAGTTTAGGGTGCTGGTACCAATTTTTGGCCACCTTTTTGTCCATGCTTATCACCAACTTACCACCACTTTTTGGGGAACCTGTTGTGACAGGCTTTTGATGAAGTCTGGCTGAAGCTAAGGATGCTCAGGTCACCTCTGCTGGAAAAGTGCTTGGTTCCTGTTGTCAGCACCCAGCTTCCAGCCCAGAGTCATACCCACCTCCTTCAACCTGCAGATCCAACATACCCCAAGGATCTTGTTTGGAGGCAACTGCCAACACAACCCCCAGATGCCAAAGCACACATACAAACAATTATACATAAATACATACACAAACTCTTTCACATGGGCGTCTCTGAAAAACATATATTCAACCTGTGTGGGAGTGGAACTTATGCCACACAGGAAAGGACAGTGCACATGCACAGCTTTAGGGTGAACAAAGGTCAGATCTGTGTATACCAGGGCAGTTATAAATCAGTCAACATCAATGTGAAGTTTGGGGGAGCAATCTGACTTCATGGGGAGAAAAATCAGGGGTTTAATAGGGTTACGTGGAAAACTTTGCAATGTGGTTAAAGGTTCTGCCCAAAGAACCTCTGATGCTTATTCTTAGTCTAATACTAAGCATGAGAAATTCAAGACAACTCCCTTTCATTTTCCTTATGTTTTCTAAAGAACCAAAAAATTTAAGACTGAACCTCTTACATCAATGCCTCTGCTTTTCCACTACAATTTAATTCCACAGGTAAATGTAAAGATCCTGCCCTTCAGTAACATTCTTTGAATCTACCCAGTGGTTTGGCCAATCTTAGTTTTTTGGTATTCTTGCATGGAGCTCCTGAGAACACATTTGGGCTGGGCTTTTGCACTCAGGGATCTTAATCTGGCTTTGGTCATTTACAATAAAAAGATACATGTTTTTAAACCTCAAAGCCTGCAAACATTTCTAAGATTCTCACTCTCAGAACACAGTTTTGGAAAAATTAATGCATTATGAACAGCTCTGACAAAATCAGATCTGTGGTGTCCCCGCACTTTAGACATCTCTCAAACAGAAATGTGGGGTCTGAAGATAAAAGTTATCAGGTCTGAGACACTGATGTCTGAAGAGACACTTTACTCAAAGAACTCTCCCTCATTATCTTTATTCTGTGAAATTGCCATTCTTTTGGCACTGGTTTAGAAAAGGATGTGTGAATTCACTATTTTTAGGAATGCAGATTAATTTTCCTCGTCACACCAAAGGGACTTGGTAACCCAATCACACAGGACGAGAATAAATAACAGACCTTGCCCCAGTGGAACAGAGGAACGAAGCTATATTTAAAGTTCAAGGAGGAAGAAATGGAATTTATTGTTCAGCTTCATGCAGAGAGGTGGCTGACTCACAGGCCTGTGCAACTGCCTGTGCAACAGGCAACAGCAGGAGATAAATTAATAAGGAGGGGAAAAAAAAAAAGCCAATTTATATTGACTAAAGAGGAAGCTAAAGAACAGCCATGAACTACCCACATACTTTCTTCTGTCTCTATTGTAGAGCCAGAAAGCAGGAGCTGAGGCCTGTGGCTAAGTCACATCTCATCAATTTTCATGTATTTTCTCACATGATAAGGAAACAAGCAGGATCATTAAAAAAACCTCAGGAGATCAAGTCATTTCTTCTTGTTGAAATAGAAGATTTTTAACTGCAACAATAAGTATTTTTGAATGCTAATAGAAACTAATAAGGCAGCAGTTGAGAAAAAAAAACCTTTTTGTGAAGAGTAAGTTTGTTTTTCTGTGTGTGTGTACGTGCATACAGAAGTGGCAGTCAGAAATGACCTGTGCACAAAACACACCTCACACTTTAGACTCAATAGTTTTTTTAAAGTCTGTGCTGTTCACCAAAACTTGAGTAAGTAGGGAGAGTTACAGATAAAATCAAGAATTCTGGGGTTTTGAAATTATTCCATCCTTTTCTTTGCTGAACATTCACATTCATGAAATCTAGCAAAAAAACCCTTGTTTTCCAGTTAGTGGAAATATCATAAATATAGATATTTGCAGAAGTGTTCACTCTGATCATGCCCCCTGGCCTTTTAAAAGCTCTCTGGTAAGAGAACTCAAAGAGGAAGGATCCTTAAAAGTGCTGAATGTGAAGCAGAGATGGAGGAACAGAGAACCAGCCCCCAGACCCCATAGCACTGCACTGCACACCTTTGTCACACCAGCCTGCAGCAGAGAGCACACAGGTGATGCCCCTGGCAGCCTGGGGGTGTGTGTGTGTGCAGGGCACAGGGCTCAGCAGCCCTTTGCTCCAAAAAACCAGCAGCAATCAGTGGTGGGGAAAATGCCACCCTGGTTACAAGCTCTTCTAGTACCATCCTTCTAACTTATGAACTTCTTTTCCAGCTTCTCTTTCTTTCTCTGCAGTATTTTTTTCCCAATCTTTTCTTCTTTCTGTCTGATTGAGTTTCCATCTGAACCAGGCAGATCACCTTTACCCTGCTACATTTAGCCTAGTGCAACGAGATTAAAACTGGTCCCAAACAATCAGATCTAGATTAAAAAGAAAAAAAAAATAAATAAAAAGTTTTCCATTAATTGTAGAGAGGAAAACAAGAGAAAAAAAATGCAAATGTGTTTCCTGGTATGAAGATGACAGTTAGGATCATGTGCTCCTAAAGCTATAGAGAAACAGAAGCTATATTTTCCTGCTTTTCCCTTTATCTTTTCCCTTCCTAACAGAGGGCTTTATTTTGATTTACAAGGAAATATGATTCAATTTTAACTGTGAAATACAAAAGAAAATGTCTCAAAAGAATACTATTTTTTTCACAGAAGAAGCATTAATTATGAATTTAAAGAATATCAAGAGAAGTTATTTCCTCTAAAATATGGTATAATATTAAAAAATGGTAATACAAAATGAAACTAATTAGAAATATGGTGTACTGGGATTTTTAATAAGCTTTAACTCAAATTAAACCAAATTAAACACTCCCTTAAAAATCTTAATTTCAAAGCTTTTTCCGTTTTCTTTCTCTCTTCCCTCTATTTACCCTCCGTTTGTTGCCATTTCAGTAAAACAAAATGCATTTTTACTTCTTACATAACTAGTAAAATCCAAGGGCCTTGCCACATAAGATCAACTCCAGATTTTCAAGGAAGCAGCACAGTCATCTTCCATAAAATGTCATGTCTCATCTTGAAAATAATTTTTGTTTTTCAAGCACAGGCAGCATATGCATGTGGGGAACTCCCATAAGGAACAGGAGAAACAACCTGCCTGATGTAGGCTGGGACACATCCTTGGGCTTGCAGCTTGCTTTAACAAATGAGGTCTGGAGTCATCATCAGATTGCAGTGAGTCACACAGAATCCCACACTTGTGCAATTGGAGTTGCAGGATCTCTTCTGACACCTGCCAGGAGGGTGGCATGCCCCAGGTGGTGAATAACTTGTCTCCTCCAGAAGCTGGGGTCACCACAGGGATGACACTGTAGCTCCTGGCCAGGGTGTGAGTGCAGAACCACCCTGAGACAATGACTTGTTTCCTGGGTCGGAGGTGGATTCATGCTTTGTCACATTAGGGCTGCCTACATTAGGGTTTCTACATTGCAGAAAATTTATTGGGCAAGAAAAATGATGGAAAGCATTTCAAATTATTCCCACTGCTGTTTCTATGTATGTGAAGGGAAGCAGTTTTGGGTTACACTCTCAAATAAGCCTCACAAGACTACTTGAGAGAGTAGGAGGCTATGTGTTCTGACTTTCAGCAGGAATCCTTCACACAGTTCATTTGAATGAAATGTTGATTTTTCCACCTTAAATACAGACTAAGATTTCCATGATAAAACATGCTACACCTCTATTCTTAGTAAACATAGTCTCATCATGTGTTGTACTTGTAATGATGCACACCGTCAAGTTTATCCCACATTTTTGTTTCACTACATCCTATTTTTGGAGTACTTCAACCCCAAGCAAAAGCAGGGAGACACTCCAGGCTTTTTTGTTCCCCTGTACTTTTTTGGGGTGAAGCACAGAGGAAGCAGCTACCAAATGAATGTGAGGGGAAGCAGACAGAGCAAACAATCAGGGAAGCAGGTAGAAGATTCCTGGAGAAGGTCAGGGCAAAGGCCAGGGTCTCCAGATGGACCAGTGGGGATGAGCAAAGTGGAGCCAGGCATGCCAAGGGATGGCCTTTTGCCATTTCCTATCTACATTTTATAGCCAAAGTGCTGCACAAACCACAGGGTTTTGTGTTTTCTTCTTTCTCTTTCGTGTTTTCACCCACATAAAGTGGAAAAAAAAAAATAAACCATGGTTAGTATCCCAAAAGGTCTTCTTCTGAAATGGATCTAAAAAGAATATTGGGAATGGGTCAGATGGGTTCTCAGCCACACACTGGCAGCCCCACTCTTCTTAAATTTCAGTTGTTTGTGCAGATCACCAATCTTCAGTGCACTTCTTCAGATAGAAAGCTTTGAACTTTGCTAAATAATTGTTTTTGTGGTACACAGAAAGAAACAGAAATCCTCTCAGATGGAGCACCATGACTTGCTGAAGAGCTGGCAGTGACCATATGCACGAAAAGGCTATTTCTGTCATGCAAATTAGCAAATATGTCCCTGAATTCAGGCAGGATGTATCCTAGCCTTCTGCAGAGGGCCAGCACAAGGACCATATGTCATTTAAATGCCATTGAAATGTTATTTGAAAGGACTCCTCTACTCCTTCACTTTTTCCATGGGGATTAATTTGGTAAATATAATTTTTATACCTTTTTCAAAAGAAAATTTGAGGAAGTGGCACCATCTTGTGGGTGAAAATGAAAGTGTATTTTCTTTAGCAAATGAAGTTGCTTTTCACTTTTCTTTCATTTAGCCCCTCTTTTTATTTTTAGGTTCTCATTATTCTACAGAACAGCCCCCTTTAACTCTAAAAACGAATCATTTTTTCAGAAGGCTTTTGCACAAAGCTGACATTTATTAAGCAAAAAAATGCACTTTATTATGGTTACCTACCATGCCACACAGCTTTCTGACACACTGGCTAATGTCATAGAAAGATTTTTGAAAAATTCTTCTCAGGTCAGCTCTGGAAAATTAAAAAAAAAAAGGTTAACTAAAACATGTTCATCAAGAAAATAATGCCTACATTTGCAGTGGCAATGTCTTACTCCCAGAAGTGAGTCAAAATTCTTCAAATCCACACGCAGAACATTTGTTTACATATTTAAACCTAACATTTAAGCCTCAATTAAATTATCCATATTGAATTTAAGCATAATGTGTGGGTTTGCCTTCACTCCTGAGGACCATTAGTAAAGTTACCGCAACTTTAAACCTAATAATACATCTATATAGCAATTTACTTAAAAACTGCCTTCACTCTTAGAACTTACAAGTTCTAAAACACAGACTTTTTTTTTTTTTTAATACTTAAATTTCTTCTTTTAAAGGACTAGGCAGAATTGTCAGCAATCTACTGTAAAGATTAAAAAAAAAAAAAAAAAGCTATAAAGCTATTGTGGAAGCTGAATATTACCAGATTGTTTAACATGCAAACAGTTGTACAGCCAAGAGTAAATGTGTAGTGCTCATAATGACTGTCAGTCACCTCGGTGGGATTCACCTCTCTTTAGATATCACCAGTGTCAGTGTCTGTACCTGAACAGGTCACCAAAGCTTGTTTTGAGGTCTCTAGAGAGCAAAAGTTGCTTTTAAGGTGCAGTTCATCTCATGCTGTATCAGATATCAGAAGCAGATCAGTTGACTCATACTTATTTCTCTTTTTAGGTTATATCCTGCAGTGATCTGCACACAGTCAAATGAATCCTACCCCTTGTGCCTCATTTATCAAGATTTTTTGAGCCCTGTGGATGATATTTAATTCAGAAGTCCAAATGACTTTGAACAGAGAATCTGAAATACGTACTTCAAGAACAACCACTAAAAATAAAAACCAAATTAAGAGCCATTAAAATAGCTTAATACAATCAAATAGCTGGCTACACATGCTGTGTCAGGAGGCTGGCATTATCCTTTGTGGTGAACCTATGGGGGAACTAGATATTATAGCACCAGTTGGCTTTACATTTAGAGGCACTTTCTGTTCATTTTGCCTTTGCTAAACATATGTAGAAAGTGACATTAACAAAGATTAATGTGTGAAGTAACAATAAATGTTCTTTTTGTTCACTGAAATACAATGGCACCACTTTAAAATGAGGTAGGAAAAGAATATAAAGAGATAAACATACAGATATACAGATATATATATGTATAAAGCCCAATTATCCAAACAATGAGAAAAGATACAGAACTACACAATAAACGTAATTTGGGAAGATAAGCTGTGTAATTACATGTCCAATGTGAAAGGAAATGACAATTCCTAGCCCAATGCAAAGCCCTCAATGAATTAAGGAGTTTGCCTAGGCTCCCTGGCTCCTGTTAGTATGGAAGCAAATGCACAGACCAAAACCATTATGGAAATACTGCCTCAGGCAAGGCAAGAATCTGGTTGACCCTTTGGCCAATTATTGAATTGAAACTCTTTTGATGTTAGAAGCAGTTTGACTCATCTAAATGTCAGCCACTCCACCCACCTTTTCATCTCCTGCTGTGCTTCTTCGGTAGAAAATGTCACCGAGATTAGAAACTGTTCCTGCACTATCCTGGGCCTGACAGCAAGTGTGATGCCTCTCCCCAAATCTCTCCCCCTGGCACTGGCATCCCATCCTCACAGAATTAAGACAAGGGCATAATTTCAGTGGAAAATCCTCTGAACATTAAACTTTGCCTCTTGAATTTGAAGAGAATTTTGAGAGAGGCCTGAGAGAACCCAGAGCCAGGTTTGTCACTGCAGAAAGCATTGCCACCATCAGTTGGTCCACTGATTGCTATGCTAATTGTCATGTTCTCTGCACCTCTTTGATGGACAGTACTAGAATGAGCAACTAGTTGTAATAGTTTCTCTTTTTCAGTGTTTTCGTTGGGCCAAAGTGAGAGATCACTAGAAACACTAGAAACAAACATATTATTATGAAAGGCAAGACTTATCCAGATTTATTTTCATCAATATTTATCAATCGAGAAAGATTTGGTTAACATTATGATAAAAATATGGCATAAGCAAAGCAGAATAATTTGAAATTTCTTCATTTAATAATCATACATTTAAAAAGATCTTAATACTGATGATCAAGTCTCTGTACTTTCACTGTCTGTAATTAAACTCAAGAGACATATAGGTCTTCTTGCTAACCAACTAAAAAGAGAATAATTTAGAATTTTAAGTCAGTGCTGGCTGAAAAGAGAATACAAAAGAGTTGAGTACTGAGCTATGGCTGGTTTTGGGTCTGGAAATATTCCCACAGCTCTTCTTAGTAAAAAAATCATCTACTTCACTGCAGGTAAGACTACACACTGGAGAACCAGTCATGTTTGCAGTGCCTTTGAAGTCTCATACATCTGTTGAAATCAACACATACCCACTACAGCTCCCTTTGATTCATTGTAAATGTTTACCACAGGAAGCAATTCACATTTATAGGCCAAATATATGCTTACAAAATTCATAAATGCATCAGGACTTTGAGAGCAAGAGGTTTTCCACATGGCTTTGGATTCAAATTATCTTGCATGACCAGCAGTGATTTCAAAAATCCATGTGAAGAAGCAGAGCTATTCAAACCTTCCCAATAAAATGCACCTTGGAAATCCCACCTGTCCTGAGGCCTGGGGCTATAAAACCTCATCCAGGCAGTAAAGCCACATTGAAAGTTCAGTTACAGCCTTTGCTGCTGCAGAAATCCCAGTATAAAATGCACTGGAAAGGCCAAAGACAAGAGATGCTCTACAGGATTGTTGGAAGTAAATGTTTCTTCTCTCGTTAGAGTTTTTCCTTTACCCAAGTGGACAGGATGCATCCTTATTGGAATAGAAGTGCAGGACAAAAACAAAAAAATCACTGATTATATATGTACAAATAATACATCCATATATACATAAAATACATCCATATATACACATGCACGAGTGCTCCCATCTCTGCAATACGTGGCAATTTCAATGAAAGCAGCTCTGGCTGTGCTGCTCTCTGGATCGTGGGCTGGCATGGGACACAGAGTGACACACACCTGTAAAGTGCCTCTTTTGCTGCAGGGAGAGACATTATGGCTGATGGGAAATTGCTGCTAATCTTAGGGAGTATATTATGGCTGATTAATTTTATGGACTACCTTGGTTAAGGGATTGTTTTGTTTCCAAATACTTTAAAGTTCTGCTGGCTCAGAAGAATGTGTGGAGACACAACTCACTTGTGTAGATTCTTTACTGGGTTTTGTTCATTGGCTTGTTCAAACTTTTGGCATAATTTAAGCTATTCAGTTTTACCAAGAGAAAAAATCTATGTACAGCAAAAGCACAAACTTTGTTAATTTATTAGCAGCTGTTTTTGAGGGAGAAGAGAAAGTTAGAGCTGCTGATCACTAGCAGTAAAAATAATTTGCTTTTAACAAACAAGAAATAACATGTAAAAAGTGGATATTGACAAAAATTATTGCTCCAAGACAGAAAATGTTAATAGCAACACTCTTGAACAGTGGCAGGGCCTCACTGCATTTCTCTTGGCACTCCTGTCTTCTGAGAAGCACAGTGCTGAGCTGCATGGGGTTTGTGTCCACACATGTAGCTAGTAACCACCTTGCAATGCCTTTCCCCAGAAAGCTGCTACCAGTGCCAGATCTGAAGCAATCTAGAGGTTGTGACAGCAGAAGGGTGAAAACAAGAAATAACTTGCACAGCACCGTGTGCCTGACTGATATCAGAAGGGATTATATTGGGAGTGGTGGGTTTTAAGCTCATGTAGCTGTGTAGAGTTTGAGAATTGCCACCAAGAAGTGTCCATGTCCAAAAACTTCACCATGAGCCCAGCAACCAGCAACCAGGGGCAGCCTCACAAAACTGTGGTCACACAGTGACATTTGTGAGCGCTTGGATTCAGTCAGAACAGGGATGTTACTCATTCCCCAAATCCTGCTGGTGATGCCTTCTCTGTCGGTCCAGAAAGCTGTCCAGCATCTTCACATATCCTCTTCTCAGCATTCTTCCTGGGCATCACCATCTGTGATCTCTCTAGTTTTCTCCTTCATGTGTACACTCAGCATCCCAAGTGGGTTGACTCACATTACATTTGCCAATTATTTTAAATATGGGAAACAGTAATTTCTCCATAGCATTTTTTTTTTGTGACAGGAGTAGTGTTTGCAATTTTAATAATTTTGCACACATTTACATTTTCCACTTACACGCTACCCAGAGTTCATAGAGGAAAACTCAAAATTAAGCCAAACTGATAGTTATGGGACACAAAGTTGATGAAACCACAAAACAGGTTTAGAGGTCTTTTTTTTTCTAAATTTTGTACATTCAAAAGATAGGAAGGCTTGTGATAGTTATTTTCATTTCACCGAAATACTTGTTTCAAGTGATGTTTGCAAGAGCAATATCCAGCTCTAAGGTGATGTTGAAAGAAACCCAACTATTTTTTATTTATGTGGCCATTGCTTTATTCCCTGGGCAAACACCATTTAGATAATTGCTGCTGGCTGATGGGCTCTGTACCATTAGATACCCTGTCCTCCTGATGGGATACTACAGGTGTTCCCACCAGGAAAATCCCAACTTATGGCTTCTCATAGCTCCATAAACTCTCTACAAACCATTCCCTGACATCAGTGCCCCCGCACCCAGTGAAAGAAATTCATCCCTCAGCATTTATAAAGTGTATTGTTTAATAAGACTGCATTTAAATTTCTATAAAGGTTGTCAATCCAATGCTTATGAGTCACAGTGGAAAATTCCTCCCAGAGAGACTTTATTTAACCACTGACTTCTAGATGCAGAGAATGAGCAGTATACTGCAAAGAGAGGTAATAACTTTCCTTTCTTTTAAATTAACCAGCAATCAGTTCTGGCGTCAGAAGTTTTATTACTTTTTATTAAATGCAGTGGAGATTGTCTGTTATTGGAAAATGTGAAATAGAATGAGAAAGCTTTTTGACAAGACCCATTACCCATATTTTATCATGTATATTCCATTCAAAGCAATATCACTGCTGTAGACTAAACAGAGACTTAAATTAATATTTGACAGATTTGTTTAGAAGCTACTGTTCTTCAACAGACCCCCAAATCATTATTAGTTTTAGACAACTTCAGACAGAAGGATTTTAAATTCCTTCCATAGCAGTGATTTGGTTTATTATTACTTTTTAGATGGCAAGATATCTAAAAGACAAAGATGAACAGAAAAACTGAAGGGATTTTTCTAAACTGAGGCCTGTCCTTTGGTGTTAAAAGCAACTGAAAGAATCATATTGTCTTGAGGTCCAGCTTTAAAGCAGTAAAATCTGTTTTGTCCCCACGTAATTCTGCTGGAGACATGTTATAGACTCTCCTCAGAATAAGGAATCTCTAAATTTCTCTAGAAATGTATCTGTTATTAATTTTTAAACACTTTTCTGGAACGAACATCATCTTTCACTTTAAAAAAAATGTATTTCCTCACCACCTGAAAAATGACAGTGCAGTCAGTGTTGATTGTTAAGAAATTACAATGTAGGAACAGAAATTATATCAAGGTAACAGAAACTACACATATCCATTGATCAGGAATTATACTATACCTAAACTTTTATATCTTTTCTTTGGTCTTCTGTCATTTTGTTTTGCCATGATATCTCATTTCCTCTTTCCTATTCTTCCAGCCATGCATCTGTCCTCTGAACCTGTTCCAACCTAAATGCACTTCCAGAGAGAATCATACACATTATTCCTGATGAGGTGCTTTAGGGCCTTGCACAATGGCACTAATGCCTCCCTGACTTTAGTGGGAATCTCTGAGCAGAAGCCCCAGGGACCTACATTCACTTTTCCAAGGCCACATTGCCAGGGCAGCTCTCAACCACTCCTGGATCTCCCCTTCAGTCATTCTCAATCCAGACACTTAAGCACTGCTGGCTTTACCACTCATTTTGATCTCATTTCTCCAACTCATCCTCTAAGCCACTGTGCTCTTTCTGTCTAATATTCTGATCCTCCTCATATTTGAACACAATAAATAATGGATAAAGACAGTTCTTATTGCAAAATTAAGCAGAATGCAGGTTATGGTTGCACTATATTTGAAATAAATCACGCATGGTTATAGACTCTGGTATATTCAAGAACACTATTAAGATTTGAGTGAGTTATTAGTTCGTTTTTAAAAACACCCAACAGGGCAAACATGAATTGATTTTTGTCTTCTGTTTTGAAAGTTTAGAATTTGTGCATTTATTTTAGTCCATCTGCTTTATCCCATTCCTTGGGCAAAATCTGGGTTATTTCAGTGTGAAGGAAGTCTCTGCATGACACAATGTTAATAATATTCTCTTTTCAGCCTTGACCTTGCACATGGAGAGAGCCAGAGAAAGGAGAAGTACAGATTCAGTGCAGCCACTGAATACACCTAGACCTGCTTTGGAGATTGGAACTATGATTCAGTTATACTTCAACAGAGACTCTGGGTTAGAGAACACCATAAAACGTAGAAGACCATTTATATTCCCACAGACTTATGTAACATTTATAACAATAAGCCACCTAGTTAATTTATTTCCTGTTACATGTTGGCAATCTAGATGACATTCACAATTAGGAGAACATAATAACTAAAGGGTGCCTCTTCTGTCACTAAATGTTTCTCGTGTTTTCTTGTTGTGATCACTCTAACTTGCAGAAATAAAACCACCTATCAAAAATAATTGTCATAATGTATCTTCGTGGGAATAACCTTATATTGCCTGTATATGAAATACACCTCAGCCTACTGCAATGTGTAGGCAGAGTTAAAATACCATAAAAGATCTTATGGAGCCTTATTCCATTTGAACTGAACAAACTACTTTCTAACCACGGTTAAAAATGGCTTAGCTTTTAGGAAGTTTAGTGAAAAATTAAACCCCCCCACCTTAAGCAAACACTGCAGGCTATGCTTATGGAAAATTATCCTCACATTAATCAGCTGCACATGCTGACAAACTTGTTCTTTTCTGGTTGCCTAGCTGTCTACCAACCTCCTCTGGCTCCCCGCCATGACCTCTGTGAAAGAGCTGCTATAGCAGCAGCAAGTATGTTCTCAGAAAGCCTTATTAGCTGTGCTGCAGGTTTCTAGCTATTGAACAGCAACTCGTTGTGCTTTAATTATTGTGACAGTCTTTTAAATAAAAATGCTGGGTTTCATCTTTTAAATAGACATGAGAAAACTCAAGGTCAAGAAGGCTAACCAGACAAAACAGGTCAGCGTTACGTGTTGTGCTGTAGCAGCAAACGCCACAAAACCAAATCTACATTTCAAAATGGTAGGTCTGAAGCTGTCATATATATATAAAAAATATATTATATATATATAATTTTAACACATGGAATGATAGGCTCGAAAAACTATGACATCTATGAATAAAAAAAAGTTACACATCTTCCAAAATTTATTTGTCCCAAAGTATAGAAACGGAACTAAATTTCACCACTTCAGGCTGTAGAACACAGAGTCAGCATTTATTAAAGGCTGGTTAGTTTTAGGAGGGGGGACTGCTGTGGATATTCTCCAAGTTCAACAGTTCTTCCCCAAATCAGACACTGGGTTCTCATATGTACCTAAAAGGCAGTTGGGCACCATAACTATGCAGGGCTTCAAGCAGTGCTACATATATCCCAGCATTTTAGTTATAGAAAGAAAAAGTCAGGTAGGCATGCTCTTATTTGACAACTTCTCCTTCAGGTAAAGTTGGTGAGCAGGAGTGAATTAGATACCCACATAAAGCACTGACATAATTTGTAAGTGCCATTCTAACATATCATAGGAAGAGTCCTTAATTGAAAATAATAATAGGGTAGCCAAGAATGTAGCCATTAAAATAAGTTGTCTGTCTGTGCTAAATTCCAGATATTCCTAAAGTCTTAAGGAAATTTAACTGGTTTTACCTACTAGAATGCAATCAAAAACAAAGAAGTACTTTTAGACTTAATTCTCTCAGAGGTAAAACAACTGCACAGACTACAGATTTTCTTGATGGATCAGATGTGTTAAGTACCAGTAGTTTTGAAAAAAAATTAAACTGACAGTTTTCATCCATCTTCTCAAGCCAGTTTGAAGCATGTTCAATTTTCTTTTGTTTATATATGTTAAAACTCCCGCAGCATACATTTGTTAAGCTTTTAGATTTTTTAAAGCATATTCACTTCTTCCTATGAAAACAATATAATTCACTATACCAGTTGCTCTAGTTGGCCTGCGGCTTATATAAGTAACCTCCCCAAACACAAAAATCAGGTTGATCAAGATATGCATGTTCTCAATCTTGCTTTATGAGGTGGAGCCATACACCTGCAAGAACACTGCTGCATAAAGACTGCTCTCTCTTTTCCCCCTCCCTTTCCCCCAAATATTTGCATTCACTGGCAAAACCTGCACAGAAGCAAACACTAAAGAAGTACCAAAGACAGTAAGATGCTACAGAGAAGCCCCAGGTCTGGACCCAAACCTGCCCTTTGACAGGATCTCAGTCTTTGGCCTCCTGGAGAGCAGCGGCAGCAGAGCAGGACTGCCCTGACACACCACAGGGCTGCAGTAAGGATCTGCTAGTGTGAGCCCCAGCACAACCTCAACAGAGGACAAAGGTGCAGTCCATGCCTGTTTCCTAAGGTTGTTATGTGCCAGATAGAGAATTAAAGAAGAAAATTTAAAAAGAAAAGAAATAAAAACTATATATATAAAAGTTACCAAGTCATCCATCAGGATCCAAAAAGCAATTGTTGCTGAGCTGCATCACATATTTCTCAGTTGCTCATTGACCTGGTGGGAGTAAACTATTGACCTCAAGGCAGATTTTAGAGGGCAAGTATGTACTCTGTTTTTAGCACTTAGAGTAAAAAGGGTGGATTTTGAATGCACTTGCCTGTGTTTCCCTGCTCTCAGAAAAGACCAGGCTTCCTGGTCAGAACCATGCTGATCAGGGTGGGAGGTCAGTCACGCTGCAAATAAGAACTGACGTTTCAAAGCCAGAGCAAGATTTTTGTTGTTAAGGAAATGTGCTCTAACAACAGATTTGCAGATCACAGTAAGGAAAGAACATGTCTCTCTTTTGCTTTTAAGTGGTGAAGTTTTTGAGCTCCACGGTGGCTGACTAATGGCTGAAGCGGGATTTCATCACATTGAATTAAAAAATTGTCAGGAAACTTACAGGAAGGAATAAATATTCCCTTTAATACTTGCAAATAAAACAAGATTAACTTACTTACTCCACCCATGGTTATTGCTGCGTGTAAAATTCAAGAAGTCATATCTTTGCTGAGTTACAAACCAAGCAAAGAAAATAAAGAGTGTTTCAACAAACCCTGTGCCACACAGTTTCGAAGATGAGCTCTAATGCAAGGCTAGATGCTACCTGGGCTGGGGAAAGAAAAATGTTCACCTCTAATTTGCAGAGCAGCTACAGAACTGTTGCATAGCTGCTGCAGGCAATGATCAATAAGCAAGAGGAGAGAGAGGACACCTCAAATTCCAGCATGTTTTTGGTCCATTGTCCTTAGAGTCCTGAAAAGAAGAGCAATATGTCTGATGCTTCAGGCCACAAAGGATTGCTGAGGAGCTCTGAAAAGGGCCAGCTCTGCCCATAACTCAAAAGTACAACTCTATCCAAAGCAAAACCAACCTTATTGTTGAGTAAACGGGAAGGGCACAAATTACTTTTCTTCAAGAAAGCAGTCTGATGTCAAAAATAAGGGCTAGAAAAGACACAAACGGATGACACATACAACGAGGCACTACAGGAAAAGTTCTAGCTGGCACTTAAGACAGGATCCGTGCAAGAAATGAAAGAACTTATTGTACCAGAGCATTGGTTCTCAGGCTGCAGCCTGCTCACTCTTGTGGCAAGGACACTCTGCTGCACAGCCTGCCCACCAAGGGGGAGGCTGCTTCCTGCTGACACACTTCCACATCCACATGGAATCAGCAGAGGCTTTACTGACCAATTAAAATAAAACTTAACTGTCATCTTTGGCAACTTTTGTTGCTAAACCATCTTGTTCTGTTATTGAAATCTACAGCACACAAATTCAACGTACAGAAAATAAAACACTACAGGTTTGATCCTCTTTCTTCCAGACTATTCCTCGCCTGAAAGAGATAATGCAAAATTTCTGAGAAAGGAAATGCAGTGACTGAATCTGAAATGTTCCCTAACTTAACAGATGATTCAGTTACCTCCAGGGGGTACCTCTCAGGGCAGCAAATCCTCCACTTTTAAAGGCTCAGAACACAGAGAGTAGAAGTGAATGAGGCAATTATCAGTCAAATAACTAATATGTTATCTGACATTGAGTCAGTAACAGTGCAAACTCCATCCTCTTCAACGGGGTCTCTGTTGAGAAAAATGTGATTTCCTCAAAAAAGAGAACTTGTCTCCACAGCTGCAAACCCACTTCCAACCACAAAGACGGTTCCTCATTTTCAGTTACCACAAGGGGTTTTGCAATGAGCAGACTGGTGTTTTCTACAGGCCCAGCCAAAGGGGAATAGAGGGAAAGGCAACTTGCTGAACTTTTGTTCATTCCCAGGCTGCCCTATTGACATCCCACTCCTGTGTGGTCACAGTAATCACATCCTCTCGCTCCTGATCTCCCCCAGCCATGCTCCTGTGGTTGCTGCAGTGAGGTTTGCACTTGTCCCAGGCTGTTCCACTTGTCACTGCAAATAGCATGAGATGGTAGGAATTTTTTTTTTTTTCCCGTGAAAAGGCATATTCCCCATTACCCTTGCTTGTTCTTTGGTGTAATCAACTGTCTCTTCATTTTAGGGAAAACCAGAAAGCCAAACTGTGACCTAAAACCAGAACTGTGACAAGATCATGATTTGGGAAATGCAATGATGCTACTAAAAAAATAATAAATCTTTGGATAACTAATTCTTTTTTCACTTACATAGTTCGGTCATTCATAAAATCTTTAAGGTATGATTTATAGCACTAGAAAAATGAACTTTAAGTAGGAAGTTTTCCTCACATCCTTACTCCCTTTTCAACTGTAGAATGTTACTTCTGAAATTGTGTGACTATTTAAACTGTGAAACTTGAAGCATGAACTACTACTGTAGAAGTTCCCATTAAAAGACAAATTTTATTTTCTGTCAAAGGTAACTCTGACAAGAATAATAAAATTTATTAAATAAGTATTTATAACATAGATTTTTAAAATCATGACACTTACTTATATTGATACACATTATGCAATTTCCAATTGCATATAGTGTCCTGAAATGGAAAAATATGAAAGAAGACCAGCTTCCCTAGAAGGACATAGACATCAGCAATGAGTAACACGATTTGACCCCTAAGGAGTGAGAAATTCAGAACACAGCCTCCAATAAATTGTTCTAAGTCATCAGGAGCACTCCTATGTCTTCAAAATACAGGCAGGTAACTCTGCTTGGTGGCCTTCCTCGAGAGAACTTTGCTTCAACTGGATGTTTTATGCAGAAACAGCAAGTTTTTGCTGAAATTACTGCACACATATATATTAAAGGCAATTTTTTTTTTTTTTCAGTGAATGCCTTGGATGTATTGACAAATATTGGTATTTTCCCCTCCCTTCAGGACTTGCTGCTTAGCCATGATATAAAAACAGAAACAGTTTTTGAATAATTAATGAAACACAGGGACTGAAAATAGACTTCTTTTCTTCCCTTTCCTGCCTCCCCTTATTAAAAAAAGCAAACAAAACCCTAACAATAGAGCCTGAAGGTTAAAAGTCTCTTAAGAATAACTACCAGCCAGCTGGTCTGAAAAGAACAGTATGAAGCAAAATGCATCACCCAGGCAGTATGGAAAGATCTACATAGGAGCAAACACCTAAAGTCTTTAGAGAGTAAAAATAATCAAGGAATACAAGAGATGAGATGATGAGGACAGTACCAGCATATACTCATTGAAGGTGTACTATAGTTTTTGTTATTTACACCACCAGCAAGGGAGGAATGTGAATTTCCCCTAAACGGCTTAAGCTATACAATAATTGTTTGGTATATGAAATAAAAGCCCCCAAACAAACCAACCTCAAAAAAAAAAAAAAAAAAAAAAAAACAAAAAACCACAAAAACTCCCACAGAACACCATCTTGTACAGCGCTTCCAAGTGCTTTATCTTTTTACATACATTTGCAAGGAAAGAAACGCTGCCAAGATTCTATAGCTTATTTCCCATTTTACTAAAAATACACACATACTTACACAGAAAGCGTGTACTTTACACAGAGTGTGTAAAACTGAAGAACCTAGCATTGCTGTGAAGCACGCTGGAATCACTTGGTTCCTACTGGTTTTCCTTTACAGCAAGACTCAAGCCACCTTTGAGAGACCTGCAGATTGAGGAGTCCTGCATATGCATGCACTTCAAAACTCTTTTTATGGTGTAAAATCAGGATTTCCTTCCATATCCTCCTTTCTTACACGTTAGGAGGCAGTTACAAGCTCTGAACTACAAGCAGAAGGGTTAGCAGAGCAGAAGGGGCTGCCCTGATCTTTTGGAAGATATGAAGTCATTACAGCATCATATAAAGACTTGTGTTCCCAGGTTTTTCTCCTGTCTTCCCTGGCTCGTTTCTTCTTGCACTTCTTCAGTTCTACTCTACCACGTACAGTAAATCACAGTGGGGGACCTTTCGTCTTTCACCTAGCACCTTCCCCACAGACAATTAGTTTATCAGACGAGACACACTCCTCACCTAAATCCACAGAAAACTAGCAAGGGGCTCACTTTGGTACCTATTTTTCACCCTTGCAGGTGAGAGACGCGAATGTCTCTTTTGGGCAGCTGGAAGCTGAGTACAAGCAGCAGCGCCCTGGGTTTTGAAACGCCTTCAGCCCTCACCGCAGCTGGCTGCTGTCACACGGGGAGAAGCAGGGGGAAATCTGCCTGACAAAGGCTGTTGATTGTGATTTCTCCTCGGCAGCTGGCCCCTACAGAGGGTGAAATACCTCGTATTTGGAGGTGTTTCACCTCAGGCAGCGTTTGGCCGGGGTGGGTGAACCTGTGCCCGGCCTCCCCGGCATCGCGCCTCTTCTCCGCCCTAAAACGAGCAAAGACTTCGGGGTTACACATTCCCGCGGCTTCCACTGCCAGCTGAAGAGCTCCCAGCACACGCTGGTTGCCGAATACCCGCGGGCGGCCCGGATCCCCGGCGCTCAGCGATGCTTTCGGCGCCCCGGGCGGATTCCTCACGGAGCCGCGCTCCGCACCGCCTCGGCCCGGAGCAGCGGGGCCGCACTGCCCCTCACGCTTCCCACGGCTCCCTACGGCGGCGGCGGCTCCTCCGTTTCGCCTTGTTTTCCTCCTCCGCGCTCCCAGCGCCCTCCCCCGCCGGCCGCGGTGCCCGGCCCCGCCCGGCGCGGCAGGTAGCGAGGGGGCGGGCGCGGAAGGCGGCGCGCTGCCCTGCCCTCCCCCCGCACGGCGCATGGTCGCGGCGGCCGCGCGCTCGCCGGGCTCCCCCTTGGCTGCCGCCGCCGTGGTCTCGCCCGCCCCCGCTGCCATGTTGGATCGCGCGGCCGCCGGGGCCGGGCCGGAGTTGGAAGTTTAGGGGCGGGAGCGATCGGGAGCGGCCCCGGCGCGGAGCGGCTCCGGCGAGGCTACGCCGCTGCCCGGCACCCCCCTTTCCCGGCCGGCCGCCTCCCCGCCGCCCCTCTTCTCCTCCCTCCTTGGCCGGCCCCGCGAGGAAGGCTCCGCGATGCCGCCGCTGTGAGGCCCCGGCGGCGGAGGAGGAAGGGGAGGAAGGGGCCGCGGGCGCCATCGGCGGCAGGGCGGCGAGGGCAGCGCCGGGCCGGCCCCGGCCATGAGCGGCACCCCGCAGCAGCAGCCCCCGCGGCGGCCCACCAACGTGGGCTCGCTGCTGCTCACCCCGCAGGAGAACGAGAGCCTCTTCGGCTTCCTCGGCAAGAAATGCGTGGTAAGTCCCGAGCGGGGGGGGGGGGCGACGAGACCGGGGCACCCCCGGCGGCCCCGCCGAGGCGCGGCGGGTCGGGGCCCGGGGCCGGGCGGGGGCGTGTGAGGACAGCCGGGCCGGGCGCTGCGAAGTTACGGCTGTGGAAGTTTCATGCCGCTCGGCTGCCCCGTCCCGGTGCCGGGCTGGGGGCGGCCCTGGCAGGCCTCGCTGCCCGCCCGGCCCGGCCTCGCTCCCTGCGGAGACCGCCTCGGGCAGCGCTGTGGGCGCCGTGCTTCCCCGCCCGGCTGGCCGGGGCCGTGTGCAGCTCCCTGCGCTGCCCTGCGCTGCTCTGCCGGGAACCGGCCGCCGAGGAGCGGGGCTCGGGGCTAAAAGGCCGGGACGGTGCACCAGGTACACCAGCGGTACCGCAGAGCGCGCTTGGACCAAGCTGTAGGAAGGCTCGTCTCAGCGCTAGGCCTGCCGTGGGTTTAGTCTGTACTTTTCTTAGCCTAAACAACAGGTTTGTGTATACTCAAATACTGCGTATTTTCCTGTTTCTATATCAGTAAGTTCGGTTTCAGAATACCTTCTCGCATGTAAGGTGAAACTGTACTAAAACTACTTATCTGTATCACAAAAAACTATTTGAAAGCTTCAAAATATAACGCCTTTCATTAGAAAAGAAGCTGCTTTTTTAAAAAAAAAATCCTACTTTTCAAAGCAATAACTATTTGGCTGCATCGTGTCCGGTACCTAGAATACTGTTAGCCACTTGGTGTAAAGCCACGAAGGGTCTTCCATGAACTTAAAACTGTGCCTTAAAGCAGGATATCCGTGTAGTCACACTGATTCTACATAACTCTCTGGACTTTGAGATGGTATCGTTGATCAAGCTGCGAGGAAAGCCTGAGATGAGGAAAGCCTGAGATGCGGCAGCTGAACAGGAAGTGGAGAATATTTACATTGGGGTGGCTTAGATCAGATGCTGTCACAGTAACTTTAGTTGTGTGTCAGAAGGTATGACCCTAAAGTATGTGTTTGAAAAGTACAGATTTGTGGAAATGCCTCGGTTAATGTCAGGCAGTGTTTCATATCTTCAGTTTCTTTGCTAAGAAAGAAAAGAAAAAAAAAAAAAGCATCAGCTTTTCTCGAAATATAAGTAATAGTGCATGAATTCGTGTGTGAATTGATTTCCAGTTTGTTTTTCTGTAACTTGATTTTTTTCTTGTTAGCTGAATGCACTTCTAATTTCTGTTATACTGGGCTCTAAAACTCCCCTCGTTTAAGCTCCTAACTTTTCTGCATAAATAGTGTATTGAAAGCAGACTGGAGGTAAATATCTTCACAGGATCTGGATGTCGTGGGATTTATGGCTTGCTTGAAGTTACACCTTCTTCTGATTTACACTGAGTTTTGGATGACACTTATCATTGTGGTCGGTTGTTTCCCCTTTTCTGCAGCCCTTTATGTTCTCTGAGTTAACCATAGACTTATTTTAGTACAGTTGAGGTTCTCTGCTCCATCTTGAGGACTTGAGCATTGAAGGTCTAGAGGGATTTAACCTGGCTTTTTTGGCTCACTGTGTGGCATGAGCCAGACATTGAGAATCAAGTGACCAGATTGAATATTCTGTCCCTTGGAGGAGTGGAATGAGTACCTGGAGATGGTGACAGCCTGGGCTGTCTAACTTGGAGCCCAGAAGGACTCTTGACCTTCTAGCCTGACTCAATATGCCGTGCTGATCAGTGCCTTTGTGCTGTAATGTTCATGATATTGGATCTCACAATATCCATATCTGAATTACTCATTAGTGAAGTTTCAGACTGTAAGTGCTGCTTTTTAAGAAAGGAAAGCTTTGTGAGTTCTGTGGGATGCTAAGTGCTTGCTCTTGCAATCTCCTGAAGTATCTGGGCTGCCTTGCTGCTGCAGGTTGTGTTTCTGTCACTCTGGGGCGTGGAGAGGCTACTGGATGTGATGTGTGTCAGCCACATGGACGTGATTTTAGGTTTTGGTTTCACTGGACCTCATGTAATGAACACCAGAGGAAAATTGAGACATTAAATCATGCTTCTAGATACTCTTTGTAGTAATAATTTTTAGAGTTCTTAATGGATGCCATAGTGCTCCTATCAGGCCTGAAGGCTTAAGAAAGCTTGTGGTGCTCTGAATCTGATTTATTTCAGTCTTTCCTTTGTTTCTCACTGGTAACAAGGCAGCTGTTTTGAAATAACATTGAGGATTCAACTGTCTGATTTTCGCTCTATGGAAAAGCAAAGGAATTTATCAGTGTATCTTTGAGTACTCAGAGTCTGTGAACTTGGGGATGGACATAATTCCAATGGCATCTTAAGTAATGATGCCTAATAAAGAAATTTCCTGTGGGTGGGGGGAATGGTGAAGAGCCATCACTCTGTGTGTTGCTGAGGTTGATCCCATTTTGCAGACTACTGCTGGTACTTCGAGAAATTCACCAGTAAGCAAGGGTACATACAGACAGTAATTGATTTTTTTTTCCTTACTTTTTTTCCCCTCCCCTTGCTGAGCTGTAAAACGTTTATCTGACTCTCTAAGCAATTACAATACCTTTGCCCATGACAGATCAGGTTTTCAAAAGCAAGCCACTGACTAACAGTCAAAGCTGTAGCTAGAGTTAATTTGGCTGAAATATGATTCCAGATGTAGAATTACTTACAGAATGTATCCAGCATAAAGCCCTTTAGGACTTCCATTGTTTTGGCATGTAACTAATTTTCATTCAGGGTTGTGACCTTTGTTATCTAGGTCAGGTGCAAAATTTGCTGTCTGTAAAAAGTTTTCAATAACTTCTTAATAATAATGTAGAAATAAAATTTTATGTACACTTACACCGAGGGGAGCTATGAGGTTAGTTTTGTGCATAATAAGGATTTTTTGTGTGGTTATGCCCTACTTAGAAGTTTTGTGGAAGTTCTAGTTAGTTACAAATAATTAGTTTAAATAACAATGAGTTTTGTAAGAAAAAGTGAATGTTAGGTGTCCCTTTTATAATCTGTAATAAAGAAGTAACTTTTATAATTTGGTTAGAGACATCAGTAATGAAAAACTAGTTTGTTCCAAAGAAATAATTTTTGAGAGGCCTTAGTAAATTAAAAAAAACCATGAGGAGTATGCACTTGGTAGCATTAGAAGTAGGTAAAATGGAGTATGGATATTTTATGCTGGTTAGAAGTGGGACTCAACACTTAGATAAGGTGTAATGAATAAGGCAAAGAGTGTGTTGTTCTTTGTAAAGATCTTGCCATGGTTCAAATGGTAAACAGGAACTGGTGAAGGATGCAGAAAGAGAAGTGACACAGCAGTAAGCTTAGAAAACTGTTTTGGCTGCTTTTAGAAGTGCATGTGACCAGAATAAGTGTGTGTATCAGAGCCAAAGAACAAATTGCAGTAATAGTTGAGATAAAACAAAGTATAAACTTGAATGGTGGTTATAGCTCTTGGTGGATAAGAATTAAATGTTTTATCAGGAAGGGACTTGTAAGATTACTTGTGCTTATGAAAACAGCATGAGCTAAGACTTGAAGGTAGACTTAAAGTCTGGGTAATGGGCAGCTTCACGTGTCTGAGAACTGTTGGGACTCTTCAGTGTGAGTTTAGGCTGCAGTCTGTATATCCAAAAAACATCAACACTGCAGTTTAAAAAGGATTTACCCCCTGTACAACAAGTAGGGAGAACTGAGTCATTAACTCGGTGGTGATTCTCACACCTTTGCATTTGCTTTTAAGTGAGATGTGGAGGGAGAAGAAGATAAACAGTATAGGATGGGGTCTTGTGGAACAGGGGAGTATTGAGAATTATGCCTGGATTTCTTTTGTGATTTCCCCTGTTCTACAAGACATGCAGCATCTTTAGACACCTCACTAGTATCTATTAGAGTGAGTTCCCTGAACAACTTATCAGTGATAATCTTCCATTCTAGAGGGAATGACAGTGGGGTTTGGCAGTTCCTTTGAACCAAACCTGTGCCTACAAAACTGATTTTCACAGTAATGGATCATATCAGACTCTGTAGAGCAAGTGCTACAACCATTGTCCTTATAGTGTGTTTCTCATGCTCGTTTTCCTCACGGCTTGCTATTAATGTCTTTACAGCATAGTTCCTGCCTTAGCTTGTTTACCTGTGGATGAGAAATGTTTTGAGACCACTTGGGAACAGTCTAGAAGCTGCATCTCGTAGCTGTATGTATTTTTGAGGCAAAACATCAATTCACCAAGTGTGGGATATGCTTAAGGAGTAAAAGAGAAATTTAGGTGTTAAAATAAACCTCACTGTCAGTCATCTAAATCTCCTATTGAGCTGACTTTAAGATAGAAGCTCAGGTAACAGAAGTTTTTATCTTTGCTCCAGTGACTGTAGTGGTTACATCTGTCCTGGCTGTTCTTGTGCCTCATGTGCTGGACAAACTGTGTCTTGGTATGAGGAGTGAGTCCTGCTCCAAGTGTCAGTCACTGTGTCTGTTGGGAAGCATTTATGTGTTGCTGAATGAAGGGTCATCTGCTAAGGTACATCTCACTCTGTTAAGGCTTCAGCATTATTGCACTCTCTTTTGAGCATCTTTGTAGATATATTCTCTCTGTTTTGGAGACAGTCAAGTGCTGAAAGTCTCTCAGCATCTCTGTGGTTAGTCAGATGGTCAGGTATGCCACTCATGCTCCTGATAAGTGCTCTGGAATCCTATGGTATACGTACACAACAGGATGAAAACAATTTGTAGTCACAAGCTGTTGTGTTGTAACTTGCTGGTTTTTCACAGCTAAGACTCACATTAAGGAATTTAGAAGAGGGTAAAGTTTTAATGTAGGATTCAGATGAATAGTCAAGTTTTGACTGCAGTTTTTTCACCAAGATGTCCAGATAGCACTTGCTTAGAAGGACACCCAAGGAACAGGTAGGTTCTTGTTAGAAGATAAAGGTTGAGTTTGCTATTTCATGGAAGTTTGTAAATGTAAAGACTACTTTTGGTTTTCCTTTAATGGAAAATTGATGTAATTTTTGATGTAATTTTCCATCAATTTGGAAAATAGATGTAATTATCTGCTTGTAAATACTGTTTTGAATTTTTTATCTCTAGAATATTTTTCTCCCTGGTTATTTCTTCTAGGATTCTGAAAGATTAGTACTAGCCAAATTTGTTGCAAGTGAATAGTGTAAGATCCATCTCATAAGAACCGTTCAGTTTCAGGCTAAAAACATGATAATGGAGAATGCTCTAATTTTAGATTTTGAATTTCTTTTTTGAAAGAGTTCTGGTACTTTTGCTTGAAAAAATTCACCTGTTTTTTTTCTTTAGAACTTTCTGTGGCCCTTATTGCTCCACTTCTAATAATGCCAGTATTAAGAACTCATCTACTGCTTTCATTTATAGTGGCTGCAGGTACCAGCAGTGGCAGCAATTGCCACTGGCAGCTTCTAGCTTAGTGCTGGAGTGGGTGGAGTGAAGCACTGAAGATATTTGTATGTGATGAGTGAGTGCCACCTAGGAACTTTGTACTGATTCATTAATCAGTGTGAAAAAAGGACCAATCCTGTCATTGGTATTTTATAGGCAGAACTGTCTGCAGAGTGGATGGGGTTTGTGGAGCTCTAAATGCTTAGTTTGCTGAGGGAATTTGCTGTTGACTCTAAGCTGTGTGGTAAGATTTATAGTGTCCTTTCCTCCAGTGAGTGTGTTTCATAGGCTTCAAGACTTTCCTCTCTTGAGGAATCTTTGTAGTATAGAAATAAAGCTTAGCATACAGGAGACCTATGGTTTCATTACCTAATACCTAGATAATAAAACACAGGAAGTAACAAAAATGTGTCACAGGCACTAGACAGAATTGCTTATTGGTAGCTTTGGGTACAGTTTTCTGAAGAGAGTTTGACATAGTGTCACCAATGCACAGAGGGATTTTTTAATTATTTTTTTTTTAATTGGCTAGTTTGTTTTCCTTGTAACAGTAAATCTTGCAGAGTGGGTTTAGTGGAACTAGAAGTGTGTCTTCACGGGTGGTTTTAAACAGCCCACTCTACTGGGATGTGACTCAGGTGATGTACAAGATAGTTTAGTTTCTCAGGATGTTTGCTTGGGTACAGTGCCACTCCATCTTTTGGGGCTTCCAGACATGTTTTTGATGCTTGGCTATCCAATAAAATGGCAACAGTAAGTGTGCAGTTACCTTCAGGGGCAATTGTATTAAATTTGAAGGTCCTGAAGTGTGATCATCACGTGACAGGAGCAGTGTTCTAGAAGGTCGAAATAGAAGAAGAAAAGATGCAGTTTAAACAATCGTAGGGGCATTTTCTTAGAAAGCTGCTCACTTGCTTAATTCATAAAATTTAGTAATGTTTTCTCTGACACTTCTGAGTTAAAGGTAGACAGTTTTGCTGACACCTCTTTGTGCAGTAAGTGACACTTTAGACATCTCAAATTGGAATGTCTGTGTTAAGAATATATGATTCTGGAATAAGTTCATTAAATGAATTGCTCAATTCCTGTAGACATAATGTTCTGTGGAGATGATCATTGCTGGCAAGGAAACTGTTGCTGCAGAGCTCCACAACACATTTGCAGATTGCTTCTCACTTCAGGCACTTGCTTTCATACATGCATCCCCACCTTGCTGAGGCTGTTTTCTCTCTGCTGTTTATTTAGCTGTCCTTAAAATCCTCACTCTTAGGGCAGCGTTTTCTTTTTAGGTTTTCTGAGAAACGGTGTTAATACGTTTTTCAGTTCTCCAGTGTGTCTACCTTAAAGCTGAAAGATCACACTGAGGTTGTGTTTCCATTTCTGTAAGAGAGTTTCACACACCATTTTCCCCCTGCAGAACTTTGTGTAATTCAGGATTTCCCTGCATTCATCTCCTTTCCCTTCAATGCAAATGTGTTGTTTTGCCTTTATCTCCCCTTGTTCATTAGCCACTATGCACCATCAGCCTGGTGTGTTTAGTGAGCACAGAGATGCTCCAATAAAAACATATTTTGCATGTGAAGGTACTATGCCTGCAATTGCAGAGACACCAACCTGGCAAAAGAAAGTATGACTTTTGCCTTTTTGAACAGCTTAGAGAACTGTTTTTCATTATTTGAACTTTCAATTATGCAAAGATAACTCTTGCCTCTGAAATTGCAAATCCTTTGAAAAAACCCATTTACTTTAAGTATAACTGATGATAATGGCTTTCCCAAAAGTTAGCCAGCACTTGCTGAGCTTAAGTAACAAGCTCTAGTACTTGTCTTGGTGTCTAGAAGCAAGAATATTTGAAAGTGGGAAATTGGCAGTAAATTTTAAATGTTTTCTCCCCTCTCAAGGTGACAGCCAGTTTACTTGTGTGTGATTTTTGAATAAGAAATTAATTTGTTGTTTTAATATTTTTCTGTGTTGGAGGTAAAGAAAAGTGAGAGATTTTTTACAACCTCTTTAGTACATTTAGTAACAGAAGGAGTGATTTAATGACTTTAAAAAAATTTTCTATTTTAGGAATCAGTTCAACCACTATTTCTTTTGTAAGCCCCATCCTGCTGATGTACCTTGAAGTCCTGTGTAGTGACCTCTGCCCTCCAAATCTCGTGTCTCCGTTTTCATCCCATTCTCCTTATACTCTTTTAACACACATGCTCTTTTTATGTTTTTACTAAGTTCTCTGTCCTCTCCCAGTAACAGGGTTTCCTCCTCTCTTGTTTTCCTCTTGCACATCAAGTGCTTTCAGAATCTTCTTTCTCCCTTCAGCTCCTGCATCTATAATCTGTGCAAAAATCTCCAGGCAGGACTGATTCTGTTTGTCTTGCACTCCCTTATTCCCCCTCAACAGTTCAGCTGCTTTGTTCTTGAGGATGAACGAAGGAGGATCTGGTTTTTCTCACCAGAATTATAGTCCTACCCCTGTGCAGTGCTGGGAGGGGAGGCAGTGTCTGTGCCAGGCAGCTCTTGGCTGGGGCACACACAGAGTGCACTTGAGCCTGACACCTGGACATGACACATTCCTCCCCTGTATCGTCTTCAGTGGCCAAAGTCGTTGTTAGTGTTGTTATAAGGCAGAGAACTCTTAGTGGGTGTGAGAAGGGTGCACAAAAGCAGGAGTATGGTGTATTCCTCAGGCTTCTTGCACTGCTCCACCCTGCACTGCTGCTTCTCCAGGCAGGACCGGACTCTCCGGTTTGTGAGCTGCTATATTAAGAAACTGAATACTGGGAGATACAGCTTCAGCAACTCTACAGGCTCAGATTTGAAACCACAGAATTGCTTAGTCCTGCTTCAGCTGAACTGTAAGTTATTTCCTGCTCCTCTAACCATGTGACAGCTCTCTCTCTGAGCGCAGCTAAGATGTGGTCATTCTTTCTAAGTAGACATTTTTTCCCTTTACTCCCCCTCAGTCAGCCAAAGCAAACAGAAACATCACTTGGCTTATGACACTAAATATACACAAAGGCATCCAAATAAGCTCCTCTCTGTAAAACTGCACTTGATTTTTGTGGTTAACTGAAAAGAGGAAGAAAACTATGAACATCCTGTAGTGGTGTGTGTTCTGTGCAATACCACGGGCAAAAGCTTCCCCTTGCCTTTGCAGAGACAGAAGCAGTAGTTTCTAACAAATTAAATGCAGGGCTATTTTTTTCTTTATTGGCTTTAGGTTTTAGTTAAGAGTATCTCAGATATGAAATTAATTTTATAACTGGACATGGATTTATTGGTATTTATGTTTTTAGCAGCCTGATAATTAACAGGCTTTAAAAATTCAGGGTTCGGGCTTAATTTTATGCAATATTGGTGAACCAATATCTTTTAGCCATATAATAGGTGTTGTAATTTTGACCATTCTTAAACAATGTTGACCCCTGTGTTACACTGTACTGTTAGCACTGTGCTCAGTTTGTGTAGCTGGAATTTTAAAACCTTGTATAACATTAAATTTAAAGTGTGATTGTGACAGAAAGTGCTGGTTTCACTTGACGTCTAGAACTCAGTAGCGATTCAGTACACAATTTCTTTATCTTAAAAAATAGTTTTGTCTTTAAGAGATATGCCCATATCACATTCAGGTGCCAATATTTCTGTACCTGAGAGACTGATAATACAACTGTTGTCTCTGCTCAGGCCCTTCCTTGCCTTAGTTTAAGCATCGAGATGGAACCTGCAGTTGTGTTACAGTTTTGTTTGATAGGATGCATGGAGATGGATTTGGTGCTAAATGTTTTGCTGGGATATGTAGATCTCACTCTATGTCATGGTTTTAACTTGATCTTTTTGTCATTTAGGAGGTCTTGCTTTGAATGCCTCAGTTTGTCATCGAGGCTTTTCTCTAACAGCCTCTTTGAACACCTCTGGTCTTTTCAGCCTATAAATGACAAATCCTGTTTGTTTCTCTGTCGTCTTTTCATATTGTTTATTAATTTTTTTTTATCAAATAAGTAAGTGGTCACGCTGCTGCTCCAGGCTTCACACTGTGTTACCAAGGAGCCTCTCAGTGGCCATACCTGTCAGGACCCTACCTTTATGTTGCTGATGACATTTAAGCTTGGTGGCAGAAGCATGCATCTTGTCCTTTTTCTCACCTCTGATCTGTCAGCCAGCTGTGCTAACATTCTGATGGCTAACAAACCCAAGTGTGGCAGTAGCATGAACTCAGGCACTGTTCCAGTAACCATCCATGGTGTTCAGTTTGTTGGCACAATTTCAAGTGCCACCCTAGTTGTTGCTTAAATTACTGTGAATGCAGGTTTGAGATTAGAATGGTGTAAACAGCTCCTGGTACATCATGTGGGGTAGGGCCATCACTACCCAGTTCGTGCTGTGTTGGGAAGAGAGTTTGTTCCTCTATGCATATGTGCATTTCCCATCATATCCAGGTCTTAGTAACTCATATCTGCACAAGCAGGGAAATCTGCAAGGAGACAAAGGCAGTTCTGGGGATGAGGAGATGTGAGCTGTCTGTTCTGGCATTGTCAGTACCATGTAGATCACAGCATAAGGGTCAGCTCTGCTGCTGTGCACATAACTGTCTGCTTTGACATGAAGTTCAAGTCAAACTTGGTTTTCCTGCCAGCAGCAAAATTCAATATTGTCTTTGTGCTCTTAGAAATTGCTTTTGGAAACCTGAGAAAATGCAGGTGCCCAGAAGTTTGCAGCAGACAGAAGTGTGCCCATGCATGTAATCACCTGCTGCAGTGGACAGTTTTCAAGTCTATCTGATACTGATACTGTGAAAACAAGCTCATAAGGTTTCTGATTTCAGGAGGAAAAAAAAAAAATAATAGATTTTGCCTTCTGGTAAGGACATGTTGCTGACTTGTAGCTGTGCCTCTACAGGATGCATGAGATACAGCAGGGATAATGACTTTAAAGGATGCTGCATTTCTTTCACTTCTCATTTGCAGAGCAATGCCCTACCAAGAAAATGTGTCCTGCTGAAAGTTTATTTTCTGATGAGTAGTTTGTAAGTAATTTAAGAAAAGTTCTGTGTATCTTCAGAGCCTTCAGGGATGTGCAGTTCTCTTGGAATCCTACCTGAAACTGCATTTTGGAGTGTTGTAGCAGTTTCCAGTCAGCTCCGATGCAATAATTTGTTTCCTGATTGAGCTCCAGAGACTGTTCTAGGGTGTGAAGTAGTGTAATTAGTGATAATTTCATCATAACATGCTCTGTCTGTTCTGGTATCTCACCTTAATCGTTGGTTCTGTCGGGAGTATAAAGGTTTGAGCTCAGGAAACTTCAGATCATTCTGTCTTCTATGTCCACAAGATCTGTTAGACAGTGTTTGCATGCCTCAGTTCTGCAAACTATTCTCTCAAGTTTTCATTTATAATTTTTTTCCCCTTGAGTGTCTGGTTATTCCTTCTCTCCCTTCAGGCCATATTTTTTCCCCAGTGTCCCTTAAAAGTCAGCAGTGGCAGGAGCTGGTGCCCTGTTGAGGCTCAGTGCTGTGCAAGCAACTTTCTCCTACAACAGGTAGGTAGCATTTGGTTCAGAGCAGAAGGGAGATAACAATCTGCTATGGGTTTAGAAAGCTGGGTGTTTTTAGGCTTAAGTTCAGGGTGGTGAGTTGCATGTTAATTCTGGCCGCAGTAATTCTTGTAGCAGTGAAATGATGCTAGATGCTCCCAGTATACATTTGACTGGAAATAACTTCTCCAAGGTCACCGTGTACAAAAAATATCACTATGATGCAAGTCTGAGTTAGCAAAGGGTGTTGCACAGTTGGCTTAGTCCAAATTAATCAGCAATGGATATAATGTCTGCCATGCATCATCAAGGCTGGTTTTCAGTTCAGGTGCTCTGGGCACTTTAGGTGCAGCATGGTGCCTGGTTTGTCCGAGTAACCTGGTCCTGGAATGAGCTGACTGACATGTCACTTCCTGGAGTCTGGAATTCTGCAGAGGCCTGTTGCATTTGTTACAGAACTGAAACTTTTATTGTAGGCATTGGCAGGTTTAGAGATCGTGGTTCCACATCATGTAGTAAAAGCTCACAGGCTGTGTATCATATTGCACATAGCATGGTGGATGGCCGTGGCCTTCGGAAGGATGCAGCTTTCAGTAACAGACATTCAGTTGGGACACTGCCATTGTAGCCTTCAGTTTATTCTGTAAATCTGCTCTGTGTGCCCAGGAATGGATACTAAACTATCAAGAAAGCAAGATTTTTTTTATTTACCCAAACTCTGCCTCCTCTCATCCCCCCTGCAAGGCTTTCTCCAGATCCAGCTGTGTTACTGGCACTCTCCATCCCCAACTCCCTATAGGAAGTGTTTGTACCAGTGTTAAAGCTTCTGGCAATTTATCCTCTAGGTCTTTTGAGGACCCAGTTATAAAGGCTTAAATCTGATGATACAATCAACCATATTGAACTTCTAGCCAAGGTATTGCTATTCTGTAGGTGTCACGCCTGTGATAATTTATTCCACGAGATCAGGAGAGATACTCTATTTGTATGTTCATCTAAAGTCTTTCATGTAGGGAGTAATTTTTCTTGAATTCTCTCTTAGTGAGGTAACCAGCTTATTTTTTGTCTAAACTCTATACTCATGGGAGTGGTATTATCTGTCATGCACTCGACATCAAGAGTTTTCTGTTTCTGTTCTAACAGATTGAGACCATTCAGGTGCTCAGAGCAATTGATGTAGTTAGTTGATCACAAAGGAAGGGAATATCCACACAAAAACTGGAAATCCAAAGTCTGCTTTGACAAAGGGTACCTTCTTTCAGTCATTGGGATTTAAGGTTCATCAGTGCCCTTACAGAGGAATATCTTGTTTCCAGAAGTGTTACACATCTGAAAAAAATAATCAATATTTCACTAATAACTTCTAAGTTACAATTCAACTGGTAAGTTTAATGATTATAACTAGCATAACATTTATTATGTACATTTTTATTATGTTAGTATGGTGTAACAATTTACCTGCTGATTTTATACTGTCATAAAAGCACTGTAATTTATTGCATGAGTGGAGGTTTTCAGAATAGTGACACACAGTTCACCTGGCAAGAAAGCAGTTGCCAGTTCTCCCAAGCAGCAGGAACTGGTAAGGGTGAGTGTGTTACCCTCTGTCAGCTCCAGAACAGACATGGAGACTTGCAGAAAAGTAGTTCAGAGACCTGAAGCATGTAAAGCTTCAAATCTAGTGCTTGATTAGGATAATAATACTGGCTGATTGGAGTGCAGTGCTATACAGATTGGCAGTTGTCAGTGTTACAACTTCACGGTGATCACAAGCAAAGCTGTCTTAAGATCTTTTTCATTTAAGTTAATATTTGGGCTAAATGTCCTGTATTTCATTGATTCAGACAATACCATTAATACCATCAGTTTCAGACCAGATGTTTCTCTTAGCTCTTCTTTGAAACAAATATTTTCTGTCCCAAGAGTTGTTGAAGTATCTTTACTGTGTCTATGTTAATTATATTGATGTGACTTTGTGGATTCTAAACTCTTATATTGGTGTAATAGATGTTGGCTTTCTTTATTGTAAGCTTTGTTTCTCACATGAGTCCAGCACTACTAGTTCTGTTGTAAGTAGAGTGAAATGATTTTTGTATTTCTTGTAAATTCAGGTTGGTACACATAACTTTTCATGTAACATATATGTTACTGGTGTTGAAAAGCATTCACAAGCAAAAAACAGGAACACAGCAGTTATTGGGAGCTAACTATCTTCAAATGAAGATGAGGGTGATTTTGTTCTGATCATCCAGACATTAATATTTAAGAATTAAAGATTGAGAGCAATATCACTGTATCTGTTCCCTCCCCTTTGCTGTGTGAACTTGTACTGCCAGCTCTGCACTGAAAGAAAAAAATGAGCACTGCTTTTTTTCTCTTAAAACTAGTGGCTGGATATGGGCACCAAAGTGTTAAGTGCAGTGGAAAAAGACATCCTGCTGCCCTCTTTCTACATTTTTCTTGTGTAAATAAACTTTCTCATTATCTTTAAGTAAGTAGATTCTTTACAGGTTTTGCTCTTCTAGGTGTGTTCAGTAGAGCAGGCAACTTCATTGTAAGAAACATTCTGGCACCATAAGGAGTTACAGAAGAATTTGGGCTTCAGGGAAGGAGCTTGCCCATTCAGCAGCCCTCTGCATTTATTTTCAGATAGTGGATAGTAAGTTGGGAAAAGAAATTGTCTACTTCATTGTTAAATTGAATTTGAAAATATTTCTTAATCTTAACTTTTTACTAAGTCCCAGCTTGGCAGAGCTCAGTTGTACTAATTGCTTTTTTCACCCTGGAAATCGAATATTGCAAACTCAGCAGTTCTTTCCCTAAGGTTTTTTCCCTTCAATTAACTGCACTCAAATATTGCTTTTGTACTAGTCATGTAGACAATTAAGGGGAGAGAGTGTAACAAAAACACAAATTGTTTTTTGGCGGGGGCTTTTCTTTAGTAATAGAAATTGAAGGTTTGTAATACCTGACCTGAGTTTACACACAAATCTTGAGCTGAATGTAAAGGCTCTGCTCTAGTGGAGTTTTCAGCTCTCAGGTGGGGACCAAGTAGCCAAATGTTCAAGTAAACTCTCCCTAACATTTTTCAATGTAGTCTTAATCCTTTGTAGATATACCTAGATATATGGGGATGATGAGGTTGACTTTACTGAAGGGCTGTGACAGAACTAGGATAGAGTGTCTAGTTCTCAAAATGACTGTGGGGTTTTTTTTGGTTTTTTTTTGGTATATTGTCTTAGATTTCTTTCAGTGCTTTCATACTGAGACTTCATGGATTATTGTTGCTGACAGGTTGTCATGGAACAGACCACTGAGAAATTCCAGGTGCAGGGGAAGTTCTGAGTTATACACTTTGTACTCTTTAGTCTTCCATCTTAAAAATCAGGGTTAAATGTACTGTGTAAAAAATAAGTGTGCTGGTGACTTGCAAAAGCAAGTTTGTTACAGAGTAAGTTTGATACAACGTATTTGCAGCCATGGTTTGTCTAGAATGGAAATAGGTGATGTGAATCCTAAACCTGAGATCTACATACATTTGGCCATCTAAGACCACCATTCTGTGTCACTGCTTCCAAATTGCTAAAATTTGTTTACAGACAGGTGAATGTAAGTGTCTTTTGGCCTCCACAGCATATTGGTAAATGTAGTGCTGCTACCTGCAAAGAAGGATCCCCTCTGGGGAGTGGTAATTTAAACTGTTAGCTGTAATAAATGTCACTAGACTCCAGGGGCAACCTCCATGGTAAAAAGAATATCTCCATTTCCTTACTTGAAACAGATGTGGAAATTAACCTGTCTTAACCCTTGCTATTAGCAGAGATGATAATGTTGACACATATCCCACACGTTCCAAAAATACTTTCTGTCTGTGACAGTGCAATGCTTCATCAGTAGTTCTCAAAGCACTTAGCAGAGGTGGAGGCCAGTGTCTGCCTTACGTGTTACAGATGAGGAAACTAAGGCACTGGGGAGAAACAAACACCAGCATGCAACTTCTTGTTGCCAGAATGAAATGAAAGCCAGCAGTCTCCTGAGCATTTAACTGGTGTCTAATGTTTTATCCTGCAGTAAACTTTGAATATGATGAGGGATCATAGAACTTAACACATCTTCATGCCTTTTTTTCTCCTGTGTAGTATATCTACTTTTTAAGACTTTTCACTGGGAATAACTATTCGTTGCAGACTCAGTTGCTGGTATATATTTCAAAAAAAAAAAAAAAAAATCTTACATGCAGTCATGTTTCTTGTATCTGACTTGAATTACCATAACTCTTGTGTGCAATTGTGAACTGCTCAAGGAGGGATTAATACATGCTGAATTGTGGCACAGTGAAAGTGTGTGAGGGGGTTGCATCTCTAAGTACCTTTATGTAAGTGGATTGAGTCTGCTCTACAGGACTGGACACAAGTTGTATACACAATTGTGAGACCAGTTGCTGGCTGTTATTCAAAGAGGTTTTACTTTTAATAGCCTTTTCTCATATTTCCTAATATTTTGAAGGGAGTTCTTTGTTTTATGTTGGCATGTAATTAATGTGTTCTTATAAAAGAGTCCTTTTAAAACAATTTAAGCTGTTTCATTTCAATCTTCCCTAAGTAGCAAAAGTCAAAATTCCATATAATTTTCTGTCTTTAGGTGTAAAGATCGTAAATGAAGTTCCCCTAACATCATCTCTGCAAAGCAAATACTCATTTTCTTAAATCTGTATTTTAAATCTGGACCTGGGAGTACCAAGTGCTGAATACCATTCTCCAGGGCTCATTAATGAGTGTTCCAGAGCTGGGATCATTCATGAATTCCCGAGGTTTATGCTTCACATCCTTTCCTTAATCAATTTAACTGTTGTTCTGCAGATTTTCACGTGTGAACTTCATGATACCTGTATCATTGAGTGGGTCGATTAGGAGCTGCAGTGGATCTAACTCTAAAAATACGGGCCTGAATTCTAATGTTTTCTCTCAAAGCACTCTCATATCTTCAAAGTGGGTATGAGGATTTGCTTGTAGGAATCTGTATTTAATATGGAACTAGCATCTACAAAATGTTACTGTGCAGAGAATGGAATGATTGATGAAGGCTGAAGAAAGAGGACCTTAGTGCATGAAGGCAGTGAGCTGTAGAAGAGAAGGGAATGTTGAGGGAAGGAAGCTGGGTTTGCTTGTAGCTGGATGGGCAGTGGAACAAGACAGAACAGAGGCAAACTCCAGTTTTGTCCTGTGCATTGCATGAAAATCGGGATTCTTGACTTGAATCTGCAATTTCTGTTTATGACCATGAAACGTAGTTTTGGTTAATCTGTGTATCTGTACAATGGGCTGGTTGTGTAAGGTTCATTCTAATCTTGGGAGTCTTGATAAATTTAAAATGGATCAAAACTGAAAGGGAGACTTCAGCATTTCATTTTAAAATTCCCTGAGCTTTGGCAAGAACAGTCTTACATGCTTTGAATCTGAGTGGGTTTTGGGAGGCTGGAGAGGGAGTGGAACTGCAAGACAAAATGTCTCTAGTGAGAATTTCTGTTCCATGGCAGTAGACAGTGGCAAATTTATGGAAAGTGTGTAATGCAGCACATTTTCTACTTCTGAAAGTAACTATATGAACGACTTCAGCTCCAGAGCACAAGTAACTGTTCTGCTGTGTGTGCTGTTTTGTGGGCAGCCAGGGTTTCAGCAGCACTCAGCAGTGAGGTGCAGCTCAGGGAGTGATGCTGGACCAGTAAACAGGAAGTGACAGTGTTGAGTTTGCTCATCAGTGGAAGCCTCAGGTTGTGTCTGTCAGCTGGGAAATGATCTGCTGAACTGATAGCTTGGAATATTATAATCTGCAGCATTCTTGTGGTTATGGTTATGTCATATCTCAGGAAGGCTGAAGTCTTCCATGTGCTGTCCTCAGCTGAGGACGTAGGATTTAAAAATATCTTCATGCTCTGTCTGATAAAAGGCTGTGCTGTTTGATTAGGCTTAATTAGCCTTTGATTAGGCTTATATGTTCTGCTGTTTACCCACACCTTAATTGTTGGTCTTCTGTGATCCACAGTTGAGCAATGTTTCGAAGAGGAGTTGGCCAGCTCTAACCGAGCTGGGGGTTGGAGGTGCTGGAAAGGCAGATTGATTTGTATCTGAAGACATTTGTTAAATTGTGAGCTGTCTGTAACTGGCTGACTGAGGATCAGGAGTGAAGGATCTCTTTGCTGGACAACAGCAGACTTAAGTTCAGACGAGTACTTTTATGGCTTAGATCTGTTAAGCAGCAATCCGTTGTTTCATCCTTTTTTTTGTTGTAGCATCACTTAATGATCACTGGTACTTTCTTCACATCAGTGAAAGATACTCAGTGAGGATATTGCAGCTGACTTGTCTGGTTATCAGGGCACAGGCTCTGATAACAGGGAGTCTGTTCTTAGGTATCAACCTTTATTTTTTTTTTAAATTGGTTTTGATCTCCTATTTTTTTAAATGTTTTGGCTATGTGTTAAACAGAACTGTCTTCTCATGTTTTGGAAGTGACAAGGAATATCTGAAGTGGCTTTGTTTCTGAAAAAAATTCTTTCTTCCTTCTGTCTTCAAATAAGAAAAAGCAGCATCTCTTACACAGTGGTTTTATTTCTAATAGCCTAAGTTTATGACTTTATGTATAGGTGAAAAAAGTGCTATTTTCCTGGCACCTATATATGCAGCATTTTTAAATCAGTGGGCAGTCATGGGAAATATAATAAGACGAAAAGCAAGCTTTAAGCTTAAAATTGAACACTCTTGGTAATAGTAGCAGATAATTTCACAAGCAGTAGAACTGGTGATGCCTCAGTGTTTTCAGCTGCATAATTTTTCAATTTGCATGAAATGAAGTTTTCGTGTAACTGGATATTTACAAAAGGCTTACTTTTGTCAGTTCTGTCAAACACTGTGAAGTCTTGCATTAGTTTTCCTGTCTTTGGAGCAATCAGTTGGTCTTTGGAAAACAATGTGCAGTAAATGGCATAAAAATTGGAAGATTGTTTCTAGCTGCTTAACTTACTGAAATCTACCAGCCAGCTTCTAAAGTTCTGTGTGTCTTTTTCCTATGGGAGACTAGTTTAAAATAAAATCGTGTCAGTAACATCTGAATTTTCTGCAATACACAATTGTCTTTAAAGTGGAGATTCTTAATAATTTGCTAAATATATCTTCAGAAGCTGTGATAGTTTTAAAATTGAAGCATTTACAGTTTGTCCAAATCAAAAATTGAGTAGTGGTCAAATCCCCAGTGGATGAACGTTGTCACGTTTAGACTCAGTTATGATGATTCTGGAGGCAACTTGGTGTGAAAACATAAATTATAAAGCAGTCTGAGAGTTGCAAAATCTGACTGACGAAAATCTAATTTTAAAATCAGAATACAGAGTCCTTGAAGAGCATTTTTTTGCACGCCCCTGTGTGTACATGCTATCAAGACAGTATCATCACACGTTCTTTGTACAAGATTCAGTAACCATAAATAGCCTGGTACACTGCTTTTAGAGGGAAAAAGCCTAAAAAGACAGTTGGATGCATCTGTTGTACTTATTCTGTTGTCTGGGGCCCTAATCCTTGCAGTCCTTCAGATGAAGGTGCCAGCAATACACAAGAACAGTCTGCCTTCAGCATCACCAGTCCTCTCTCTCTCCAATTTCTTCCCATCTCAATCCTTTCCCATCTGTAACTGAGAAGTGCGTGCAAGTTGACCCTTGTGAATACTTCCTGAGCTTTTTAAAATTGGGCCTTGATGTTAATTTGTGTTCCTATTTCTCGCTGTTAGGCCTGAATTGCTGAATATCATCATACCAGACACCCACCTTAAGAAGGCTGGCTTTACCTCCTCTCCAGGGCTAATCAATGGTGTAAGATTCTGAACCCAATTAAACTCTTCCAAGTTTCTGTGAAAGTGCTAGGAAATGTTTTTGTCTACTCTAGCAAATACCTCTGCTCCTTAAAACGTTGCAATTATTAGGGAAGCGTCCTTGCATGTTTTTTTATGTGGCCTAGTCAGTTAGGGGTCATTTCAGTAGTGGTTTATTGAAAAGCTTAGTGAATTCATTTCAAATTGCTGTTGGAGGAGGTTGCAGTGCATGCCTTCTGTAGGAGTGCATGGTGGAGAGAACATTCTCCCTGGAAGTGGGTTATCAGCCCTTCTAGCAGCAAGGGAACATATTGTTCCCACATCAGAGCAGACTCCTCAATGCCAAGGGAAAAAAGCTACATTTTTTCTTGTAACAGGACCACTGTGCAGAAGAAAAAATTAAACTGCCAGAAAGAGCAAGTAGAGCTTGATTGTGTAGGGCACCAAAGTCTTTCCTCGAGAAAGGGGTGGATATACTAGAGCCTGGTCCCTACAGCAGGTTTTCTGTTTCTCTGTTGAGTGATGAGATAAAATACATAGCTATACTGAGCACTGCAGAAATGTTTTTGGAATCCCTATATATTTATGATGCTGAAGATAAGGGAATTGCAAAACAACAGGGAGTTAGCATCACTGGCTAATTACAATTATATCTGCATTGAATAACATGAGTTAACTAAAGTACCTGCATTTAAAAGTGTAATTGCTAAAACCTAAGCTTATTTTGGGAAAAAAATTCTAAGATTTCAAGTGCTGTCTCTGCTTGATTAGTCAGTGCTATATTTTGGTTGGATTTTTCCTTCAGAATATTTGTCATCTGGAGAAAAAAATGTCAGCCACTGAATCCTAATTGCCTGGTTTTCTGTGAATGAAGGTCAGTTTTCTGTAGAGCATGGCCTCACTTCTGCTTCTTGTCTTTCTCATTCATGAATCTTAATGATATTGTTTCCTTACGTTCTTTGGTGACTCAGCTGATGCTGGGCTGTTAGAGATTGCTTTGGTACTGAAGCTTCCTGCTCTTCTTGTCGTCAAGATTAAAGTCAGGCCTTAGTAAGCATTTCTACAGTGATGTGGTACTTGATGTTAGTGTGCCTGTGTTCCTTAACCCTGCTCTCTGAGGAAAATTTACCTGCTGCTGTAATGTCAGTGAACAGCCACAGCCCTTTGTGTTTGAACAGTCACCCTACAAGCAAACTGTGGGCTGTCTTCCTGTCTTGTGGCAAAGAACAAATGTGTGACTCAGGAGCACCCAACATCGTCTGGTCAGGCTGCAACCTGTTGGCTTAGCCATAATGAGGATTCCCACCACAACATGTCTTAAAAATACCTGCCAGAGGTACCTCTTCACCAGCTCTAGTATTGATTAGGACAATGTTTCCAGATACCTGTGTTACAGAAAAGAGACTAGAAATACTGATTTCTGTTCTTACAGGGTTTGGATTGCACACAACTATTCACCATAGCTTGCTTTTCCCCCCAGAAATGTTAAAGTAGTTAATTGAGCTGAAAGTCCTTGGACTGACTTTGTGAAGAAGCTACAGCTGTTGTATAAGCATGGGTTTTTTCAAGAGGTTACTCTGCTTGGATGCAACTGCTGCTACTTGCATTCTTGCTTTAGAGGACAGTCTTCTCATTTTTTTAAATCTTTATTTTCCTGATTTTATCTGTAAGACACTTTACTGGGAAAGATAACTTCAGAAAAGCAAGCCTCATCATGTGGGATTAACTTGTGTTTATGCAGGATTCTGCACCTTTATGGGAAAAAACCATCACTCTTAAAATTGGGAAAAGGTTGAAAGTTAATGCTATTGTGTCTTCAATAGTACTGTCAATATGTAACACTAACAATACTGAACCCTTAGAGAAGTTCATTAAACATAGATGCATTTGTTCAAGCACCAAAATGGAAGTGATTAAACTCAGAAGTGGTTTTCTAGCCCTTAAACTTAACTGGACAAGACCTTGAGCAAATGAATGCTAGGCTTTTAATTTCCCTTTTTGGAGCAGGAGCTTGGCCTGGACACATGGAACCAAAGTCATTTTTTGAGTCTTTGATCTTTGCACCACAGCCTGTTGTCAGCTGTACGTTACCACTGCAGAAAACCATCCCAATGGGTCTTGCATTCTGTTCTGGTGTCTGCTGAGGTGGCTGAGTATCTTGCAGCTTTAATCTTGCTGCCACTCTTTGTTGTGACTTTCAGCTCACTGTGTTTTAATGTCTGTCAGCCATAAGCCATGCATTGTAATGATTCTTCCTTGTAATGAGATGTGCCACCGTCTGTGTTGGCTTGCTTCACCATTTTTTGAGAAACACTTGAATTACCGCAAGTCATTAAATTGACAGGCCACTGCAGCAAATGTTCACACCAGAAACCAGTCAAAGTACACAGCTATGTGCTGCTCAGTCAGAAACTGTCAGTGGCTGCTGTGACCACGTTCTGAATTGTGTGATGACTGGTTGTGGCTGAGTTTTGCAGGCAGAAGGTGTTTTTGTGAGCCTTTAGCTGATACCATGTATCCTGCAGTGTGGGTCAAAGGGTAGGACCAGCTCTTCCGGTGAGACAGCCAGTGTACAGCTGACAGCACAGCCTTACTGCTTCATGGCTCATCAGCTATGTGACATCAGGGTGTGACAGGTCCCTGGAATCAATGGTATGTCCTCCAGCTGGAGGTTGACTGTGGAAAAATAATGGGAACTGAGCAGGGTTGGTTTGCACCTCCATGGCCCATCAGTTTTTTGGTGGACTACGTTATTTCTTTCCCCTATGCACCTTTTCTAAATATACAGCTATATAAAAATGACAAGGTCCTCACCAAAACTCTTAAAAAAGCAGTAGTGACAGCTTCAAAATCCTCCTCCTGAAAATACGGTACTAACAAAGTGACCTACATGTCAGAAAAAAATACAGTCATTATGTTGATTCAGTGGTCTGACTCTGGAAAAATATTTCGATGTAAAAGAGCCCATACTTGTAAATGCAAGATTCTCTTCATGAATGCTCTAAGTAGCTGAGCTGGGTATATTAATTGGCTTCAAAATAGTGAATACTCAGTAAATGCAGTAGAATACTCAAATTACGTTATTTCTGTAAATATCCTCAAATGCTGCAATTATGGAATTAAATTTGAACTTTTCAAATTGAATTTATGTGGTTAGGATTCATGTTGAATAGTGGCAGATGAAATTTTATTTTCTCAAGTTTAGGATTTCACCATGAGTCTGTAAATTTCCAAATGTTGTGGATGATTACTTTTACCATCTTTGTTCCAGAAACTGAATAGCAGAAAGCTTGGCACCACTGCTCTACAAAGTGAAAATGAAAAGAGGATGAAGTAAAAGGAGTTGGATTTTATTGTCCTTCTCCCCTTGTCCCCCAAAATACACTTTGTATTTTTTTTCCTGTATTGTCCTTTTAACAAAAAAACCTGGCGTAGTATGACAGTGGGATTTGTAACTTTATATTCTAATATGCAAAAGCCTCATTGTCGCTTGTCAACACTAGGAATTTGTACAATGCTAATGAGTGAGTTAAAATGCAATTGAACTCTAAACTTGGTAGACCTCAAAACAAAACCTACTTTAGATTCAGTGGAGTTGTTGTCTAACTTGTAAATCAAGCTCTACTCATAAAGTAACAAAGTACACATTGAATATATTATGATTATGCGGAATGAGGACACACTCTCTGTAATATTTTTCTTTGTACTCATGAGGTAGGTGTTGGTTCAAGGTTTGATAAGCAGTTGTCAAGTTACAACAGTTACTGGTTTACCCAGATCATCCAGTTGGTGCTTTTGCTGTTAGATGTGATGATAAGCAATGCATAGGAGCCATATCTTGACACAGGTCACTCTCTCCTGTGTCTTAAATTGAAGTTGTATAATTCCTGCCAAGACCACCCATTTCTGTAAGAAGTCCTTTTGGGTAGAAGTTAGTGGAGCTGGATTTGTCTTGGAGTGTAAAGAAGATTTCTTGCAGGGTGGTGAGATAGTTGCTGTGGCTAAATGTGTACTGTAGAATAGCCCATTTTGCTCCTGTGTATTTTGTGTCTACAAGGTTATCAATTTAATAATTAGAAAATATTGGAGAAATGAGAGGAAAAGGCTGTTAGAGAAGCAGAGGTTTTGAACAAAATCTGCCTGACTGTGCCCAAAATTAGGTCATTGTCTGTTTGCAACATGGAGGGGAAAATGGCATCCCTTAGATTCTTACTTGCTTAGATGACATTAAGTTGTAGATATAACTGTTTCCTTGTGGTAGTATGGCTAATTCTTAGGTCTCTTTTTACTTATTTGACAAATGCAGTTATGATTAAATTACTCATATTACTGTGTAGATTATAGGGGGAGAAGTTTTACTCCACACTTAGCTGTAGAGCACTTGAGGAAGCAACTACAAAACACTTTTTTCATCAGACAGTCTATAACTTCTTCTGTAGGTTACCAGCAAGATTAGTTGTCAGTCTGACAACTTCTGATGAGGCTGCAAAGAGAAACAGAACTCTATCTTGATTTGTCAAAGTTAGCATTTCAGTGCTTGGGCAAAGGTTGTATAGCTCCCCTGAGGTGTAGCTGTCAGTCTGACTGTGTTATGTTGACTCTATTGTAACAAAACTGAAGAGGTTTTGATTTTAAAAAAATCCAATGAAACTTAGGCTATTCTTTTGGGGTTTTAAGCCATTTGAAATGGATGACCATGGTGACAGTGATAGTAGATAATCTTAAAATGCCAGAAGACATGCCTGCATTCTAGCTGTCTACTCTTTTGGCAAGTAGTCCCTGGTGATGAAGGCAAAATAATCCTCGTTGAGCAGGTGGGGAAAACCTAGTAGGGAGCCCATTAGTCAGATTAGAGATAAGTCATCCAGAAAGGTCTTGGAACTATGACAGATTAAAAAAAAATGTCTGCTTAATGTTTCCTAGTGATAAAGGACATGCCACTTTTTGACTGAGAGTGAAATAAGTAGAGAACAAAGCAGAGAACTATTATTATGACTGTGTTCAGAGGGCTAACAAACTGGATTCATATGGCATAAGTCTCATACCCATACAAAGAAGGGTGTGGTGGGACTAGTTAATATCCATGTAAGAGTGACAAGGGCATGTGTAGTATTTTTTTTTTCTTGGTACAAGAATGACATAAAACTAGTGTTGCTTCCTAAAATTCCTGAAGAGAGTGTAGAGGCCAAAGAAGTGTGGCAAACAGCTATAAAAGGATGTGCAGCATAAAGGAACAGCTACGAAGCCATCAACACCATCTCTTAGTGTAAGAGTAAGGAGGGAAAATCAACTGAAACTAGCAGGTGGCAAAAGTCGAGATAAAAGGAGCTAATTATTCACACAGTGCATTAGAAAACTGTGAAACACAATCCTGTCCAGTGTTACCATGCTCAGAATTTCACATGGGTCTGAAGAGTGAATAGACAAAGTCACAAAGGAAAAATGCAGTTTCGTGCTGATGGCCTGGGGAGCTTTGAGCTCCAGCTTGGCAGTTCCTGGGGATAGTTGTAATGGTATGTTGTTGTATTCTTACCTTCTTTTGGCATCTGGTGCTGCTGGAGTGTAGATCCTAGGCTAGATAACCTCTGGTCTTGCCCATTACAGATTGTTTAAGCTTTATGTCCTTAGGACTTCCCTGCTAAATACATAATTTTCAAGGGCTTCTGTTTTACTTTCCTAATGGGACTCTTAAGGTAAGACACATACATACTCGAAAATATGCTCAAGAATGTTCCAGTGACTGGAACAATCTGATGTGGAATAGTCTTCGCCTCTTATTCAAAAAATCTCAGTTTGAAAATAGGACAATTTCTGGTTGCCAGCTGGGAATGAGCCTAGCTCATGTGAGTTCTCAAACCGTGCCCAAGAATTTTCAGACCTCACTGGTTGGCATAGGTTAAAACTGTGCCAGAGACCACTTAAACAATTAAGCAATATATTTCAGTTGCACTCCAGTACCCCAGAGTGTGTCCAGGCACTGTGCAATTTAGAGTTTCATCTTGAGTATTGTGTTTATATTCAGTCTGAAGTACTAAAACAGACATTTCCTTGCACAGTAGGGCTGCTCCATGTGACCATCATAGTTACTGACCTACTTCTTACAGGCAAAATCTCTTTGCTAAATTTCATGAAAAAGAATAAAAAGTTCATTTGAGTTCTTGAGGTGTCTTAATCTTGCATAGCAGTGAGAATCTAAAGCATAGGAGTGACTTGGGGTCATTTGAACCTTATGGGGTTAACTACCTGGGAAATCAGCAAAGTTGCTGCCTAAAACAAGGACACTAAGAGAGGCTTTGAGAAAGGATCAATTATAGAATTTACTTTTTTTTTTTCCTTAAAAGTAATTTCTCTTCTTTTTTAGACCATGTCTTCAGCAGTTGTTCAGATTTACGCAGCAGATCGCAACGCCATGTGGTCAAAGAAGTGCTGTGGTGTAGCTTGCCTTGTAAAGGACAATCCACAGAGGTCGTATTTTATCAGAATATTTGACATTAAGGTAAGCATCTTTTTTCTTTTTCAGAGCCTTTAAGTTTGGTTGTATCCATTCTCCATTTTTAATTCAGTGAGTATAGGTTGGAGCTATGCATTCATAGAGATTCTCAAGTAAGTGGTTGTGCTTTAAGCATTGCAATTGCAGTTGTTATCAATAGGCAGTTGCAACATTTTCAGGTATTCTAAATTGAAACAATTCCATATATGTCATCTTTAAAGGATGAAATAAATACCAGGTTTTTTTACAGCTCTCAGAAACTGTCCTCTACAGATCTGATTCGTCACATTAGTGGAAATTAGTATTGTGTCACTGATATGGATAGCTATCAAAATTCTAGAAGGTGTCACCACTGGATGGTTTAAGAAAATAGATGCTGTCTTCTGTATGGATGGAAACAATCTTTTTGATCAGTGTGCTGGTGCATGTGAAAACTGCAGGATAAACAAGTTGTGTGTTCTGACTTTCTGGGGGGGGTGGGGTGGGTGGCTTTTTCTTTCATTCTGCTTCCACAAAAAATAGACTCATACTGAAGATCTTTGTCCTATTACAATATTCCACTCAAGAGAGTGGGAACTGAGAGACAAAGTGTCCAAGATGTGTTTTCATAACCAAAATGACTGACTGCACTGAGACTTAGGAAAGTTTCCCATTATCTCTGCAGCCAGGAAACAGCTCCTTATCTGTCAGCATTCAGTGCTTGAAGTCTCAGATTTGTTCAGGATTGCCAGTTGGCACTTGCATTTGACTTTGTGATTTGGTTACTTGACTGTTAAGACTCCTCAGTAACCTCTTCCTTGGGTGCTGAACTATAATGTCATTTAAATACATGAGGCTTCTTAAAAAGGTGATATTTTTGTTCTCTTTAAGTGAATTGTTTTCAAGTCAAGCCTGAGATAAGAACAGGAGACTGGAAGCCTCTTTTATTGCTGTTTTGTCACTGTGTTCTTGTGACTGGTCACTGTTACTACTCTCAGTATCACTGTTGCAGAGTTGTAGAACTTGAAAGAAGTTTTTGGAAACATCCAGGAATTTGAACAGAGCACAGTGACCCAATAGAAGAGGCTTTCACAGCTCTTCCACAAGCTCTGCTGTGTATCGATTTGGGTTGAGTTTACCCAGTGGGTTAATAGCAAGGCAGATATTTAACACTATGCTGTGTGCAATTCTTAATAGGTTCTATTGTAAAACAAGTTAAACTCTGCAATTTCATCTGAAGTTTTATTGTCTTCTTTGTTTGTTTTCTTCTTTTCAGGATGGGAAATTATTGTGGGAGCAAGAGCTGTACAATAACTTTGTATATAATAGTCCTAGAGGATATTTTCATACCTTTGCTGGAGATGTGAGTCTCAATGTCTTTGAACATCTATTTTAAAATGCCTTTGGTTTGAACAGTATCTTCTTTTAATGTAACTGAAGTTATTAATTAATTATATTAAATATTCATAAAAGCATATTTATTAAAGGAATTTTTGTGGTATCTCAACTAGAAAATTTAATGTATAGTACAGAAGCATAAAACATGGTTCTTGATTTTCAACTTTCTTTAATGAACTTACGTTTTGACTTGCAGATGATATTTATGACATATCGTGTTCTTAAGACACAAATTTTCCTTTCCCCTCCCCTCTTTGATATGAAGCTGCAGGATTTTGCTCATTTCTGTTAGCTGTGATTTTTAGAAACTTGATTAGTAGACAGACATTCCTAAGATACAATATTTCACTAAGACTTGGTTCCAAATTTGCAGTGATTTTTTTCTTGTTATACCTTTAGAAAGGTGTAAGACAATATTTAAGAAAGCCTTTAAAACATTTTCTTAGTCATGGGGGGGGAAATATTAATGTTTTTCAGACATGTCAAGTTGGTCTTAATTTTGCTAATGAAGAAGAAGCTAAACTATTCCGCAAAACAGTAACAGATTTACTTGGACGACGGCAGAGAAAATCTGGTAAATATTCAAATTAATCTTAAATTCAGGCTTGTGTATGTTGTTTTGGGGGGGAGGCAGGAAGCTACTGCTACGTCTGAAAGCCACTGGAGGCAGTACTGCCATATTTATAGTTTGAAGTAATTATGCTATTAAACTGTGCTTCTTTCTCTATTGTGCAAAAATTAGTATTTTTTTGAAATGACTCACCTTACTGTGCTGTTCTAGAAGTCTCTCTGTAAGCCGAGACCCCAAGGTTCTGATTTGGAAATACAGATTAGGGGAAACAAAACCTCTAAGCTGACAATGGGAAAACTAGAAATCTTTCTCTAAGTTGTTTTCGTATTTGAATAAACCCTCTCTTAGCCCTGGGCTGTTTATAACCGATTTGTTAAATTCAGCCCAAGTGGGTTGTAACAAAAATTTTACCATCTGGTATGTTCAGTAGTTCATGAATTTTTGGCATTGATCCAGCAGTTAGTAGAGAAATATCTTTTATTCAGAACTAGTGATCTTGGCTCAGGCCAAGAACAGAAGACATAATGTGCCTATACTGTCCTTAGCAGCACAGGACAGCCAGTGAAGCACAGTGTGCTTTTTGCCAGCTGCAAGATGCCTTGGGAATGTGGTTAGTGCTTTAAAGGCAGCTCAGGCTTCCTACAGATCTTGTCTTGGTTATTTTCCAGAGAGCCCATAAAAAAACTTTCCTGTCTTGACAGCTGTATGTCTGTGAAGGATAAAATGCTACAAAATACAGGCTTGGAACAAATAGATGTGTTCAGCCTTGCTGTAGGATGTAGTGTGGACTTGTGTGAGCTCCAGGATGTGTTTTTGTAATCCTTTCTGGAATTGCACTAGCAGTGCAGTGTAGAACTTCTGTAAAAGGAGGAAGCCTTCATCCTGGAGGGTTTGGAGAGAGCTGTCCTTGCAAGTACTCTTGTGCATGTGCATTATCTGTATGTATGCACTTGGATTTCACCAAGGCATGGTGACTCAGGAGCAGAGCACTTCTTCTGGGAGCTTAAATGACTTCTTTAAGATTCCCTCAGCTCAGAGCAAGTTCATAAGGTTTAATGAGAAGAAGTGGGATCATTAAGAAGAGGCAATTATGAAGTTTCTCATACTCGCATTGCAAAAGTAATTTTGCATCTACTGTTCCTGAAGTTTTACTGTATTACATGTCTGAAACACAATGCTACAATGCACAGACATGACTGGGAAGAAGTGTGTTTGCATTATTTGCCATAGCAAACTTTGTTTAAAAATCTGAGTTTGGTCAAACCTTCTGTTCACAGAGCTTTTTTTTTCCACGTAGTGATTTTTTTTCCCACAGGACCACGTTAAGTTTTCTTGTTTACTCTCTGAACTAATAATATCTTGGTTTGTATGCTAAAGCTCATGTTGTTTTATATATTGTTTCAACAAACAACTCCACCTCCCCAAACATTTGCAACTTCAAGACAACTTTTATTTAAAAAAGAAAATGAAATGAAAAATAAACCCCCTCAAAACAGTTCAGGTTTTTTTTGTTAAGAGCTGCAGACCAAGGATTTAAATCAGTTACGAGATGCTTAGTCAAGCCACCAGATGGAGTTCTGTATTTGTCCTTGTGACTATTTAATTGTGCTTCTAAAATAACAGGCTTTGCACTGTTCAAATCAAAGCTGATTTGCTGGTGGTGTTTATGCTTTTATTTATTTATAAATGCTTATATAAAACATATATTTACTTATATATTGATTTATATATACACAAATGATACCAGAGTTGTATTTAATTTATAATATTATTAGATCTTAATTTCTCAATCACAGAGGTAATAGTCTGATGATTTTGATACTTTTCTGTTTTAGTGGGATTTTTACTTTCATACCTTCCAAACTATGTTTCATTTCTTGGTAGTGCCACTTTGAGATGCTTTTTCAACTCAGCTAAGCCCTCCATGTGGTCATTTATCTGCCTCTTATGCCATTCAGGGCTTGCTAGGAGACTTCTCTGGGAGTCTTGCTGGAAAACTTGTGTTGTTGAAAGGTAGCAGTAACAGCAGTTCTGGCTCACAAAGCTATGGCTTGGTGCTGAGATTAGTACACAAAATACTTTGTGACAGCTAAGAGAAGACACAACAGTGTTCTGCTCTTCCTCACTCAGCATGAAATGCACTCCAGTATACAGACAACCCCTGAGTAAGTGCATCTGGAGTTCCAGAGAGGTGAAAGTTTGGCTCCAAGCAGAAAATGTACAAAAGCTTGCAAATGTACAAAGTATCAAGTAAGGAGTAGAATGAGGGACAAAGGGAGAGAAAGAATTCTTGATCTATTATCGTAATCTTTGTAATTGTGCAGAGTTCCATCTAGTTAAACTCTGGTTTGGGTTGGCCTTTTCATTATGGGGGCTTTGGTGTTTTGGTTTTGGGTGTTTCTGTTAGTCAAATTAATTCTTAACCTTAGGTTAGAAAGAAATTGCTATAATTCATTAATTTGTCTGTAGATTTCCTTAAATAATCTCTCTCTAAAATAATTTACTTCTTAAGCCAATCCCAAGTGGTTGCCCCAGTAAACAGGGTGAACACAGTGTGTCTGATCTCAGTGCTTGTCACTGTAGCACACTCTCACTTTGGGTATTGCACACAGATACCATTAGTTTTTATTGTTATTATCTTGCCTCAGAAATGTTATTGTGTGTACACGCACAGGAGTGCCTTCTCCACATGCTGAGCACTCATCCCTAAAAGGGAAACAGACACTTGTTCTTAACTGCAGGTGGTTCTTTCTGAACTAGGAGACTTCTTGACTAATTTTGATGTGCTGCTTGTAGCTCATGGGTGGGAGCTCTGTTAACCTTCCATGAAAGTGCTTTTTTCTTTCATAAGCTTTTAGCTCCTGAGTACCTTCATAATGGACTTTATAAATTTCAAGGTAGATACTTCGTAGGGAGAGGGTTTTTTTAATTTGCTTGTTTTTGGTTTTGTTTTTTTTTTCTTTCATCATTGGTCACAGCTTTTGTTTTTGCTGTCTGGGTGACAACAGCATCTCTAACCTGCTCAACTTGCCTTAGATTCAAGTCTTGGCAGAGATTTATTCTCATTTCCAGGAATGCTCATTGAAGGGAGCTGGTTTTCTTGTACATAGGAGCTGCTGGTATTCATCTCTTTTAGATCAGTAGGCACGTTCAACTTCAAAAACCAGAAAATCTGCCACTCTCATCAGGTCGTCTGCACTTCAGGGACAAAAGTTCATACTTTCTTGTCAGCAGTAGTAACCACAGAAAAACAGAGCTAGTCTCTTTGGACCACAAATTAATCAAGCTAGTAAAAATGACAGGAAGTGTATATAATGTTTTGGGTTGTTTTCCCACTTTTTTTTCTCTTGAACTATTTATTATAATGAAAATTGTAAAGGATTCCCATGATTTGACTCAAGGCCACCTAACACTTCCTATGAATGCCTCCTGCTTTTGCCATCTTCCCATCCTCTGGCAGATACTTGCAACCAGTCCCACACTCTCCTTTGCTGTCTCTGAGTTGCTGTCTGGAACTCTGATTATGGTCCAGATGTTGAATTGGGGATTGATTTAAAAAAAAAAATATTTCTAGGGGACAGTACAGGATGTGGTTTCTTAAACTGAATCTTGTAGCAAGAGAGAGCACAGTACTTGGCCAAAAAGCCTGTTTTGTTTTTCTCACCTCAGACTTGATACCTTATACTGAGGCACCTTTGAGAACCTTGCAGAGGTTCTCCACCTCTATGCTTTAATCTGCTGTGACCTAAAATTCAACTGTCTTTGGAAGGCTTATTTATCAAAAGTGGATTCTCAATGGGTTTTGGTCACCTTCCTGTGAAGGCTTGATGATCTTGACAGATTCCTTTATTCCTACCTGAAGATCAACATGAGGCTGGCTCACCTTGCATACTTAGGATTGTGTATTTTGGGGGTTTTAAGTATTCCTAGGACAAGGTCAGCACCGTCTGTGGAGGTACCCTCTCCCTTCTAATGTTTGTGAGTCTGGAAAAAGATAACAAGTTAACTGTTATTTTAGGGCTTACTGGAAAGTGAAGTGCCTCTTAAAAATTCTTACACAACTCCTGGGAGCCCCTGTTAGACTGCAGATGCTCCAGATCCTTAAAGAGCTCTGGCTTTTGTTGTAGTGAGAGGATACACTGCCTGCCTTTATGGGTGCTGCTAAATCCAAATTTCTTGTGTGTATAGATAGATAGTGTAAATGTGTACTGGGGGTGGATTGGAATTAATAGCAAGTGAGGGAAATATCCTATAAAGAGGAACTTACTATTATAGGCTGAGAATATTGAGGTGTGAAATGTTTGCATTTTAAATCATCAAGGCAGATTCTGCATAGTCTGTAAAACACTGTGGTGCTATGAATAGAACATTATTAGTATTAAGGAGATTCTTGTTCTCTCCATATTGTTCAGTTACCTGTTGGATAGCATAGGTGAAGTGCATTGCCACTATGTGTCCTATTTTTTATGCATAAAGCAAAAATTAATTAAATTTTAGGTTCTGTGAGGGAACAATACTCTATCAAAGTGCTAAATACATTTCAGATAAAAATGAAAGAACAGTTTCATTCAGTGGGCATCAGAAAGCATAATGCTTCAAAAATCTTACTTTGATAGGCTGTATTTAAAACAGATACTTTTTTAATATTTCACTCTACTTCATGGTTGAAGTGCCTGAAACCAAGTTGGTAGCTATTGCCTTATGCTCCTCCTCAGTTTGGATGCTTGAAATCAGTGCTTATTGTCTAAGACTGGGGGGTTTTGTTCTGTAATACTTTCTTTCAACTGCACAAGTAGATTTTAAGGATATTAATAGATTCCTAAGTTTGAGGTCAAGGTCATTGAAGGGTTCACTGGACACTAAAATATAGAATTTTTTTCCTGTGATACCTATGATTAAATGGCTCTTTTTCTTTTTCAACAGAAAAAAGACGAGACCCACCAAATGGTAAGCTTTTTGCATGATTCACTGCATTTTATTTTTTCCTTCTGCTGTCATTTACTGTTTATGTATAGCTTTGTTTCACATTTGTTCAGGATACTCATGTAGTGACAAAAGCAGTAAACTGGAGGTTACAGTATTCTTTCTGTTTGTGTTCTTTGGTATTTGTTTAGTTGTGGATTGAAAACTTTGTGGCTTAGCTGGCATTTTTAAAGAATGTTTCTTTCTGGAGGAGCATTTTCTGTTGCAAGTAGGAGAGTGGGCTCTTCAGCTTCAACTGAGAAGAAAACTTTGTACTTTACATTTGGTGCTTGATCTTCAGAATATACTTGTATAGAGTCACTGTACAAAATTAGTCCATTTGTCTTAATGGCAGGCATAATAATGATGGATTTAAAGAATATATATTTCAATTTCAGTATATCTGGCTAACCAAGTAACATAGTCTTCTGGGTTTGTGTCATATGTTCATCAATATAAAACTCCTTTTGAATGAAGAATTATTTGAATCTCCTTGCCTCTCAGGAACATGAAGATACAGGTTCCTCAGGAGATTCTCTTATTAAATTGGTGGAAGGAATCAAACTATGTATCACTTTGACACAGAACTTTTTTGCCGTCCATTCTAAAATCATGATAAAGGTGCATCAGTGAATATCAAGTTTGGTGGTTTTGATTTCTGAGTTCACACTAAAGTTAAAAAGGGATTTCTCCTGTCATATTTCTGTCAGTGATCCAGATCATAGGTCATATCATGTATCTGTGAGTTTGCTGCTTGAGCAAGGGTAGAGTCAACTGATCTTCTGAAATCTGCTTATGACTTGAGGCAGCATTAAAATGTGTTCGCACCAAGTCATTCAAGCATTTCTCTGTAGGTCACCAAAATAGGTAATTCATAACTAATCCTGAATTATGGGAACTAATGATTTCGTTTCATATACCCAGATAAAACCTTTGTCATGTGGAATACTTCTGAAAAAATTACATTTTCTTCTTCACAAATCTTAAGTTTTGAGGAAATACAGGCAGTCATCAATTTAGGCCAGGCATTTTTAGTATAGATTAAACTTTGGCTGGGCTGTTAAGTTTTGAAACACTCACAGTAAAACCATCTGTGATGCTCTTGCCAGCTTTTCTGAGCTTTCAGAAGGTTTTAACTGCTCTGCTCACCTAAACAGCACCTCCCTGACAGCAGTGTCTGCAGAGCAGATGGGAATTACAGCAGCAGCGCTGATCATGTAGTAACACCTCCCACAAAAAATTTAGCCTTTGTTTCTATTCTAACACAAACAATTTATTGGTCTATGTTGCTATCCTTGAATAGAACAAGATTTAAGAAAACCAAGCCTGCAATAACTTTTGTGCTTAAAATACTCTCCATAATTCATGCTGTAAGAGCTTGGGAACAGTATTTTTCTGAGAAAAATTCTGTCATACTAAACTTGCGGTCATTGTCTCTATGCTGAATTTATCCTTTATGTTCTGTGGAAGAAATAGGGTTTATGTTCAGTGTTTCAGTTTTATAACCACTGCAAAGGTTTCAGCATCTGTTTTTTAATAAGCTGTTTCCTTGGGACATCCACATACTCTGTGTCAAAACCTTTTCCTTTTCTGATTTTGTCACATTCTCTAATGCCTATTTTCTCTGCTGGTGGAAAGTTGTGTGGCCATGTCCTCAGTAGTCACAGATGAGACATGGTCAAGGCAGGGATTATAGTGTCAGGTTGTTACACCCTGCACAGACTTTGCATTTCAGTATTTGGAATTAAGACTAGAGCAGATACATACTGTCAGCATGTAACCCAAGGAAATAAAAACCAAACCTGTTGTAATAACAGCTAGATTTTATTTTACTCTCTGTCTGCAGTTTCTGTTCAGAAATTCTGTTGGAGGGGAAAAGATGAAACAGCTGGGGGGTTTTGTCTGCTAGGTATTAATGCATTATTAGCTCTAAAACTGAAAAACAAGAACAGTCACATTTCTGTACTCACATGACCCACGGTTGAAATACTGTGAGGAATTTTGTTTTACTGGGACTTGTTAGTCTGGATTTTTTGCATACATTGAAGCTGCATGGAAAAAGCACTTGTTCTTTTGTATGACGTTTTCAGTGATAGGGATTTAAGATTTTTTTTTTTTTTTTTTTTTTGTAGAATTGCAGGATTAAACTCAAATTGGCATTAACAGTTATGTAAAATGTATTAGTCTGTAATTTCCTGGGATTTGTGTTCTGCTCATTTGTAATAGCTAGGTCTCTTTATGCAAATAAAGAAGAGTTATTGTGGTTGAACTGACCTAGTATGAAGTACTGGATGAAATGAGGATTTGTCAGAGTATTAGGTTTTGAGAGAATCATGAAGAGCCATGTGGCAGAATTTTGTTTCAGCTGTTAACTAGAACAGTTTGCATTTCTTTTAGGGCTTGTCTGTAGTCTGGGACAGATACCTAGAGAGGCTCTAAATAAAATACAGACTAGAATTAACATTTCAAAATGTTCTGTACAACGTTTTCTGGAGGCCCTTCTGAAGATGTCACAGATACTGATAACAGTGGATGTTTAAAACCACTGTACTGTCAGGTACTTCCTAATGATGAGCTCTATATGCCTCTCTCATCTTCATTTATTGAGCTGTCTACAGCTGCTGGGGAAGGTGCATGTGTAATGATGGGAAAAATTTTACTGGATATAAATATGGCAGTTCTAGAAGAGTACAGTTCTTTCCAAGAGTCTTTTATCCCTCGTGGACAGCTAAGGTCTAAACCAGACGGTAAGAAAAAAATTTCATCTTTAAGTTTACTGTGAGCTCTTGTATGAATATTATTATCAAGGAATCAGGCTGCCAGTCCTTGATTTTTAGCTCAGCCAAATAAAACTTCCATTTGCAAATTGCTGCTGCTTGTTTGACTGACCATGTTTGGTTAGTTCAGGATTTTATATATAAAAAGATGCATTTCAAAGACTGCTAGAAATTGAGAGAAGAATATCAGCTACTTACTAGCATTATAAAGGTACCTGTTTGTTTTTGAATGTCAGTACACCTATTAAAACTATAAATACCAATATCACAGATGAAAATGGGCAGAATAGAACAGAAAATGTAAGAGGTGATTAAAATGAAGATTAGCTCCTAGTGTTTTTTGTTTTGTACCAAGGAAATTAAGACTTTTATTTTCAACTCATTCTGAAGATTTTACTGAACTTATTGTTAAGTTTAGAGTTGATAATATTTGATGATTAGTCAATTCAGTGCTCATTTTCAGTGAAACTCTAACAATGCAAATTGTTTTGTGTAGTCTTATGTGGTCAGTTTGTTTTGGTATGCTCAAAGGACAATTGTCTAGATCAAAACATTTCTAAATAAAAGCATTTCTGCTTAGCAGAAGTAATTTTAGAATTTTTTTCATGCAGTTTCAGTGCAGTTTTAATCTTGTCCTTTAAGACTCCTACAGGACTGTTGGAGTTGTCGTATGTTTTAGATGAGTTTTGTCTAGCCCAGTGTCATGTTTCTGTTCTTGTTTCTTGTCCTGGCCAGGACTGGGTGCTTCCCACGGAGGTGTTTACCTGCAAGTGTCATCTCTGTTATCTGTAGTGTTGTCTACTTGTCCTTTCTGGTTTTCATATTGGACTGTGAACATAAGGCTTGTTGGTTCTTTCTGAATGCAGTTAAGAAAAAATAGTCTCAAAACGTTCAGATTTATCAAAGTCTAATTAGACTTTTTTTTTTTTTTTAATCATCTACTCAGTGAGACTGTGTCTTGCTTTAGTTGATTTACTAACCACTGGGTCCTAACTCACAGGGAAGTGGGGAATGTTTTCAAACTATTTCTGGCCAAACTGGTTTTAAATGACCTGCCTAATCTCTTTCTTCCTAAACTGAAATTACTTATCCTTTTTGTAGGTTTCTTTAAAAAGACATCTGTGTATATATATATGTGTCCATGTGTATGTATATGATAAATGCATAAATTGCCTCTTAGTACTTAAGTACTGCTATCACTTGCTTGTGTCAAGAGTTAGCTTCTGTCAAAGCTAAAAAACCTGAATGGAATGTGTACTAGGTATGTTTGCTAATAATGCACAAAAAAATAACATAAAACGAAAATGCTAAAATTGGCAGAAGTATAATTCAGATGCATTTTAACTAACTAGAAAAATAATTCAGAAAAACAAAGTTTGAGAACATAAATGAAACACACAAATTATTAATTGTAGTTCTAGTGCTCTTTTTACTGTCTCTGCAATCTGGGATTCCATTGGTTTGAAAACCTGTTAAAGAGTAAGACATAAGAAATCCTGAACAGTTCCACAGATATTGTCTTATATTTGAAGACAGCAGTGTGTCCAGAGCAGCCTTCAGGAGCTGTTGAGATGTTCAGGGTTTGTGTGTGGTGGCAGAAGGGCTTATTAAATGAAGGTTCTGTCTCCTGAAAAATCAGTTTAATGTGCTGCCCAGGTAATGGCCTGCTGGCTTTTTGGCTCTAACTGTTCATGGAAGTCACATCTTTGATCTTATCTAGGATTGTAGCTATGTTTTATCTCACTTAATGTGTCTCATCATGTGTTCTGTGAATGTGGCAAAGAACAAGATGTAGTTCAGAAAATATTCCTGTTGCTCTGCTTTAGGAACATTTTTTTTTTTCATCAAATATCTTAGTTTATGCATCTGACATTCAGAACCCATCTGGATGCATGTGGCATGTAGAGCTACAGCTAGAGTACAAGAATTCTACAGCACAAAAACAACTCCCAGAGTTTGTGGATTGAACCTGGCATTGGTGAAACACAGTAATAAAAATCCTGTTCCTTACTTTTACAGGCCCAAATCTACCAATGGCAACTGTTGATATCAAAAACCCAGAAATTACGACTAACAGATTTTATACTCCACAAGTAAACAATATTTCATATACCAAAGAAAAGAAGAAAGGAAAAACTAAAAAGAGAAGATTGACGAAGGCAGATATTGGAACTCCATCTAATTTCCAGTAAGTATGTTCTTGAGTTTGTGTTTGGTTTTAGGGGAGTTTTGTTCTTTGGGGTAGTCGAGGGGGTGTTGGCATTTTCCTTTTCTGATTTTTTGGGGTTTTGTGTCAGTTACACTTGAAAATGGCCAACTCTTGAATCTGTGGAACCTTAACTAAGTAAAGTAAACTTCAACTAAAACCTCAACTAGGTGGAATGCTGTGGGGTTTAAAAGAAGGTTAGCTTAGCACAGATGAGGATTTTCCTGCAGCTGTAAACAAAAACTAACTTGCTCTCCAAAATCAGCTTAGAAAACACTTCAGCTGCATCGAGGTGCCTTACTGAAGTTGTCAGCTCAGTGGAGACCCATATTCAGCCTCAGTGGTCAACTCTTTATCACTGTGATTCCTACACAGCACATAATTAGCTGTGCTTTATCATGAGAAATACACATTTGGGTCCTGACTTGTCATAACTGCAGAAATTACTTCCCATAATTTCATCTTTGGCTTTCTGTTTACAAACTTTCTCTGATGTGCAGCCTAGGACCTGTATCTTGTGATGAAAGTACAGCATACATCCTTCAGGAGTTTTTCCTATTGTAATTTATAAAATATCTTTAATCTTTGGGAGTAGTTAGGATGTACCACTTTATGAAAGTAGTTAGGATGTACCACTTTAAGTTTCACTTTCATGAAACTTGTTTTTGGTCACTCTGCTCAGTTAACCGTTGCTTTCCTGATCATTAATTGATGTAATAATCTTCTGCTTTTAAAGCAAATATGTGCTTTATGTGCTGAAGCAACAGGAACTTAAAGAGCATGAGTTAGTTACAGGAGAGATCAGTTTCTGTGGGGCATGAGAAAACCAGTGTGACGTTTACATGTCAAATGGATGTCTTACTCTTTTGAGCTGGTGTGTTGCTTCATTACACTGATGTGTTTTCCCAGAGTAAAATTCCTTTAAAGTAATATTGGCTTTGCTAGTTACAGTAACAGTGGTGCACAGTGTTTTGGACAGTGCTCTGTGGAATGGTGATAGTGGATGGTACATAAAAGAGGTGGGCTAAAACACTTCCCTAAATGAGCTCTGCTTAGGCATCAACCTTCTTCTTACTAATCTGAGTATCAGTGAAGTGCTGCATCTGTTAGTGTCACTTGAACAGGAAAATGCAGAAAATGCAGAAAAGAAGGAAGAGGGAAAGAGAAATGAAGAGTCCTTGGTAGCTGGTCACTGTTGTGACTGCACTGATGCAGACTTGAGCATATGCTGACAAAAGTTGCATTACCCCGTCAGATCTCTGTTGGTAATTTGTGGAAGGGGTTGTGCAGCAGCATAGATATAAAATTACTTTGAGACTTTGTTTGTGATGTATATCAGATTGGGACCTAGAGAAGCTGAGAGTAAGGTGATAAAATATTTCATGCTGTTCAAACAAAATACATGTTCCGGTATCATTAAACTGTAAATGGTGAACCTTTACAAAAGGAGTCCATTGAAAGTCTTTTTGGCTTATTTTGGTTATTTCCTGTAGAGTGCAGCAGCTGTGTCATTTTACTAAGAAAGATACTTTAATTGCTGGTTTTGTACAAACATATGGAAACTGGCATTTGGTATTGTTAGGCAAATAAGCCAATAGGATAACTTGTATCACTTGTGCTGTGATACTTGTGAAGATCAACGTGGTCACTCTTTAGGCCAGATCAAAGTTGCAATCAGTAGATAAAATTTTTAAATGCCTTCTGTTAGACAGATGTGGAGTGAGTTGTTTTTTTCTCAAAACACAATCTGTACTCAACATAAATGTAACTTATTACTGTATATATATAAGCATAAAACTTGGGGCTACCTGATAAGTATGTATTTGCATTGAAAAGATCTGAAAAATGTGTGTTACAGTCAGTGAGTTACAACTAATTGATCTTATCTGAAGAGTGAAAAGTAAATGAAAAATAATACTAAAACGATGGCATATAAAACTTTGGTGTCAATTAAGTGCAGTAAATTCTGAGTTGTATGCTCACAGCCTCTTGGAAGAGCATCCCAAGTCACACAGATGTGCACAAATATGTGGGTAAGATTCTATTAGTGGTAAACTAATGTCAATTTACATATACCAAGTTAATATGTTGTGATCAGCTGTGAGACCCTGTTAGGAAATGCAGGTTTAATTGATGTGAACCAAACTGTAGCTTAGCATTCAGAATTCTGTCATCAACAGATCATCCCATATTTTGGTAGTTAGGTATTTAAATAATTAGGCAAAATGGGGACTCCATTGGTTTTCTGTTTTTATGGCATAATGTCACTTTAAACCAAACCTTTTACTTTTCTTGCTCCTTAAAGTGAGTAGTTAAGTAGTCACAGTTATACCAAAACCAAAACTGCTCATTGTACTTCAGTATTTTAATGAAGAAAACTTGTTCTGCTGATAAAAAGAGACCCAAACAAGAATACAAGGCCTGTTGTCTAAGGCACTGTTTAACAGCAGCCAAACTGTCTTTGTAATTTAGACTACATTGGTTACTAACAGATCACCTGGTATTTGTTATAACTCTGAATTGAACCTCCTAAAAACTATCTTGCCTCTGGAAGTCACTGTCTGTGAAAGGAATCACAAAAGGTGGAGCCCTGATAACATTATGGCTCTTTTCCATATCCAGGAGCAGTATTGTGCAGGGCACAAAACTCGTCTGTGTTCTACCTGGTTATAGCATCACATAAAATAATACTTTAGTAGCCACATAAAATAGTTACTAGGAGCTTAGGAAGATGGCAGCTGAAAACAGTCCTGACTTATCTTGGAAAGATGTGAATGGGAAAGGGGTGATAGAACCCACAGTGGTGACAGGGAGGAGGTTTTCTACCTGCATGGCACTGAAAAATTTGGCAATAGCTCAAGGTCCAGTTGCTATGTAAAGGCTAAACTTCTCCTTGATCCCTGTGCAGTCCTTTCATCATTATCTGTGTGCACCACAGGGTGGCATGAAGCCTTCATGTTGTGCCACAGATTGTAACCTAAGGTGAGGAATTCTCCACTTGGTCTTCTGGACGTGAGACAAAAAGTATAAAAGTAAAGAAGTTTCACAATTCCACTCTCAAGTGGGGCACTGAGGAATAAGGATTGCTTAGAAGCTGGTAATCATCTCCAGTTGTCTTGGTGTCTTCTTATTTTAGTTAACAAGAAGCTTTTTATGCTGATTAAATGGTCTTTTCTGCTTTTCTAGACACATTGGACATGTTGGTTGGGATCCAAACACAGGTTTTGATGTAAGTAATTTAATAAGTTACTGAAGACAGTGATTTAAGACTTATTGCACTAAAGATTTGCATTAAAGGAAAAGTGAACTGTACAATTAAATAGTTATATATTGGGATTTTATGATGTGATGTAAACAGAGACATGTTGGAGTAAAATAGAATAGGCAGGGGGTCTGAGGGGAGAAAAGATTCAAAACCTTCTGTTTTTCATGCAGGGTACTTACCTGTCCTAAAATAGTACTTTCCCCTTTGAAAAGTTGACTCAGAGACATGTACATCACCTTGCTGCTCCTTTTAACTATATAATTTGTGGCTATTTTTTTGCCCCTAATACAAATGATTTTTTAAAAATATCTCCACATTCCAAGCTATTTAAAACTAATGTATCTGACTTGCAGGTAAACAACTTAGACCCAGAACTGAAAAATCTGTTTGATCTGTGTGGAATTTCAGAGGCTCAACTAAAAGACAAAGAAACTTCAAAGGTCATATATGATTTCATTGAAAAAACAGGAGGTGTGGAAGCTGTTAAAAATGAACTGCGCAGACAAGGTGGGATTCCTTTTTTTTCCACGTAAAAATGAACAGATTTTTTTGCCTTAAGGATTACAGTAAAAACTGTTGGTGGTGAGCAGTTTTTGATTCTCTTCTCTGGGTTTCATGTCACTGCAGTTGCACTGGATCATGTTTCCATACACTATATGCTATGTATAGGCATGACCCTGAGGAATAAGGATATTGATGCCAATTAAGTCATTTCCAGTAGCACTTAGTCTGAATGCAAAGCTATGCAGGATGTTTGATACAGATTTTTTCAGCCTGTGTACGTTAAATATTTATTTATAATCTCAATCTTATAAATAAATTAAAGTGTTGGAAGCCATAATGCTGTTGTCAGCTGTAGTGATAGTAGATGGCTGTATGGGATGTATCCTGCCTATTTACCCTGGCAGCACTCTTTAGAAAGCCTTGCAACAGCTACAGACCTGCCATTTTTAGGTTTTTTAAAGTTAGGGGTTTTTCTAATTTGAAATTAAAAATGCTAGGTTTGAACATGCTTCTGCTACAAAAAAAATTTCTCAAATAAGCTGCTGCCTGCCTAACTTTTAAATGTGACCTCAGCTGATGCATTATCTAGTAGAAGATAGCAAGTCAATGTAAAACTTCTTAGAAGTTCTTAAGTGTAAAACTTCCAAAAATTTGCTTAGCGCTCTTCTCAACAGAAAAATTACCTCAGGTGAAATTATAGTGGTTTGAAAGCAGTGAGTACATTGTTCAGTGATTTAAGAGATATACAGAATCAGGGTACAATGACTTGTTACATTTATTCCTTAGGTCCCCCACGGTGGAGTGGTATGTACTGGCATCTCAGCATATGCTTCCAAGTATTCATGCTGTTGTGTGATTTCTTTCCTAGCTGATACCTTAGTCTGCACCTGTTTGAATGCAATACTAAAAATTACGTCTGAACTTCTTAGTTAAATTGCAAGCAAAACTCCCAATTAGGAATTCTTTTCTCAGTAGGAAATCTGTCAGCTTCTCTATAGAGTCTTAACTCTGTTTAAATATTTACAGGGTTGTTGATCCCAGATTGCTGATTCTAAAACTAGTTGGAGGAGACTTGCCTCGGAGCTTAAAATATTTTAAAAATGCCTATTTTTCTATTCTGTATGTGTTAACTTTATTTGCATGTATGCAGTTAAAAGAAAAACTACCTCATCTATAATTTGCATGATGATAATCTACCTCTGTGCTTTTTGATAGAGGTAGATAAAATTCTGCAATATTTCAGTGGCTTTATCCACAGTCATGTTATTTGATGTATGGGCTTGACTGCTGTTTGAAGTGTTCTTTCCCAACTGGAAAACATTTTTTTTCTGTGTTTATTGCAAGAATTTCTGTGCTTATGTATTCACCCTTCTAGGATGCTGACTAGAGGGTTGCAGACAAGCCATTCTGCTGTGATGGAAATGATTTTCCTGTTTTCCCTGCCCTTTCCCCAGTTTTGGTACTAGTTGGTTTTTTTGGTAATAGTACCATCTATAGATGATTATACAATTTTTATGGTTAATAGCAGTGTACAGATTAGTGTGCATTTATAAAAAAACCCCTAAAATTCTTTTCTTGCTTTGCTTGTACCATCTGTTTGAGGCGGACGGGAGAGAGGATGAGTTAATGATGCTCTCTCCCTCATTTCACTACAGTTGAGTGCAGACAGGCAGAACGCTGTTTCCACAGATTGGATGCGGCACATCTCTCTGTTCTAATGTGAATAAAGCATTTCCCCGGAGGAGGACCTAAACCTTGTTTTGGAAGTGTAGGGACAGCACAGCCTGTGGAGCCGTGACACGCCGAGTGTCTCCAGTGCACCGCAAAACCCTGGTGGTGCTTGTTCCCCTGGGCTGCACCGCCCTCCAGCGGCCGCAAAGGGAACTACAGCCACAGCTACTGCCGTAACCACGGCAGCGCCAAAAATCACCAATGCTGGCACAGTGTCTCTGGGAAAATACATCGCGTTTCAGGGGCAGGTCTCTCTGTGCTGCTCTTGGGGAGGGATGGAAAAAAATAAAGCAGCAGCTAGTGGAACTGAAGAACATAATACGTGGTTTGAAGAGTAGTAGCTTTCTCTGAGGATGAACAGGGAAGGAGGCATTGAGATACTGATGACTCTTGCTTCCCAAAAACCCCATTTTTATGGATGTTGCCTTCTCTGCCAATGCAGCCAGCCTCCTTTCTTTGCAAGTAATATGAAGGGGATAATAAGGGGTAAAGAAGTATCTTCTTGAGTGTAATACTGGGGTTTTTTATAAAGGCATGTGAAATCCAACATGAATTTTCTTAGTTATATGATGGCACCTGGATTATTAAGTAGTTACGTGCAGCAACCACACAACCTAAAGTAGCATGAGCCATTAGATGCTTAATGGAAGAGGAAATGAAACGGCGCTATTTAAAATGCCATTAGCAAAGCAAGTACATTTCAAGGCCACTTCACAGAGAAGTGATCCCGTGTGTAGCCCTAAAGTTGTTTCCTTTTGACAGCCCCTGCCATAAAGATATTGTTGGAAGTAATTTTCAGTAAAAGAGACTGCGAGTCAGTTTATGGTGCGTTAGAATGCATTAGTTGGTGGGGGAGGTGGTGTTACTAGAAGATACTGCTTCAAAAAATGCTTGCTTCTGTAATTACCTAATAAAATAATGGATAGTTTAGAAAGTGGAAATTCTGTATTTCACTGAAAGTATACTTTCTGAAAAGTTTTTCTCTTCTGTTCTGTCCTCGCTCAACAAAATTTTACAGGAGTCTTCTGGAATTTTATCAGTCACTCCGTGTATTGCACCTGCTTCCTGCAGTGGTTGACTCTTTTACAAAATACACAACTGACATAGGTTACGTTTAGCTTGAGTTTGCCCTATAGGGCAAAAATATAGTTTCTATTCAGCTGTATCCAGTTCAATCCAGAACTGGCCGCATTTGCAGAGGCACAGAGATCCTTGCAAAAGGCGAGGCGCACAGCCCGCGTTCTTTTTCTGCTGGGCTCCCGAAGCCTCGGGGATGTTTTAGCGGGCGGTAATTCAGCGTCGTTCTGTTTCCTTGCAGCTCCGCCGCCGCCGCCGCCGTGCAGAGGAGGACCCCCTCCTCCTCCTCCTCCTCCTCCTCCTCCGCACAGCTCGGGCCCTCCTCCTCCTCCCGCCAGGGGCCGAGGGGCGCCGCCTCCGCCTCCTTCCAGGGCTCCCACCGCCGCCCCTCCGCCGCCGCCGCCGTCTAGACCCGGTGCCGCCGCGCCGCCGCCTCCTCCCAACCGGGTGTATCCCCCGCCGCCGCCCGTGCATTCCTCGGCCGCCCCTCCCGGCCCTCCTCCTCCTCCTCCTCCTCCTCCGCCGCCCGGGGGCTCCGCTGCTCCTCCTCCGCCGCCGCCTCCGCCGCCGCCCGGCCCCCCTCCTCCGCCGGGTCTGCCTGCCGACGGGGAACACCCGCCCCCCGCGCCCGCCGGGAGCAAGGCGGCGCTCCTCGACCAGATCAGAGAGGGGGCGCACTTAAAGAAGGTAGAACAGAACAGCCGACCCGTGTCCTGCTCAGGAAGAGATGCGCTGCTAGACCAGATACGACAGGGTATACAGTTGAAATCTGTGAGTAAAAGTTGTTTCTCGTCCTGGTCCCCTTGGGAGGTACAGAGTGTGAGCAGTGAGATGTGGCTCTGATTTGGGGGCTGGACTGTAGGTTTTAGAGTTTCTGAAGTGATGGTTAAACAGTAGTACTGAGAAAATGCAAAGAACACATATTTACTACAGATGAGTCTTGGTGTATGAAATTACCCTTTCAAACTCATTTGTCATTTTTGAGTAAAAGCCGTAAATCCTACAGTGATGATGCCTAGTATCGTGGCTGTACAGAACTCATGCAAGATTTATGAAATATTGCTGCTTTCCTGACTATTCATTAAAGTAATTAAACTGCAGGGGATGAGTTCAGGAGCAATGGTAGTGGAAGGAAAACACTAGATTTATTAGCTTTTATTTTCATCTTAAAATGGACCTGTGTTCTCAAATACTGAGCCTTGTAAGAAGGTGGCTGCCTGTGTTTCAACAAGTGCTGCCCCTTAAGAGATGCCATAGCTGTCCCTGCTGCAGCACAGGCTGTTACTGTTTCTTACTGATGCCACTGATTATCTTAAAAATAATTTCTTAAAAACTATTTTGCCTGTTGGTACTTATTTGTTGCCGCTCCTCTGCACTTGAGGCATCTGCTGTAAAATGTATAAGGGTGTGTTCATATTTATTTGCCATTAGAGGTAGGCACTATCAAATTTAGTTACTTCAGAAGGGATTATCAGCCCCAAGCAGTCTCAGTTTACAAACCCAAACCCAAACAATGAGAAATATTTTGTGTATATACCAAAGGTAAAATGAATAATGGTTATGGAGCCACACAAGTCATGCCTGTACAGCTGTATTAGAAGCTTTCATTTAGATGAGTGCTCACTTCATCAGAGCTGGAATATTTAATCTTGGGTATGGCTAACTACAGTTCTGTTACGTGGTAAAAAGGTTGACTTTTTATAAATAAAGATTTTGTAGTTTGAGCTAAAGGAACAAGCAGTTCCACACTTTCTTCTGGTGGAAAATAAATTCATTAATTGTACAAGGAAACTTGTCTCGAAATACAGAGGTTGTTTTGCTAATTGTGTCTTTCTTATGTAACCTCTTTCCCAAGGTATCTGATGGTCAGGAGAGTGCACCACCTACACCTGCACCCACCTCAGGAATTGTGGGTGCATTAATGGAAGTTATGCAGAAAAGGAGCAAAGCCATTCATTCTTCAGGTGAGCCTGATGGAATTTTTCTGACCTCATGGCATCAGGTTTTCAAGACTTATCATATTAATATTTATCATAAATTTATCTATTAACATTTATCATAAAACACTCCTGGAGAAAAGCATGGATTCCAGCATACAGTGCAGGGCAGAGTGCTCTCAGCAGTGCCCTGGCAATGGGCTGAACGGTTCCTTCGTGCTGCTTTGAGTTACTGGGGTGTAGCAATTCACAGTAATCCTCAACTGAGTTATTGAGCAACCTTAATATCCTTATAAACACTTCGTTGTTGTTGCAACTGACTTGTTTTTATTTACTGGCTCTCTGATGAAATAAGTTGCCAAAAGTATTTTGGAAGCAAGTTTTTGATGCTTTCTGTTTGTTGCCACTAAATCTCTCGTCACTATTCAGCTCCTGTGCTGTGGCTCCCGGTGGGCTTTGGCTGCCACCTCCTGGATAAGGAGCAGATATTCAGTGTTATTTGACTAGGCTTCTGCCTGGACTGAATCAACTTCCCGTGCCTAAGTGCTGGGAAAAATTAAGGCTGCAAGAGGATTTGCATTTCTCAAATACCAGCTTGTAATAAATGTAATTCAGTAGCTGCAGTGCAGCTGCTTGGGTACATCTGTTGTGTTTAGGCTTTGATACATTTCTAGAGCTCACTTTGCTATCAGAACTGGGTGTGCAGTCTGCAGAGTGTCTGACCAAGAGCAGTGTGGTTTGTTGATGTGCTGCCCTATGTAGTAATTGTCAGTTTTGGTACATAACATAAATACCTGAAAGGAGCTAAATGCAGCGTTTTCCTATGGGAAGGAAATGCCCAACAAATAAGTAGTTTAATTTTAATAGGCTAATTTTTTTAAAGAATCATGCACATAAAAAAAAGTGGAATGCTGAATAAAGTCACAGCAAGCATTGACTTTGAAGTTGATGTTCATTACACAGTTTTGAATATTCCAGTATCCATGATGGTCTTTAGCTCACCAGACCTTTGTTGGGAGGCTGTTTTTTTATTTGCTTGTAAAGTAAAAAATTCCATTATGTAGTAAACCTGGGGAAGCAGTTCTTACATTCCAGAAATTAATCTGATCCTGAAGTTTAACACCCAGTCTGGAACAAGCTTGCACCTTGCACATTCTTTAAGAAAGAGTAATAAGTAGTTAACTGTTAAATGAGAGCTTCTGATTCTTTTTCTCTAAAACAAAACACATTTTTTCCTACATGAGGAAAAGAGTGAGAAAAGAAACAAATCAGATTTAACTTCTAGGTAGTAACTCTAAACTGTGTGTCATGTCTGGCAATCTTAAAATAGAGTATTACTGAATGTATTGTCATGACGACCTTGAACTGATCATTCTCTTTTCAGAAAACTGTGATAGAAATCAGTGATCCTCTTCTCATGGTAATTCTGTGCATGCAAGTGACTTGCTTTTCCTATCTTACAGATGAAGATGAGGATGAAGATGATGAAGAAGACTTTGAGGATGATGACGAATGGGATGATTGATCATATATTATTATATATATATTTTTTAAGGTGAATGATATACTAAACACTGCTTTCTGTCTATGGATTCTGTAAAATTATCATGTAAATGTTCTACCAATTTGCTGTATATTTTTGTTGCCTTTTGCTTTTTTATTAATCTGTGCAATACCTCATTTAATCTGTAAAGGTTTGTCATAATCCTCTACAAAGCTACTCCCTGTAAATGTGTGCAAGTTTACACCTGGATGATCATGTACATGTGAATACTTTCCATTCCATCAATAAGGGAGTTTAAATGTAATATGTGAGACTGACAAAAACCTTAATGTAATTTAGTTATAATGCAAGAAGGAAAACACTATTTTCATACCCTACTTTTTCTGTATCTAAATTTTCTTATTAAAGCCTAGTATAGCACTATGTTCTTTAAGTGATGCAGCTCTTAGTTTATTTAGCCCCTTGATTTCAAATGCAATGCTATGTGAATATTGAGGCTGGTTTATACTATTGCATGGTTTCAAATACATCAAAACATTGCAGTTCAAATCTTAGCAGTATGCTTGACATAACTCAAAAGCACTACAGAAATGCACAGCTAGTTGTGAAAATTACCTTGCCCTAAGGATAGGACTGACTGCTATTGAGCAGCAGCAGTCATTAAATTCTTCAATTGGGGACCTCTATCTGAAGTTAAACAGGGTGGCTCTATATTGTTGTAGTGGTAAAGGCAACTTTGGTGCAGACAAGTTCAACTTTTGGTTGATTTGTTTTGGTTTGGGGTTTTGGGGAGGGTTTCTGGGGGATTTTGGAGGGGTTGGTTGGGGTTTTGTTTGGGTTTTTTTTCGGTTTTGGGGGTTTTTTTTCTTCCCTGCTCATACTTTCAGAATGAAGATGTCTAAATTGCTGGGGGCTGTACTGGAGGCTGGCAATCACTACAGTTTGATCTATTTTTAAAATCAGTTTTTTGGGGTTCTTAGGCTGAAGGGCTGCATTTAAGGCTTGCTTCAATAGCATTTAATTACTTTTTAAAATTTGTAGGACCTTGGTGTACTAATAAACACAAGTGGTATTACTTTGCAGTCTTTGCTTTATGGTACACAGCAGATGCTGAAACACCAATCCTACATCCTGTAGGTTGGAAAGTCATTAACTCAGATTTATACACTTTGGATAAGTACTGAACTTTATGACAGTATTTTATCTTCATATATTGGCTTTAAGACCAAGAGTTGTGATAAAGATCAAGAACCTGATTCACACGAATAGTATTTGAATAAGTGGACAGAAAATGGGATTTTCATTTCACAGCTTGCACATTTATATACATTGTACTTAGTAGTGCAGTAAACATTGGCACATCTGCCTCTTATGAAATACTAATCTATGCTACGTGGGTATTTAATATCTGCAGCATTAATTACTGTACTTACTGTAATTTTCAGGTAGAAAAATCTTTTTTTGAAAACCACATTATCTGACACAGAATGTTTAGTTAAGTCAGTTACGTTTGGAGTGTAGCTCATACATAGTGTCCTGGGTCTTTGACTGTAGTCAGGGTATCAAACAAAATTTAAGTTATCAGAAAAGTACTGACTGAAACCCAGTGTTGACCTGATCTTGACAGGCTGGACCTGCATGATACGGCTCGGATTTCTAACCCAGTTAAAACCTAGTCTTTAGCAAATTAATTTAGTCGTAGGAGGAGAAAAGAAAGTTGCTGAAAAGTAGTGGGAGAGGTAAGGTTGTAGTTAAATTATTCAGAGGATGCTAACTTCCTTCCAAGAGTAATTTAAGCACATAACTTGAGAAAAAACAAATTGCCAAGTGGTCTCACTTTCTTGCAGTAACTTTGGCATTGGCCTCCACTGCTGGAAACAATTCCTGCTAGCTTTGCTGCTGTAATGGCTTGAGCTTTGAATCAAGTGCAAGTGCAGCCTGGTGTAGCTAATGGCAGTGGAGCTAACAACTTGTGTATAAGGAAAATATTTGTATGGCTTTCATATAACTTCTGGCACTGCACTCTTATTTCTACTGCATATAGGGCATTTTAAAATTAAGCAGATGAGGCCTAGAGGTTTTTCCTAACATGCTACTTACTAAATATGTTTAGCTGTTATGTTCCCAGAATTGGAATTTCTGTAATATAGTTAATAATTAAGCATCACAATTCATTAATCCAATTTCTATTCTGGATTTTAGGAGCTCTGAAGTTGCGTTATTGAATAAAACTTTTGATTTGTAGATACTGGCCAAAGAAAGTTTTTTTGGGTTTTCTATTTCTTCGTACAAAAAGTACACTCACACCTGTGGTGTCCGGGTTAGTATTTACTTTAAAATAGTGTTTGTTCATGATAAATTTCAGGCATCCAGACTGCCATGGCAGTTCAGTTAGTCACAGCTGCATGCTTCAGCACTCTGCCACTTGCACTCCGAGCAGAAAAAAGCATTTCATGATTTTGGTGCATTGTTGCTAAACATTGTAATGAAGGCCTCTTATATATTCTGGTTAATTGACTGTCCAGATAGCCTTAGCAATTAACAAACTAGCATGAGGCTTTTGTATCTCAACACTCTATGTGCATAGACAATATCAGCTAGCCACTTGTACGTATGAAATTCATAAGAACTTCTCAATCATTCAGTTTTCCATTTATCAGACTGAAATTTTTAGTATGTGAATTTTTGAAATGTACAGTGAATAGGATGTTGCACTGGTGGCAATTCATCATGAAGCATAATAAAATTAATTTGACCCAACTAGTGTAAAACTGTGTGGTTTTTAAGTGCCGATTGCGGCACAGGTTTTAAAATAGCTCCGTAGATTGATTACACACTTGAAAAGTGACTTTGGTCACCTGGCTAAGTTCACAAAGCAGTAAATAGCCACTGTCAGCTCGCAGTAGTTTCATGTCTCTGGAAAGTTGGATTGTGCTGTTGAGTAAACACAATGAGTAAGAATGTGACACCCTGTCCTCCTGGCAGATCTCACCACGGCTAAGCGGCTTCCTTGGAAACAGCTACTGCTGCAGGCAAGTGCCAGAAACCAGCAACATTTCAAGGTCAAACGAACATGGGATCGTGCATAAACATTCTAGAAGGAGTTCTAAGTAATTAACTTTTGTCAGTGAATGCTCTAACTTAACCTGGATTATAGAGATGTAAATCTTCGTCCTGCACGTTACAGAGTTTGTGTTCAGGATGCTTCAGAAGTTTGCTTCTCTCTCCTGAAGCATCTGAAGAGTCCAGCGTTTTGAATTGTTACCTGGTGAACACTTTATTTTGAGGTTCAGTGGTCATCTGATTTCTAGGCCTTAAGTGCATGGCAAAGTTGGAATTGGTAATTGCAGGATGAGCTGAGGTATATAATCATTTCCTTTCCACTTCATAAGCAGAAGGTTAAAATATGCTTTTAGAAGGAAGCTTTTATTTTTTATTTTATTTTATTGGACAGTGGTTACTTTCCCAAGCAAGATTTTTGTAAAGAGCAAAAAGGAGGAAAGATCCCATTGCTTTTAAGACTGGTAGCAGTCCACTGCAACAGCCTTTATCTAATCATTAGAGGAATTCTTGGTCTAATTAAAGTTCCTGAAGCTTAAGTACAGTGATAAGCAGCTTTATTTATAGAAAAGTGAAAATGGTTTAGGGAAGCTTAGAAGATCCTCAGCCTTTGTCTCTCAAAGGGCCAGTGTCACCCTCTAGCACTGCAGAAAGGGTTCCTGTTGCTATGGATTTATTTACTGCCTGCAATTTTCTCAGTGAGTGAGGAGATGGAAAGGATGGGGTAGTAGGAACTAGAACGTGAGCTGAGGAGGTTTAATATCCGTGTTTATATCCAGCTCTAGCCTGACACATCTGAGACAGTCTTTGAAAGTTTGAGGCTGTTTACCCAGTTGTGAAGGAGCCTTTTTGGTTTGCTTTTTAATTGCCAAATTGCTATGGTTAGTCTGCTGTATTGTGCTTGGAAAAAAAAAAAACCAACAAACTGTTGGTGGTTTGAAATCATAAAAAAGATTTGAAAACAATTCAGATGCATGTTGAGAAATAGAATATTTCTATTCTATATTCCCAAATATAATTAGTTAGATGGTTTTCGGACAGATTTTATTTTATGCTGAATTTTACATTATTTGCAGGTGTAACCTGCTAAAATGAATTAGACTAGTAATTTATCAGTTACTGAAATTTTTCTCTAACATGCTTTTAGGTAACAACTGCAGGACTTACCCATCTATAAACAGTGCCTGAAATTAGGAAATTTGATCTGTTATATTTATTGTGGGGCTTGTTTGTTTTTTCTTTAATCTGTTAGTATCAACAAATAATACTTTAAGGCGTTTTTTCTTGTGCTGTAAAGGGTTTTTGGAGTTCTCTCTGGAGTGAAATTCTTGAGCCATTACTTCATGTGTGTGCTTTTTCCTCCCTGAAGCTTAATCATCTTGAGTTGGGTTACTTGTGCAGTGTAAATTCTAAATTTATTACTTAAGGACTAGATGAGGGAGTGCAAGTTTTGCTTAAAAAACCAGACATAACCAGCATTATATTTTTGTATGTACCACTTTGGGAACACAACAAAATTTGGTGTTTAAAGCTTAAGAAATAGCGTAATGGTTATATCATGTATTAGAGACAAAGTATTTGCTTAAATGACATTGGCACAAACACAGAATTGGGAATTGACTCTTCTGGATGTTGATGCCAAAAACCAGGGAACTGCTGGAGCATCTGAGCTGGATTTGGAGCACTTTGTTGGTAGATACAAGAAGCACAGGCTGACAAACCATTGAGAAGCTTGCACATTTTCTGTTCTCTCTCTTTTCTGGATAATACTACAGAGTAGCAGTCCTTTGGACTAAAACAGTGCTTATTTAATAATCAAAAGAAGAAATAATCCTCAGAATATAGTCAGTTCAGGCTTACAGCTCTCCAGCTGTCAGCAGAGAATCTGGCTTTTTTAAAAGATTCAAAACTAAATGGAAAAAGCAGACTACACCAAATTAACATGAAATATGTTTTCTGTGCGTCATCTCCTGTGTATGAATGTGAAAGGCCCATGGTTAAAGCAGAAATCTGCTAATTTATAGCAGTCTTCTTCACCTGTAGTAGCTTCTAGTACCTGATCCCCAGAGAATGTTACTGAAACTCACCTACTGTCTCAGGTAAGCAGTGTAGTTTTTGGAGAGCAAACCTCTCTGCTGTCAGTTGTGTTCACAGTGCTCAGGCCTGCAGTTGGTAGAAGAAAAAGTATGAAATCTTTCTGTAATGTTAAAGGATCCCTTTTGTGCTGTAATGTCTTAGATGCTTGCCTTACAGGAGCTGGGATACTCTTCTGACTCACACTGCACTAATGTCCTGCCTGGATAACTCAGATGTTAGCACATCTCAGCCCTTACCCTGACCATTCTTGTCTTCACTATCAATGCCCCTAAACCTCCTGGTAGAAATACAGTTGGCACAAATACCTTCAGCAGCTTAACAGCTGTGAGCTAACACATTTCAAGGGAACAGAAGTTGTCCTGATGTGGATTCCTCTTTGGGAAAAAAGTACACAGGTCTTACCCGTGTACCAAGGTGAAGAACAACAGAGATCTTTAGTGACCACTTAGGAAAACACTCTGCTGGTTGCTCTCATGTCCATTGTGAGAGGTGAGTGGGTGGCTGGTTAAAGGGTAGGTGTAATCCAAGAGGAATCAACCCAAGGTAGATCACTGCATAGAAAACAAACAGAAAAATACTACAGCCTTTCTTTGATACTGGTATTGTGTGTGCTTGATCTCCTGGCTTACGAATCTCAGGAAACCACACACACCTTGTGCAGCAGGCAGTCAGGCTGATCATCATTCCAGCATTTGATCTATAGGCTGTGCATCCTCAGTCAAGCTGCCTGTCCAGTCTGGAGATGATACCTGCACTGGGAATGAGCTCAGAGCAGATTCCTTACACTTTGTGCCCAGGATGATAGGTTTTACCTGAGTTACCTTCAGCTGTGCTGCATTGGGGAGGATTTGCTGAGACCTGCCAAGCAGAAGTGAATTGTCACAGTGTTACTTGCAGACACAGAAGGTAAGCTTCTTTTCTGAAAGGCTGTAATTTCAACCTCCTGACTGAAATGAAATACTCTGGTAGATCAGATTGTTAGTTGCATCCCTTGTGTTTTTAGTCAGAACAGCCTATCTGTTCGTCCTAAAATCCTCCAGAAGAGTGACGCAATATGAAATCATTACAGTATGAAATCATTACAGAATTTCCAGTAGTTCCTGACTTTCCACCAAAACTAGATGATGTGCTTCCTTCTGTCCTTCCCCAAGCCGTTTTCAGCACTAAGCCTCTTAACCTTTGGCCCTTTCTTCAAATACTCCTTCTCTGCCTAGATAGAACTAGTGCCTTCTGACGGAAAAGTCAAGCTATCTGTACGTTTGCTGTCTTGTCCATTCTTTGCCATAAAACAAATTCAGGTTGGTGGCAGGAGGAAAGAGCCCTGAATGAAACTGCTGCTGTGTGTGACAAGCATCCTGTCTAACATCACTCAGGCTCTCTGTTGGTGCTCTTTTGAAGGTGACTCAAAGAGGCACCAGGCCATGGGGGCCGGATTGTGTCAGATTATCTCAGTGGCGTGTACAGAAAGTACAGGGAACAGTGTGGGGGTCATGTCCCATACACCAAACCCCATGGCCCAGCCTTCAGGAGGGGTGGCTGTGCTCCCAGAAATGTGATCGATGTGTAACTGAGCAATCAGGGATGCAGCTCAAAGTGGAATCCTGCATTTGTCCAACTCAGTCACTCTTCTGACCCTTACTCGTGTCCACCCGCTGTAATGAGCGTGTAGACGCTGAGCAGGTGCCATCTTGCACTACAGACACTTAGATGCAGGTGTTTTAAATGAAACCAAATCTGTCTTGCCCTGTGCCTCCCTTGCTCATTTTTCTAATGGTGCTAATAGCACAATGCATATAAATACATCTAGTCCAGGCGTGTACTGCAGTCCAGACGTGTGACACGTAAAATATTTTTAAATGCCGTTTTCCTTGTTCAAATTTAGTTATCTGTTCTTAGAACAAAAAACATTAGGTGAGACTTCTTCGTTTCTACAAGGTCTGGTTTTCAGAATCAGTAGCCATTTTGAAGTTCTCAAAATGAAAATCAGAACATGAATCACGTCTGTAGAGCAGTTTATCTGAGCAGTTTGATTACTTGTGTGTGCAAATATTGGGTCATGCTCTAGTGTTGCATCAAACTGCCTTTGATTTAATATTTTGGAAACCCAGCCACAGCGTGCAGTTCCCCATGGATTTAGTGTTAACAAACTAAAAATGTTTTAATACACTGTGTGAAAGACAGGAGGTTTGGGACCTACAGACGAGTTGCTAATCCCCTGGTTTACAGGCCAAGTTTGCAGCACAGCTCCCATCAGGAGCACTTCAGTGTGAGTGACGGTGTCAGAAGCTTAACTGCTCCTGAACAGGGAGTCCTGCAGCAGTGTGGGCAGCACTATCATGTGCCTGTGCCCGGGGCTGCACCAGGCTGCCCACCTACAGCCACATTCCTCCCCAAACACCCGAAAAGAGGGAGTTTCATGGGCATGACTCATTTTAAAATCACCAGAATTGTTGCATCTCTGACTGCCTAACAGATCTGCAAGGTCAAAGGTGCCCTGCTTTCAGAAAGTGCAGGGCCCTTGGAAGGTTTGAGGGAGGCATTCTGTTTGTGGCTCAGATTGACTGCAGCTCTGTGTGTGCTGGCTGCTGCTGGTTTCATCTTACTGCCTCGTCTGTCATCTCAGTTGGAAAAGGGTCATCCTGTTTTCATCAGGGTGTGCCTTAGACCTCTGACTTTGTTAGAGGAAAGGCACACAGTAGCTCTGAAGTGTGTGATAATATTTTTGCTGTTGGATGATAGTCACACTATATTCCCCAGCCTCTTGGAGCATCATGGGACAGCAGAAATTGTGACAGGATGTAGCTGAAGTCAGATTAATTTACTTCCCTCTATTACATTTCTTTTTTTACAATTTGCACTTGATAACTACCACAACCAGGTAAAAATGTGTCAGCTATTGCATCTGAACAACATGATCCGTGCTTACTTAAAAACTTTTGGACTTGGCCATAAGTTTTTAGATTCCAGCTAAGATTTTATTAAGCTTTCTGCATAATTTTCAGTGAACAGCTGCACTGTCAACATGGAGACAGAGAAGGCTTCTAAGAAACACAAGGGCAAGCACAGCTCTTTAAATCTGACCTCCTGTTTTATTACTATGAAGAGGGGTTCTTATTGTGTTGCATTAAAGAAGGAAAAAGAAACACCTTTGGCCTCTGTGTTGCTAATTGGAGTGAAACTGGCAAAATGTTTCTGCCCTACACAATTTGTTAAGGTCTTGCTCAGCAGAAGCTCACAGAGGTACTAACACCTTTTTTTTTTTTTTTTTCCACTTCATTCTGTGCATGCATGAGGATGCTGTTGGGATGTCCTGGAAACAGCAGGATGGGAGCTCTGCAGCAGCAAGTTCTGTACTTCCCTAGCAATAGTCCCAGTCCCAGAGAAGAATATGTGTTTAATTGGTGTGATACTTCACCCACAGGAATAGAGTTACTAGGCTGCAAGTGAGTCCCTGGAGGATTAGTTTTCATAATGACCACAGAGCAGCTCCCCTGTGCTATGGGATTGTCTCTGCTTTTCATCGCTGTTCCTCTTCTGAAGCGTGTGCTGCTAACTCAGAGAAGCACCCAGCTGGGACACAAGGTCCAAGCTTTCACTGCAGATGGGAGCACCTGAAGCAACCTGCAGAGTGTGTACAAAGCCCCTGTCTCTCTGCTGTGGCACACGAGGGTTTGGCAGAACTCACAGGGCAAAACAAAGACTGGAATTGGAGAGTTCAGAAGGGATTGGCTAGGTTATCTGAACCAGGGCCCCATTCCACAGAAGGATATCAGTGTGGGCAAGGTTATAGCAAGAGTTCCACAAGTTCTCAATACAGTTTTGGTGGTTCTTGCAAACTGGCAAAACATTTGGTCATTGTTGTGCTGACCAGAGACTGCAGATGTGAGACAGGCATACTTCTGATACTGGAGGAGGCATTTTAAAAAAAAGGCTGGTTCTGCATGCTGCACTGTATTTATAAAATTCTACTGATGGAGAAGTTTTATTACCAGAACAAGCCTATTTTGTCCTCCAACATACAATTTATATTTTATATGTGGTGCAGGTGATTACGTAACTGCTTTCCAATAAAGTCTGTAAAAAGGATTTTTAGAATACAGAACAGAAGCAAATCTATATTAAAAACGCTTTTGTGAATGTTTTGCTTTTAAGAAATTAATGCTGAAGCACATTTATTTAGATTCACGGTGGAAGTTTCAGTTTTATCTTTATATGCCAAGGAAGCCTCTCATTTATGTTTGTCACATTTCTAGCTATTGTCCCAAACACAGGCTTGTTACCAATTCACAACAAGATGAGGTATTTCTCTTTTTTTACTCTAGTTTGTGCAAAGCAGGGAGCTGGGATGTAACTCACAAAAGGCTGATCCTCAACCATCAAAACTTTATGCTATGTATACATTTTAACAAAGGCACCAGCATTCATTGGTTACAGATTACATAACTTTTTCATTAATTGCTACTGAAACTCCTGTTTCCAAGTTACCTCTCTCATTCTCATGTTAATTACTCTGCACGCACAGTTCTTCCCTCCAGTTGGGTTGGGTTCATTTGGAGTAGGTGGTCAGGATCTCCCACTGCTGGAATTACCTTTCCCCCAGTTCCTGCTCAGTTCTGCTGACTTCACTCCTGGTGGCTCTTGTCCAAACAGCCCATCCAGCCTGGGACTGTCTTCCCTTTCCTTTAAAAGATTAGTCAAGCACACAACGTTCACAATGCAATTGCTTATTCATAACTGTCCAGCTCTAGCTACTGATTAACAACAAAAAGATAATTTTCCATTTGATTCATATTTTGTTGGGCTCAGATCTTGAGGGGCTTGATACCACAACCACGAGGACACGACCCTTTTACCTGAAACACAGTGAGAGATGTCAGTTCAGGAATTGTGAGACATCTGCTAGGAGAGAATATTCTTCATCAGTAGTGAGACAAAATAAAAATATGTTTTATTCTTTGTTTTGGTTCAGAGCCAGTGGGAAGGAAAAAGCAGCTTGAAGAAGCTTTGATTCAGACTGTCATCATGGTTTGGCTTGGCTTTCCCTTACCTCAGATACTTTCATCTCCCATTACCTGAGCAATGCCAAATGAGGATTAAAGAGGGGAAAAAAACGTTGCAGGGTGTCTTTTGACATAAAAATGTGGACTTCAGCAGACAGACATGTGAGGAAAGGATTGACATTGATGAGAGCCCCTGAGCCCAAGCTGATAACATTCAAATCACACTGATTATGTTTCCAAGAGAGTTATTAAACAGACAAATGCCCCAAAGCAAACGTGGAAAAAATCCAGCCTCTCCTGTGCAAAACACTGCAGTGAAGGGAAGGGTCAGCAGAAGAAAATTGAAGGGATGGAGACTATTCCTTCATAATTTTGGAAGTGGTAATTGGAGCAATAGCAAGAGAGATGGAAAGAAAAAAAAACTGATGACCATAGTCAAGCTTTTCTTGGTGCTGTGCAGCATGGAGGCCAAGGTGGTGAGAAAGCCCTTCAAGTGAGAAGTCAGATCACTGGCAGGGTGGTGGTCACCCCACAGCAGGTGATCCCTCACACACTGCTTGGGGGAAAGGCAAATAAAATCAGAGAGTCACAGAGCCTGAGCTGGAAGGGACCTTCATGATCATTTAGTTCCAACCCCCTGCCGTGGACAGGGACACCTTGGGTTTCTCAGAGCTCCATCCAATTTGGCCTTGAAGATTTCTAGGGCTGGAGCATCCACAAATTCTCTGAGCCACCTGTTCCAGTGTTTCACCCCCCTCACAGTCAAGAATCTCTTCCTAATATCTAATCTAAACCTGCTCTTTCAGTTTGAAGCCGTTCCCCTTGTCCTGTCACTATCTGATCTACAGAAGTCACCTCCAACCTTCTTGTAGGCTCCCTAGAGGTACTGGGAGGCTGCAATTAGGTGGCCCCAAAGCCACCTTTTTTCCAGGCTGTACAATCTCCTTTATCTTAGCCTTTTCACACAGGAAAGGTGCTCCATCCCTCTAATCAACTTGATGGCGTCCTCTGGACTCATTTCAAGGTAGATGTCCTTCCTGGGCTGGGGTGTAGCATCTTTTCTTCCTCTTATATTTGAATACACTCCCCTCTGCAGCACAGTGTGGGCCCTGCTCAAGAGCAGCTGTACAGATACCATGAAGGAAATTCTGCCAGCACTGGTTAGCTCAGTGTTTGCATGTTGAAGGATTATAATATAGCTGGTGTAAGAGGCAGGAGATCAGAGCAGAGCAAGAGCTTCAACAGAATTTCCAGACTAAATCCCTAATTTCACTTAGAAGCTAAGTGTAATTATGCAACTCCTGATTTGCCTTCAGGTCAACCCCAGCTGGTTTCAACTAAACCAGATGTTCTGCTTTTAAAGTATGATATTGTGTGTCAGAAATAACTACTCAAGCCCACTGCTTGCTTTTAAAGGCCAGGAAAGGCCCTGGAAACCTCCCATGACCTCAGGACAGCAGGCAGCATCATCTGCTGACAAATACTGCAACAAGGTGAACACATTTGAATCTTCTTTTCACAGATCATTGCAGCTCCCCCAGACCCAGCAAGAGGACTGAACAGCCCTGCAGTTTTCCACCTCATGGCTTGTTGAAGAATTGAGTAGTTTAACCATTTGCCCCAGAGGTAATGAACTCTCCAGACTTCTTAATTTAAAATCAAATGAGAGAGAGACACCGAGTTTGCCCAAGAGAGGCATTAAGCTTGAATTTCAAAGAAGAAAATATCCTATTAAAAAAGCTATAGTCAAATTGAAAATCTTTTGAGACCACTGCTCCATTTGGCAGCAGTTAAATATTTATCATCTTGGAAAGAAGCTGATTTGAGCTTCTGTGGAAAGCAGGTTTTCAAACATTCATTGCAAAATGACAGAGTGAAGTTCAGGTCTTTGCTTTGAGCCGTCTCAGGCATGTGAGTCTCACCCCAACAGCAGCACTGGAGACCCAGAAATCCCACCGTGGAAGTGAAGAATTGACCCATCTCTGACAAAGAACCTCTGCATCTATCACCCCACTGCCACTTTATCCCAGGTGACCCTGCTGGTGTCAACACAAGGATGAGGCAGCATCAGACAACCAAGAGACAGAGCAAGGATGGGAGAGCAGTCTCAGGTAATGCAGATCCCCAAATGTGGTGAGGAATAAAGCTGAGGAGAAATGCTCTCCAGGGAGAAAAGCTGACTGCTTCAGAATCAGGCTGTAGGTGGGATCAGAGCTGGCTGCTGTGGGCAAGGAGCTGGTGCCTCTGCACTGCCCAGCTCTGCTCACCCAGCATTTAACCAAGCATTAGAATGAGAGCCAGCAAGTTGTGGCATTGACATGCTGTACTCACAGATAAGGCCACTGATTGCCACTCTGAGGGAGTCAAATGATGACTATCCACTGTGGATGGTCTTGGCTGATATATAATGACTTCACTTTTCACCTTTACTTTTCACTAAATAAGACTTTCCAATGGACATTGTTTAGGGAGACTATGTATTTTTAATTGTGTGAGAAATCAGGTTGTAATTCGTGCCAGTCAAATATCTTGTGTGTCTGTGGGCAATGTGGACAGAGACCACAGGATTATTATAAAAAAGAGTTTTAAATCAGCTAAGTAAGGCGTGGAAGCAGGGTTTAACAAGACAACTGTGTAACAGGGTTTTAGCTGACAGTTTGTTCTAACAATAAAATTGTAATTGTTTGATTACCTTGTGTATGCTTTAAACTATCCTTAGTATAAGTATAGAAGAATTTGTAATCATTAAAAGGGGAACTGGGACTAACAAATTTACAAGCTTTACAGAGATATTTTGAAACATGCTGATTTTGAGGATTTGTAACTCAGAGAGAGACCTCATACAGACAGGTGTTGGGCCCTGCTCACTTTGGACTGAATAAAGGCTTGCAAAATTATCCTGACTAACAAAATATATATGCTTGTTAAGCAAACCATATAACCAAAAATAACGCTAGTGGGAAAAGATATTTTAAAGGAAGAATGGGAGGGGGCTGGAGAGACATCAGAAGACCATCTCAGACCTCCCCAACAGACCTTCAAAAACCACAACTGCTGATCATGAAGAAAAGCAAGCAGAAAATCACTAAAAACTTGGGGCAGTGAAGTGCCAAGAATGGTGTAAGAAGACCACTCCAGAGCTGAATTTATGCCTTGGGGCAGTGACCTCCACACACTCAGCACTGTAATTGCTCACCCTTTTATCAAACAAATTATTAAATCAGCTACATTGCTTGATGCATTCATTGGCAATTGGATCTTTTCATTTATTACAATTGTGTTTGACGTTTTGTTGGAGCAAAGGCCAGTCTGGAGGAGTTTTTATGCTCCACAGACAGGAAGCTGACAGAACATGCTCAGTGCCCTTGAGGTAACACCACGACTTCAAGAGGGAGCTGTCAGAGCAGGATTAGGGCTCAGGACTGACACCCAGCTGTGAGCTCAGCTCTCCATGTGACCTGGGGGATTCTTTGCAGTGGGAATTTGAGAGTGGGAGCCAGTGGCACGGTGGGGTTATTCAAGCTGCTCAGCTGTGCTGGGCTATCAACTATCAACATCTGTGGCTCTTGGGGTACTGATCCAGAAAAGCTGAATCCAAGCTAAATCCATGCTGTCCAGTACTCTCCTCTGTCTTTCCTAGCTAGAGGTTCCCAGCATCTCCTTTGCACTAGCAACACAGCTCTAAAACTGCAGTGAGAAGTGCAGGGAAGCAAACTGGAATGGTATTCCCTTTTGTTGGTTGGGTTTTTTTTTCCTGCAGGGCAGAGCCACAGCTGCAAAGTTGTCCTGGTGCTGCACCTGAAATCCAGCTACTGTGATGGGATCTCAAACTGATTTTAGTCACTTTGAACTATAGCAGGGACTGAAAAGTTCAGCTCATGAGTGGCTAGACAGAAGATGGTCAGCTGAGGCTGACCTGCCACAGCCCCAGCACACTCGGTGAAGAGGAAAACAAAGGGCTGGAATTTGGCAGAAGTGTTTAGGAGCACATGAAACCCGAGCACTGTTGCCTTCCAACTTGTTTGTGAAACACAGCAACACATGCATGGGTCGCAGATTTAGAGAGCAGTAAGCTGAGACCGAGCAACAGGGGTGACCCCACACTGTGTACACATAAACACTTCCTTCAGGTGCCTGCAAAATTCACTGCTTGAACTGTAGCTCGTTGGCAGCCCTCGAGAATATTCATGAGTGTGATAATTAAAAAATATACCTATAGCTCAAAATGTTTCTTGAAAAAAAAAACAAACCTGAAAGAAGAGCCCAGGAAATACTTAGTCCTTCATGGGTGAATTGACCTAATGCTCTCAGCAGAAGGGCATGACAGGGGGCAGAAGGAATTCATTTCTTACCTATAGAATTGAAATTTCAAGTGTGTCCCATGCAAGAAAAATAATCTCATGCGTGGAGGCTATACTTGGTTAGTCTGGTGAAATGTCTTCTAGGTCACTGCTGAGAATCATCCCAAATTTATCCTCCTCAGAGTGCATAAGCATTTCTGACCATCAGTTCCTTAGATGTTTGGTTCTTAAGCGAGGAAATGGCAGAAATGGGGTGTCTTCTTTTTCCCAGAAAGGAATTCCTGCCATTCTTTCACAGCCAGGTCAGCTGTGAGACTCCTGTCCTCATGGCTTGCCTCATCTGCATTGACAAAATTTCCTGCATTAGATCATGGGCTGAGCTTCTCTCATCATTTAGAAATATTCACTTATACTCCACTAGTCAAAGTATTCCTGCTAGCAAAAATAAAAGTAAAATAAATATAGTAGTAATGAATCCAATAGCACTTGATGCCTGAGGATCTTGGAGCACACTTCAGTCTGTGTGAACATAACCTTGCAGTGCTGTGAGATGGCTCAGTACTGGTCTCTCCAAGGCAAAGTAGAGGCATAACAAATTAAAAAAATATACCCCAGAGTACACAAACAGCCCAGGACATAAACCTCAGTCTTGGCTTTGGGATACATCTCAGTAAGAATCTTTACTGTGACTGCATTTAAGTAAGAAAAAAAAAACAACAAAAACATCTTTCCTTGTGTTGTAGAGAAAATAACTGTCTTTTGCCATTAAAAAGGCTTTATAAAATTCAGATTCATTTGAAGCTGAAAGTAGTCATAAACATAAATGTATATATATGTACATATACATATATATACACTAATAAATGTATATGTAAAAATAAATACATTTGGCAGATAGACTGTCTCCTCACTTTCCACAATGACAGAATTTTTTCCCCATCTCCATTTTTCTTTTTGGATTGATCCATCCTTTTCACACAGACCAGTTACATCTGGATCTGATAGTACACAACTCCCCTGCAGCCTGTGCATGACAGTTGTCCAATTTTTCCACTCTCTGCACCAAAGAAAAGCCCACAGCTCTTGTGCTCTCACTGCAATTCTCTCCTTTGCCTTCCAGTTCCAGCACAAAGCTGCATCCCAACAATTCCACGGACCTTCAGCCCTTGCAGAACAGCCCTGCCAAGGCAGGGAGCAGCGTGGAGCTGGGGCAAATGGTCAGCCCCTGCTGGCAGCTACCCACCCTTACCCATCACCCACTTGCTTTGTCCTGATTTACACCTTCCTCGGCCTCCCCAAGCTGTGACAGCACCCCTTGTCCCCAATCCTTCTCCCTTCTGGCTCCAGGTCTTGGCAGCTCAGGGTGAGGCTGAGCACTGGGAAGCTCAAGCCCCAGCCAAGAGGCAGGATATTGAGATTTTTTTCCCTTGATAATGGTGTTTTCTGAGTAACAGCTCTTAAACATGAGTCCTCTCTATGTCTCAGAGCAAGAGAACTGCCAGACAAAATAAAATTACTAAAATACTGCAAAAATCACAGTCCTGAACAGAAGCTTCATTTAGTGCCTAACCTGAAACACTGTGAGTGGGCAGATATTTTACATATGTCAAAAGAAAAATATCTCATGCTACTTGTATAAAAGTGGCCACCACAAATCCCAAGGTGATTCTGAAGAGCACCTTCTCAGTGATACAAGTACACTATCTTTTTTTCTAAGCAAAGCTTTTTATCCCAGGTGCAGTATTTCTCTTTATGTGCATGGCACAATTGTCACTATCCTATTTAAGAAATTAAAATTCAAACCCAAATAATTGAACTGGCAAGTCAAAGTAAACTTGTTTTATAACTTTTGAGGAATGAAATGCAAAAATTAATTCTGTCACAAGCACAGCATTGGACAAACAGATCTGTCAGAACCAGGGAATGTACATGCAGTGCTGGCTTATCAATATGTGAACCAAATTCTACTCCCTCCAGAAAATTATTAGTTTCCTGCTGGCATCAAGTGTGGATGATATTAAGCCAGAATCTAGTAGAAGACTTTGGTTTCCATGTGATAGTCTTTTTCTAAAGTTACATCTTTCTTACATGAATTTGAAAATAGAGCATCTTACAACAAATCATAGGAGACTTTTTACAACTTTCAGTAGTATTCCAGGTTGCAGATCCTGTGGAGTTATCACATCTAACAACATTAATTTAATAATGGCAGAGCTTCTGTGGCACCAGTTTCAGGCTTCTGCTTCTGAAAACACCAAACCATACCACTGTTTTCATAAGCTTCTTGCACTACCTCAACAGCAAGAATTTTCCCATTCTTTTTTAATAGGAATGCTGCTCCAAGGACCTCGCTCTAAGAATTTGATTATGTCTTCTAATTTCTGATCCAAATGCAGTTCTACACAGTTTCTGGGTGGGTTTTTTTTTTTTTTTTTCTATTGCTAACTATGCCTTGTAGCTCTTTCCACACTGCAGTATTTATAGCCATGAGCTGAAATCCCTTTGAGCCTTTGTTTGGCTAGATTGATCCCACCACCTGCTCTCATCTCTCTCACAGGACAGCCTCTTCAGCTGCCCAATTATCCCAGCCATTTTCTGTCTCTCTTCCAATTCAAAACAATTTTTCCTGGCTGTTAGTTACTGAAATTGTACACACCCTTCCAGATGCTGTTTCACTTGTGAAAATAGCGTTTGGAGCTGCCTCTCCCCTTACATCCAGGCACTGAAGTAGCCCCTTCATGGCTAACTCATGGTGGTCACTGGTGTCTCTCCCTAAGCAGCCTGCAGACAAGATCTCCTTGATGTGGGTGTGGAGCTGCTCTGCCTCAATCCTTACTGCCACTGAGCTGATGGACTTCTGAGAAAGATGTACTGGTGTGAAGTCTGCAATACTCACAGCTTCTGCTGTCTTCTGCAAGAGTTGTCACTGTGTTGTGCTACCATATGGGTGAGGGAGAGGCTTTGGCTACAGCTTCCCACTCCTCCCTGCCTCCCAGGACAGCCATTCTCCCACCACACCATGCAGGGACGGTTCCACACCAGCTCTTCTGGCTCCCCACTTGTGTGCAGAAATGGATGTGGCTTCACCTGGCAGGAGCCCCCATGGCCACCTGCCCTGTTTTTGGGAAGGAATCACCTCTGCAGGCCAGTTGGATCTTTGCCCTCAGCCAAGCCCTAGCAAGGTGGGTCACTGTCCAGAATATCAACAGGGGACTCAGAAGGAGGCAGAAAAACTCCCAGAAGACAGGAAAATAAAGTTTCTTGCTCTTTTATATGTTCCTTTTCTGTCTGTAATTTCAGACACTTCCCTAGGTGGTGAGGCATGACCTAAAGGGCCACATACTGGATTTACAGGTAGCAGTCAGACTCTGGTATTTCTGCTTCTTTCAAAGGTCAGCTCTTTTATACAATCACAGAATCATTAAGGTTGGAAAAAACCTCATTGAATCCAGCTCTTACCCCAGCACTGCCAGATTCACCTCTAAGCACCACACCTACACATTTTTCTGAACACTTCCACAGACAAGGTCACCACTTCCCTGGGCAGCCTATTCTATTACTTGATCACTGTTTTGCTGAAGAATTCTGTTTTAGTAACCAGTCTACATTTCCCCTGGTGAAATTGGAGGGCATTTCCTCTTGTTCTGTCACTTTTTATCTGGGAGAGGAGACTGACCCCCACCTGGCTACAGCCTTCTGTCAGGTAGTTCTAGAGAGCAACAAGGTCTCCCCTTTCTCCAGGCTGAACACACCCAGATCTCCCAGACACTCCTCACAGGACTCACTCTCTAGACTCTCCACCAGCTCTGTTGGCCTTCTCTGGACATGCTCCAGCTTGTTGCAGCAGCCCTCTTATTAGAGGGTAAAAACGAGCCAAGGCACAGACCACTTGTTAAACACAGCATAAAAAGGGTTCTGGTTTATGCCTCTTTACAGCTTGGCCATCCTGACTCCAACCACCCCCTGACTGTGGCTGCAGTAAGCTCCTGCTGGAGGTTTTCCTTGCAGCCTCTGACTGCTGGTTATTTCCTGCTGAACTCTGACTGCAGGCATTAGTGTGCAGACTCTGACTGCAGGCTTTTACCTGGCCAGACTGTGACTGCATGTTCCAACAACAGGCTCTAACTGCAGACCCAGACTGACCTCACTGCAGCGATTCTCTCTCCCAAAGATCCTACTTCATGGCTCCCTTTCCTTCATTCTCCTCAAGGTTCCTCCTCCATGAGAATCCTCCCCTTACCTGCTGACCCCCTCTTTTATCTCACTCATCCTTATTGGATACAGCTCTTACTCATCAGGGGTGAGGCTGTATTGGTTAATTAACACGACTGTTACTTATCAGGCGTGAGGTCACCTGTATTCCCTTCCCCTACTCCTCAATGTCCTTCTTGCAGTGAGGCATGAAGGATTAGAGGTGTGGCCTCACGGTGCTGAGTTGTCCCATGTTTCACATGGAACACAGATGGTGGATTTTGATGTCTTTGTTTCTTTGACTGGTCTTTCAGAGAAAATGGATGGACACTCACTGCAGGAGCCTCATGAGTCCAAGTGAGGAGCATCTTGAGGCTCCCGTGTCCAATCCTGATGGGAGCATAGCACAGGATGTGCAGGAGCTGACTCCAGGACACCTTTCCTGCAGGTCAAACAAGAGGCCTCTAGCAGAGATCAATTGTCTCCCTGTCACCAAAAAAAAGTGATGTGAACAGAGCTTATTGATAGGACCTGAGCCCCAGGGAAAATGGCCCTGGAGGAGCCTGTTCCCAAGGCAGAAGCACATCTTGGCACCTCCTGGCTCCTGCTAAGCCATATTACTGTCCAGGAAGGCAGCACAGTAGCTCCCAGAGGGGTTGGGATGCTTGTTTGCCTGTTTGAATGGAAGAGATTGCTTCTTGGACACATCTGTGGGGGAGCTCAGCACCACCAGAACAGAGCTGACACCCTGGAGGGAAGGGGACTGGCTTTCCTTTCAGTGAAGCATCAAAACATCAAAACCTTAACAAGGTGTTTGGGGCTGCCTTGTGGCTCTGCCTTGAAATGGCTCCAAGAGAAACTGCTGTGAAATGTATGTCAGCAGAAGGTAATTGCCCGGATCAGAGTTTGGCTAAGGGACAGGACCTGACACTTGGGGAGGGAGTGTGCAGCAGGATAACTGCATGTGCCTGTGCTGCTGTGGCTGCACAACAGAGCAGGGCTCACACCTGGCAGAGCTGATGACAGCCAGCACAGGCAGTAGCTCTGGACAAAGCTGCATAGGAGCTGTGCCCATCGTCCTCTCCTTCTGCAAAAGGGTAATTCCAACAGCTCTTGCCAACCTGAGAAATGAGTTCTACGCTCTTCCTTTTTTCTAGGCTTTTTCTTCTTCCACGTTTTTCTCTTCTCTCATTTGCCCTTTTTCAGTATTAATTTTCTTCTTTATCATCTCATTTTTCTATATAATTTTTCACCTCTTATATAGACAGCTTCCTCACTTGTCACTCTATTTTTTTTCCTCAAAAGTATGGGATTGTTTTTTTAAAACATTTACTTGTCTTGTCCAAATCCTCTCCATCATGCTCTCTCTGAGTTCCCTTATTGCCTTTTATTTTCTCTTGCAGCTGCTTAGCTGCTTCTGCCATTTGATTGAACATCCAGGATGTTTTTCATCCTTCTCAAGTTTCTGCATACAAGGTCTGGGGCACACAGGTCTACTCCTGAATGTGGTCTGCATTCCAGTACTGCTTCCACCCTCAGAAGATCCCAAGCCTCAGCTTCCATTTGGTCATGGTCTCCCATTTGACTATAGGTTGAATTTTTTGCCATGAGAGCCTATGCAATTATAAAGGCAGCTAAAATCCAATTGTACGTGTCATATTTCCTGTAGTACTGGATCTAGAAATATTCATTAATTGTTGTGATCCTGAACAAGAAGAAAATTGTTGGAAAGTGTTTCAGTTAGTTATAAAATGCTTTTGGTATGTTTTGGTCAATACATACAAAAGAAAAAGGTGTCTTCACTGTTTCCTTGTCATGGCAGTAACATTTCTGACAATTCATTAGAAGACCCCCTCTCCCTCCAGTAATTTGTTCCTATTTCTGGGAAAATCTGTCTTATTAATATTTGTAGGTACAAGATTACCCATATTTTTTCAGTATCACAGTTGGGTAACCCTAATTAATTTTCTTCGATGTGGCTTTATATAAAATAAATACTAATTCTGTTATTTATAGTTGCAATGAGAAAACTAATTAATACTTAGTAGTGCTTCTGAACATATCTCTCTTCTTGCCTTTCAACCTTTTGGCCACTACTCAGTTTTCCTCATGTTATCACTGCCTTCACACTAGCTGAAGCACCCAGAACCATAACTAATTTGACAGTGGGAGATGTCTAGTGCATGAAGAAGGGCTATTCCTGCCATTGCCTGTGATGTGATACCTCCAGTCGTGCATCTCCAAGTGATGTTGGCTCTGCTTCCACTGTATCATATTGACACTTCACACCCTGCTTGTTGTTCAACTGATACCATAGGAAAGTCTTTTTTCCACCTGGATGGCAGGCTGCTTTTCAAGTTTCTCTGTCTGACTGGATGACTGCACTGAGGTCAGTTCTGATTACGGACAGCACTTGTACTGAATGGGTCTCACTTGAATAACTCTGCTGCATCCTTAAAATATTGACATTAACTATCAGCCTACAAGTCAGGGTGAACTACAGCTCTATTCTTCTCCCAGTTCTTTAGGCCAAGGTTCAGGATCTAGTGTGCAACACTGGTGACTTGACACAACCCATAGCTTAGTTATAGTGGTATATAGTCCAATGGTTTCATTTTTTCCAATGCAAACATGAAACTGCACTAAGAGATGGGCTCAGGTAGTATCCTCCACAAAGGCTCAGGTGCAGCTGAGAAAGATTTCAGGTGTTTCTCAGGAGACTTCCCAAGATGCAGCCATCTAGTGGGTTTTCACTCACAGAAATCCAGGACTATGTGTCTGCTTGAAAGCTTCAAACCACATTTATTGTAAATTCATGGAAAAAGGAAAAAAAAAAAAAAAAAAAAAAAGAAGAAACCACAGGCTGGTAAACTGTTACATCTCAGTGTAAAGGACTTGTCCAGTGATGTGCAGTCAGATATTAACAAGGATATCTAAATAAGCAACAACTTCTCAATATAAATCTCATTAAATAAAAAAAGAAAATTATTTCCATATTTACAGATTACAATGTAAATGGATCCTTAAAGCATTATTTTGTATTTAGCGGGTTTATTTCTTTGAATTAACGAGAAATGGCTTGAATCTAAGAGTGTACTTTGGAAACAGCGTTCTAGACAGTCTGTGTTACCAGTGAAAGGAAAAGCAGCCTCCCCTCGATCATTGCTCTGCTTCTTCTGTCCTCCAGGCTTTCACCGAAGGGCTTCTGGCACTTCCACCTACGAAACAGGGGTGGGAAGGGCATATTCATTACATTTGCTAATGTAATGTACAGTCTAAATGGCAAAATACCTGAAGTTCTTGCCAGACATACACTGCCAAGAACTCTGTGCTACACATCATCTCCCACAACAAGGGTGAGCCTGGGAAAGGAGCTCACTTTCTGTCAGAATCACAGTCAGACAGAAATCACTGTGCTGAGAAAAGCCTAATCAGGGGGAAGCCTCTTCCCAAGTGCTTCATTACGCTCACATTTCTAAGCTTTTCTTTAACTAAATGCGTGTACTAAAATAAACCGAGCTTGTGCTATATTTGGACCACAATCAGTTACTGAATTAGGATCTCTTACTTACCCGCCTTAATTGCTTTATGCTGCTTGCCCGAATTGCTTCCATAAGGTTGTCGTGGAGAGACCTCTGTGGGGTGGATGGCCGGGTGGAGGGTCGTGAACCCTCCTCTGATTTTCTGTCTGAGACTGATTTTAAAGAATCTTTAATTTCTTTCAATATGCTGTTCTCATGTTTTCTGCTTTTTTTGCCTTTTTTCTTTTTCTGTCCATTATGTAAGGCTTTTTTGGAGCTTTCTTGCTGTTTGATGACTTCAGCTATATTCCTGGTAGGTGCCTTCTTCTCTGGAATAACTGGAGGAGGAGGAGGAGGAGGGGGAGGTGGGGGTGAGGGGGGAAGGGGAGGTGGAGGTGCAGGTGCTGAAGGCTGACATTTCCCTGGCACTGCTTTCTTAGGGAGCTTTGGGGAAGACCATGGTGAGCTTCTAGGTGACACGTAAGGTGAGGACCGAGGTGTCCCCTTCTGCAAAACTTTGGTCTTTGGGTTGACAGCTCCATCACAACCTGACTCTTGCTGCCGCTGCTCCTGCATCCGCTTTTGCCTTTGCTTATCCATATTTCTTGTCAGGATACTTGTCATGCTCATTCTTGGGCCAGCGAGGTCAAAGTGGTACCCCAGCTTTACCAGAGTGGTGTTCTCTTTCAACAGTTTGACTATGTCCATTTCCACCTGGCTGCCCATGATGTGCCTCTGGTTGTGGAACCTCAGTTCTGTTAGAACCTTGTTGTGCTGTAAAGCTCTCATGATGGCCAGCACGCCTTTGCCTGTGATAAAATTTGACTCAATATTCAGACTAGTTATATGCTGATTAACCTTTAACATACCAGCAATGGCTATTGCCACGTTGTCATCAGCATGGGTGTTGGCCAAGCTGAATGACTTAACCACTGTGTTGTCCCTCAGGGCTTGAGAAAATTGTATGAGCATCTGTGAAGTGATGTTTTCAATGTTGTTCAGGTTGACCTCTGTGGTGTCAGGGTCGTTGCTCCTTACTTTTTCCAAAGCATCTTCAATAACTGTTGGATTTCCACAGGGGTGGATGGCACTGCTTTTTAAACCCCGATTATCACTGTCTTTTCCATCATGGCCATTGAGGAAGTTTTCATCATCCTTTGCACCATTACACTTTTTGTGCCTGATGTGGTCAGAACGCCTTCCAGCTGCAGCATTTTGCTTTTCCTCAGTTTCATCATCACTCTCATCTTCGTCTTCCTCCTCCTCTTCTTCTTCATCATCCTCTTCAGTATATGCCTCCTCAGACACTTCACTATTGCTTTCTGTGAAACATTCTTCTTGAAGTTCTTCTGAATTGTCTTCTTGCTCAGAATCCTGAACAAGAATGTAGGTGTGGGTGTTAAACATGATTGAAGTAATGTAGCTACTGCCTTTTGGCACAGGAACGATTATACTGACACTATATAAGTTAACATTGAAATCTAAAAACAAACAAATACAGTTAGGAGAACAGAAAATGTTTTACCTAACATCTTTTTAACATTGTTTCTTTTACATTAATATAGCATAAATTGCAACCACTTTACCAATGTCAGCGATTTCTGCCAAGAGAAAACTTGATACAAGGTATTACAACACAGACACCAGGTTTTCTATGTGTTGAGATGTCTACAAGGAGATATCATTTGGATCCTTGACAGCAGAAACATAAGACAACAATTTCATAATGAACATGAGCAACAAGCTTCTTCATTTCATGAGGATTAGACATCTCAGACTCCCTTGCATATGGCAGTATGTCTAAAAAAAAATTAAAGGTTGCCATGATGTAAACTACAAATAGTGTCTGCGTGTGTAGTCTTGTATACCAGCACCCAAAACAACACAGAATTACAGAAGTCATGTCAAAAATACTTTGGATGTACTGCATGGACTGTACATATTAATAAACTATTTATGAAGAAAGGATTGAGATGCCTTCCCAGAGGTAACATGTAACCACATGTCAATAACCCCTGAATTTCTTTGGGTTTGTCAAGAGCTAAGCCAGTGCTCACAGTCTGCTCCCATACTGTAAATTGTTATAACTCATTATCTACAGAGCAAATGTGTTGTTTTTCTGAAACACAAGGTTATTTTAGTGTGTTTGGTGAGTACCAGGAAGGCAAATTTGGAACCATGCCCCAAGGCTCTGCTTGCTGCCTTTAGAAGTTATGGTGGCAAAAGTTCTCCTCTGCAGAGGAGAAGGAAAAGGTCTTCACCCCAGGAAAGCCTCACTCTCCACGTGGAGGACTCCAGTAGTGCAATGGGGATCTATGGGGCATGACAGAACCCAGAATCTGCAACAAACCTTCAACCTCTTGTTCAAAAAGATCTTCCATGCCATGTTTTGTCAACTGGAAAAACTATAGGTACGCATTTTTTTTTTACAATTGTAAATGTAAATTTTCACTTTATAAAATTTGTAAATTTTCAATGAATATAATGGTTCCATATGCACTACTCTGGCAATATTTATGTTTTAATCTCTGCAAAATGCTAGGGTATTTCCCAAAGTGAGTACACTCTGCAAAGACACAGCAATTCTGTTTCTGGAAAACCAAAGTGTTACTAAGAGGACAGCCTATTTTTAGACAACCTGCGCAGTTTTAGGTTTGCTCAGTTATCTAAGGTTCTGAAAATAGAGAACTGTTAAAGTGCATGGCACTGTTTCACAATTTGCAGTAGAATTCTGTGCTGGGATATATGCAAAAAAAGATGCCAATTGTAACATTTGCAGAACTATGACTCAGTGAAACAGGACATTGAGCTGTTTCTGCCTGATGCTCCTGAGCATTCAGGACCTGGGGGTCTTGCAGGGTGTGATTACACTGGCCTGCACACAGAGATCTTGCAGGACCCAGCCCCATTGCTTCTCCTGTAGAACAGGTGCAGAAAGGCCCTAAAGCTGAGAGATACTGTGCTACCTATAGGCTTATTAAGGGATTAAGATTTATATCTCTATCTTCTATATATGTGTAGGGCTTTAAAACCTCAAAACATTGGGTATCCAAATCCCTGTCTTTATGGCTTTGGTTTTATATCTCAAGGAATATATACTACAGATGATCAGAAGGAGGTGCCTTTAAATACACTGATATGTTTAATGATGCTTGATGAATAAAAACATACTTTTTTTTTTTTTTTGAGTGGCATATCTGAGGTCAAAGGCAGAATTTAGTTGTCTGTCATGTACATTGTCTGGTGTCATAATAATCTGCAGGATAATTTTGAAATTGAATACAGAGACGTGTTCTTACTGTGGCAGCACTGTGGTACAGGACTGCTGCAGGCAGCCTCTAGGGCTTCACCTTACTTTGTGGGAGTAATTTTATGAAAAGTTAGGACTAAGAGAGTCAATGCAGAGGTAAATGTCTCTGGAGGACAAGTTATTCACCCTAAAAGGCTATCTGCAAGTTGTTTGCCTTTGGACCAGCTGATCTGTCACCACTTACTATAGAAGGAGCATGAATAACCATCTTAGATAAAGCTGCATAATTTCCAGACAGTTGAAAGCAAAAAGAAAATTGTTTTCATGGAGCTTTCTTATTGCCATCAGTGGAGAGAGTCTTTGTGACTTCTGTATCAGCATATCATCCTTTTCTTATTTCAGGATGCATTCGGGAAGTTTTTCCTCAGATCAAAAAGTGTAGAGTCTTTTGCCAGGACTTGGAGGTTTAGCCAGTACCCATCATTAATGCTTTATATACATGGAAAAAAAAAAAAAAAAAAAAAAAAAAAAAAAAAAAAAAAAAAAAAAAAAAAAAAAAAAAGGAAGATCCTGCCATTGTATAAGATACTGAACTAAAACTGTTCAACAGGTTTTTTAGAACTGCCCAGGTTTCGAGTTCCAGGCTAAGCTGGAAATAAACATTAATCTTGCCATTTACTCTCTAGGACTGACAAACAGGGAGCGAAGTCGATGTCTGCAAGCTGATACTAATGGTCTGATGACAGCTACTGGTCTGTGCTCTTGCCTACAAAGACCTTATACCACCATTCACAAACAAGAGAAGGTACTTACATATAAAAACATTCTGAATATTGCAGGCTAATTTAATCCATCTGACTTTCCTCTAGGAGGATATTTTATCTAACGTATAAACTGCAGTTATTTTCTTGCAAATGAAATAAGTTCCTGAATCAAGGCTCTTAGAAGTTTTGAGTTCAGTTTTGCTGTCTTTGCCTTTGTTGTATTACCTTCTGCTCAAACATGGGGAAATGTGTCCCTATAAACACAGTTAGAACTTGGTATGAAGCAGTGCTTAAAAATTCCCAAGTCCCCACTTTACACGGAGCCACCATGAAAATAGAAGTTGCTTTTTGGTCGGGCTCAGTCTCACATATACTTTTAGCAAGGATCAAGAGTGCCAATGTGGACATCAGCTGAGATGAGAGTCCTCCCTGCTTGCCAAGACAGCCCTTCATTCCCACTCAGCTGTACTGCCCATTTATACTTCAGGAAACAGCTTTTATTACCAACTTTTTTATTTTTGGGGATGAGTTGCCTAACAAACACCATTGGTTGTTTTTTTTTTGGGAATGCAGTTAAATGCTTTGATTGATGACTCTATCCTAGGCCACTTTTTAAATAATGTACAGCTGCCCTCTGACAACAGTTGCCAGAAGACTCCTGAACCATGCCAAGGATCCTCAGCAGGAACAAAGCAACACAAGCTGCTGACTGCAACACAAGCTGCTTTCTTCCAGCGAGCACAAAGCCTTGCATCCGCTTACTCACCTTCTGAAATAACATGTTTTCAAAATTATCCTCCTTACATGCTTCTCAGCAGTTAATACTGGCTGGTTTTTAAGGAAGGGAAAAGGCATTTTGTGTAGCTTTCTTAAAAAACCAAATGCTATCCAAAGGCCCCCGTATCTACCTATTAATTTCTAACATTTAAATTTTTTGCCTTTTTTAATCGCTAATGATAGTTTTTATGGCATATTCTTCTGCTCTGAACTGAGCACTTAAGGTACCTCCAGAGAGAACAAAAACTCTCTGAGCTAATACTCAGCACTTTAGCAGGCACAGAGGTATGGCTAACAATGTTCTTAAAAATGCTACAGGAGACTGAAGAGAAATTAAATCAGTGAAATCACGCCAATGAAGGATAAAACCAAATATCTACAGGAAACAGCAAATGCCTCAGCATCTTACCTTCTCGCATGCACCCAACCTCTCTTTTTCTAGGAGTTTCTTGGTCTCCCTCTCCCAGTAGGCCATCAGTGCTTCCCTGCTGAAAGTCCCTGTTGGTGTTTTCTCTGTCAGGCTCTTCTGCCGTTGTCCCACTGGAAGGTTACGGTCAGGCTCTATGTCCTCCAGCTCCCGCTCCAGCTCCTTCAGCTCCTCTTCAGTGAGAGAAGCCAGGAGCTCGTCTTCATCGATGTCTTCATATTTACTGAGCTCTCTTCTGTACCCAAAGGTAGACATGGTCCTGCTTGGTCAGGCTGGTACAAAGCTGAAGTGACCAGGCATTCAAGAAGGCTGAAGCAAGCAAGCTGTGTCTCCTGTGGTCAGCAACTGTTTCCCTGCATAGCCAGAGGCACCCTTTTAAGAGTAATCATTGGGGGCTTACGACAATGCATGAAGGGATGAAAGCATGCTCCGTTTTAAGCATCAGACGTCAGCTAGACATCTGAACAGCAAGAATGTCCCAACACTAATGTTTGCAAGTCCCTTAAAGAGAAGGATTATTGACACACTGGCCATGGCCATATTTAGAACAGGCAGCTAGTGGGAGAATACCAGCCCTGCAGACGGGGGGGGGGGCGGCACCAAATAAAACCCCGGGCGCACTTACACTGGCATCGTGTCCAAATTGCAGCGGGGAAAGAACAATGAAAAGCCATTTAATCCTGGGCTGTCATAGGGGCTGGAAATAAAACCCCCTTGCCGATGTTTGGTGGACTTCCTCTCACTTGCACAGTTCCCTAGAGGAATGCTGTTGTCCCCCCGAGGTGTTTGCAGGCGGGTGGGATGGGGGCAGAGGCAGCCAAGGGGGAGCTCGGTGTGCAGTAGCTGTGCAGAGCGTCGCATGTCGCCTGCAACAAATCACACAACTGGATTCTTCAGTAGTTCCCTTATTTTATTTTTTTTTCCAGGACCATCAGAGTGAGAATCAGCTGGACATGTCCATTTGGAGCACCTGTGAGATTTTTGGTTTTTTTTCACGTGGAGAATTGTGCTCTGCTGGAGGGAAAGGACAGTCACCCAGAGATTTAAGGGTAACAAGCCCTGGGTTGTGCCTTCATCACTTCTGACAGGCCGAGCAACTGAAGGCCTCTAGTGGCTATTCTTTTAAGGGCTGCTGCTCACTGTCACTGACTAATGTGCAGTTGGAGAGTGCCCTTCAATTCTTTATTCTAAATGTACACCTACATTATAGTTTCTGCCAATAGATGATAGATTATTCTGATATTATTTTTATTGACCGGCATCTTTCAGTAAAAAGGATTACAAAAAGAAAGATCAAATTTTGTACTGGTTATTGTTTGTTTTTCTGATGTAGTTGTTTTTTGGGGGTTTTTTTCTATTTAGCAGTGAATGATGGTGAACTAGGAACATTTTCTGAAACATGCAGGCCAGCAATATCTGCCAGCCCATGCTGTGAGAGAGGGAGAGGAAGAGAGAAGGTTTTGGTACATCGAAGTAGGAACACTTCTATAAAAATATATATCAATCTTCTTAAATAATAGCACACAGTGTATTTTAGACAGTCAGGCCAATATTTAATGGAAATGTAAGTGAACATAATTTGAAGTATTGTTATTGTCCAACATCATCTCTTTTTGGTCAACATGGATTGGACACCTGAACTGACATATGTTTTTAGACAAATTGCTCGTTTAGTTTCATCATTATGCATACAGCTTTACTGACAGTAAAGAGAGGAGATTAAGCATGATTTTCATAAAGATTTGATAAAGAAAAATATTTTTCCTCTGATCATTTGTCTATCTGAACTTTGTGCCTTTACCTTGATCAAAGAATGGTATGAAAGCTCTGCCTTTATAGCTTTAGTCTTTCCTAACCTACAAAATACATTAATAAAGCAGACATAAGAATATTGTACACCTTAATACAAAATACATATTTTCAGGTCATTTACACTGACAGAATCTTTGGATAAAATAAAAAGGAGGCAGATGTTTGGCTTATGAAGATAAGAGTGTTACCTTCATGCTATAAAGTCCCATGACAGGTCAAGTGCACAAAGACAAGTCAGTGGGTCCAAAGGAGTTCTGTTCACTCTTTCAGCTGCACCTGCAGAATGAACCCTGGGCCAAATTCTGAAAAATGTGAAAGAGTAGGGAAATATAACAAGTACAGTTTTTTTTTTTTAAACTTGGCATCATCCATGCTTTTTGGTAGAGCTGACATATGCATTAATTATCTGTATACAGCTGCACTCCAAGCAATTTTATTTCTTTAGTATGTCTAGGACAATGGTTCACATTGTTATCATTGGAGTTAGCCAGACAAGCAGCTCAATAAAGTTACCTTTCTTGAGTGCATTTTTGCTGACAACGTTTTGTTGCAAACATTTTTGATGGAGGTAGGAAATGTGAACTGGACAGATTTTTTTGTTTGAAACTGAAATGCTTTTAGAAATTGAAATGCTATATTTTATTAGTACAACATTGATATGTAAAGCACTGATATGTACAATATTAAAAGCAAAAATATGCTGTTAAAAATAACCCTATTCAAATATACTGTTTTCCAGAAAAATCTCAGTTTTCCGCTTTTCCTTTTGTGTCAGGTACAAAAAAATTTTTAAGTCTTTAAATTTTCCTGAGCTGAGAGTCCATTAGACAAAGTAAAACATATAGATACCTGAATTGTCTATTCAAAGTTTTCTACGTATAAGCCAAATTTTCCAAACTCAAAGAAACTTCAAAAAGCAGCATGTATTATAAACTTCTAAAATATTTTTCCAAAGGAAGATTAAATAACATTAATATTACCTTCAATGCTGCTCCTTGCTGAGACATGATACAACCCTGGGACAGTGGTGATGTTTTTCTACACAAAATGCCAATGATGTCCACTCTAGCCACGAGATAAGATAATTTAAAGATGGACAAGGTACTTTCTTGTACATTTCTCCCCTGAAGCAGGGGGAAAATTTGAAGTCAGGTGAGGTTATGAGAGGTTTGTGTCCCTTCTTGATCCTATATGACACTCATGGTATTTTAGGACCTATTCTTTACATGGAAATGGCCAAAGGTGAAGAGCCAGGAACTAGGATAATTTAAATAAAAATAATAAGGCTGTAGCACACGGAAAATGACACATAGGAAAAAAAAAGAAAAGATGCTAAAACTATAAAGACAAGTACTCACAGGTCAGAAAAGGTGGGAATAGTATTTGTTTTTGCCTGCTGATGTGCACTGAAACACAGTCCTTAATTCCACAGTTCTGTAATCACAGACTTTGATCCTGGACACATGAGTACTCAGAACCTTTACTCTTTTTCATTGCATGGGAAAGATCACTCACATTTTATTTCAGAATTTTATTTTACCCCTGATCTTTAGCACAGTAAAGCTATCAATATTAATATCAATACCAATATTAATTGTCCAGTGACCTTTTCAGAGGAGATGAAGGTGTTACCACTTTTTTAAAGAATAAGAGAAACCTTAAGACTTAAAGTACCCACTAATTTGGAATTTTGGATTCCCTTTCTGGCAGTATTTGGCATTATGCAAGCATTTCAGCTAATCAGGGTTCAGTTCCTGTGGGCACCAGCCATGGCTGAAGCTTCCCACCCTTATGACACCTCAGATCACAGGTTCCAACCTCCAAGAGGAACTCAGAGCAAAGAGAGGAGTGATAGAGTTGTCCTGTTATTAGCATTCTTACCTGAAACATTTTGTTCCTGTTTCACAGTCTCCTTTCTCAGGCACTAAACAGGTTCTGATTTCTGAAAAACAAAACAAGCAAGAAACCCAGCAATCTGAGCAACCTGTTCTATCTCCCCAGCCATGTTCTCAATCACATCATTATAAACAGTTTAGGAAGGGTCCACTTGGTGCCAGTGAGGTGGCACAGTGACCCTCCTTCTCTCAAAGGAGGCAGTGAGTAGAGCATGAAACATGTGTAGTACAGGAGGGCAGATTTATAGTGGCTACATTGACCACTGTTCAGGATGTATCCTCCAATTGGACATTAGGAAAAATTTCTTCATGGAAAAGGTTGTTAAGTATTGGAACAGGCAGTCTGGGGAAGTACTTGAGTCACCATCCCTGCACACATTGAAAAGATGTGTAGATGTGGCACTTAGGAACATGGTTAAGTTGTGGTCTTAGCATCATCATCATTTAAACTTGATCACCTAAAAGATCTTCGTGATGGTTTGATGAAGTGCTTTGCAAACTCCTAACAGAAAACCCAAACTCACCTCCCTAATGCCTTCCTGAAATCCTGTGTGCAGGGAACTAATTTCATGATATTTCACCAATAGGCCATGAAAACCCATCTCTCATTCAGCAGAATTATTAAAAGGTTTGTTCACTTCAGAACCTGAGCTGAGAGAAGAGAAGAACTGGAATCATCCACTTTATAGGAGGAGGATTCACTCTGTCATTGTAGATCTTGGCACCCAGGGCTCCTGGCTTTCAGCAGACCAGCTTTTCAGCAGATTTCAGACAAGACTTTCAATCCTTCCTAACTCGGTAGAGAGATTATTTATTTTCTTAATTTTACAAGAGAAAACCCTTCTAAGTGTCCTTTTTTGCCTTTCTAAGCAATTAACTATTTCAATCAGCAGCCCAGGGAACTCTGTTCCGCTTCTCAGGTTTCTACACTTGGGGCACATTGACTCAATTGCTTAAAGGTCACAAGCAACATGTGGCAGGCGGTGCTCAGCCCTCAGCAGGACAAAGCTCCCAGCTAAATGTATATTTCCACTCAGATGAGTGCAGGGAAAACTACAGGCAGGCAAAGAAAGGGCTGTACAACCTTGTCCTCAGGGGCAGGACAGCGGCTATTTCGGTCACGGCTCCCCAGGACAGCCTGTCAGGCAGATGCCTTGGCTCATACTGAGCTCAGTCCCACGCTGCAGGAACAGCTCCAATTGCCATAGAGCACATCAAAAACAATGCACCACGCTGGGCTTTCCCCATGTCTCCTGCTGCCCATCTGCAGTGCTGCTTGCTCCTGCCTCTCCACTTTTGCAGCCCTCATTCCTCGACCAACACCTTCCCTCTTGCTGTCCACTCAAGCAGACCCCAAGGCACCAGCCCCTGAGTTCTGTCTTCATGCTTTATTGCTGCTGTGCTGCCTTCTCCATCCCTGCTCCTGCAGGCCCCTGCTTTCCCTGCAAGCCCCTCACTGCTCTCAGCCACCTCCACAGCCTGTTTGCTGACCTCTCCTTCCTACTCCTCCTTGCACGTCTCCTCTGTCCTGCCCTCGTGTTCCTCACTGCTGCTCTCCCCCTCCCACTATAGCAATATATATATATATTTATCTCTATATATGTCTCAGGTTTTGTATGCTGCGTGGACAGGCCCAGGCAGAATGCAGAATTCAAACCATCCTGGAGAGACACAGGGTCAAGCAGCCTGGCAAGTACACAAGACCACGAGGCAGACTGATGGGACAAGCTGCAGCTCTTTCCCTCGGGAGACTCGCATAACTGGTGAAAATCGTGCGCACGGTACTGTGCCTGAAAAGGATGTGTCATCACCTACATTTAACAGTGGTATCAGCAGAGCAAATGGGATGAAGCATGCACTGAAGGCATTTGAAGAAATCATTTTTCAGCTGCTTTTCTCAATGCCAGATGATTCTGTTGTTCACTCCATCTCTCCGGGTGATGCTGTAAACAGGGAGCCACACAGAAGAAAAAGATATTTTCTGCCATCTGTGCTGGGGGAACATAAAGTGGGGTAAGTGCAAAGATGACCCTGATTCAAAACCAGTCTCTGCTTGGGAATCAGACTGAGCATTCTAGCTCAAAGACAGATTTTTCCCACAGATTCCCTGCAACACACCCTAGGCTACCAGAAGGGCAGATTCCAGGTCGAGGCTGTAGTTTAACAACTGGACCATCCCAAACAGTAATCAGCTTTCACATAACAACATGTGCATGTGGGCTGCCTTATTGCTCAGATCAGTTTTGAAAACAGCTTTCTCAACAGTTGCTGGGGACATAACTATAAACTATATAGCAACAAGCCGCAGGGCAACCACCAATCTAATACATTTCAGTGGTGGGGGTGTTTACATTGCCTTACATATCAAGACAGAAGAGCAAGAGGGAGTGAAGAAGTGAACGGGCTCTGATAGTGCTGCTGATGGGAAGAAAGTACAGATAGACACTGGAAGGGGAGTCAAGAGATCGACCTGACTGCAGGGAAGGACTGGGGTGAAAAATACATCTGAGTGCAAATAAGAACATTTCTGAACTAACAAATTTCTCAACCTCTAATTAAAAGACAGAAAACCCACTGCTCACGTTGCCCAGGCACCTTTGTGCATGGCTCCTGGAAGTCTATTTTATTATACAGAGAGCATGCTGCTGGGTGTCAAAGGTGCAGCAGACTCGGGGTTTACTGCTCCTTTTGCGTACCTGAATCACACTAAAATAAGGAAGACAACAGGGAAAAATAAATCTTATTGAATAAATGTCATTCCCAATCCCAGTTTCATTTCCTACCAACACAACCAATACTTTTTAATCACCTCATGTCAGTACAATGTCATGTTCTGTAACAACAGCGTGAGATGAACCTGCTTATCTTTGACAACACAAACTATTCCTGCCAGGGTTTTGCCCAAAGCAAGTTCTTTCAAGTCTCTGCAGACTTGCCATTTCCTCATTTCTGCCACACCAAAAAGATAAACTGCTTTGTACACAAGGATGGTCTTAATGCTCTTGCTTTCATATAGCTGCTCTTTTTCCTCAGGAGGAATCTCAGTCTGCTTTACAAACATTGCCAACAGATTTACAAACTATATATAGAAATTGTTTCACTTGCTACTGATGTACAGACATAGGGTGACCACAGCAGCTGTTTGGAATTACAACGCAGTATTGCTCAACAGGTTTGGAAAGGAAGTAGAGGCCACTGTATTGCAAAGAAAGTAACAGAGGAACTGCTGTATGCACAAAAAATGAAGGTTTGGGAAGGGAAATTTCACTGAAATGCAGCTAGCCTGCTACTCCTAAAAAATTATTAATAATAATAATATTGGTAAAATCTACCAATACAAGAACTATACTATTTCTGGTGGTATTTGCAAATACACTGGGATATGAGTGTCCATATCAGGCAGTTATTAAATTAAAAGTGATTATGAAAACTGCATGGATTTCATCCTTTGTTAATACCTGAGTCCCAGATAATTCTCCCATGAAACTTAGCCAAACCTATGGTTTATCATTCAGTTTAAATAATTACTCTTTTTCTTTATACACAGAGAGCAAAACAGGTAGTTAGTTACTATATTTAACATTTCCTTTATCACTTTTTCTTAACAGTGTGTGCTTATGAAGATTTTTTAAAGGAGTTGCCAGCAATATAAACAAGTTCTGTACTTCATAGGGAATTAAGTAGAGGCAGCAGTACTAACCAGGTAAATTCTCTATTGTCTTTAATGACGTTGGGGGTTGGTTTTGTTTATATTTTTTTGTTAGTCCATATTAATGATAACAGGAGTTCTGGGAATATCTACCATGCACACATATGTGGACAAGTGGCAACGGGTTTGCCCAATTAGATGTAGAGATTTCTACTGAAAAATCTGAATTTTGAAAATGAAATGTAAATATATTGTACGTGTCACCAGAGCTACACTGTTATATCATTCTTATGACTACTAACCATTCACTAATATATTTTTGTAGCTTTTCAGGAGAACCCCAGCTCTCTCAGCCATTCTTCAGAAGATGTATGTTCCAGCCCCTGGAAGTGATGGAAAAACAAGTGAGATAAGACCTGTTCTACAGGGAGAAGTCATCATAAATTTATGTCCATGCACGCCATAGTCAAACCATGGATATTTTAGTAGGGTTGTTTTTTTTTTTTTTTTACCCTAAGTATAGGTCACAAAAAATCCTTTTATCTTACCTCAAGGTAGACACAAAGGAGGCTGTGACTTTGTGACTGTGTTTTTCCATGTGTGACTCCTGTACTAATGGCAATAGTCTGAGAAAGGGCAGCTCAGGCACTTGGAGCCCGTGCCAGAACACAGACTGCTGCAGTGAAACTGCTGCTCACCTCCCACCTCAGCCTCATCCCACCTTGATACCAGAACAAGCCCTGCCATGCCAGCTCCCAAAATCAGATGGTAGTCAGTGCATGGAATTTAATAGATGACCCCCACACAACATTATGGCTTCTACAGGGAAGGGCTGGTCATACACACGACTCATGGCTATGGTTTGCTCCCTCCTTCACTGAGCTCTCAAAACACTCACAAAGTCCATCCCAGGGGTGCTGAAAAGGCTAAAGGCTGATGTAACCACTGGTGAATGTCTGGCTCCTTGGAGAGCTCACAGCCTGCTGCAGCTGCTTGTGTCAGATTTTATGAGAAACAGAAACCAAATTATACCTCTGATTTCAAATATTGTCCCCAAATCGATAGGAGTCCCTATCCCACAGCATGCCTGAATCAGGGCCAGGGCATTTAATTACTTGTAGACAACATTGCCTGGGGGTGGGCATGCCATGGAATTGGGTTGCAGAGGAACAGCCTGTGAGACACACCCAAATAGTCCAGAAAATTAAATTCTAGTGTTGCAAGGGTTCAATCACAGTCCAAGTAGGGATTTTTTTTTCCCCTATTAATTTATTCTTCCAGCTGGGGACGATGCCTTTGTGTCTTTTAACATGACCACCAGCTCTGGTCCAGTTATGTTTCCTGCTTACACCACCACGTAGACAAGACCACAGAAGTAGCATCAAATGGTCTGGCTGCAAAATATGGGAGTAGGAAGAGTTGTGTTCAATTCCTAGCTGTGCCTGACCTGGGGCAAAAAGCTCCCTTTTCATAACAATCTCACTTCATATTTCATCTAAAATAAAGTTTTACTTCTCCCTCCATTCAGTTCACAGAACAAAAAAACAGGGGCCTGGCTGTATTGATTAAAAGATAAACACAACCAATACCACATCTTTTTAGCTTACCTAATGATATTCAAAGGACTAGTTCATGGTATTTTAAACACTTGGGGCAATGCTCAGTGCTACATCTGAATGCTTTGATGCTGCAGGCAATGTAACTACTGCCTGATGCTTGTATGAAGTCCTAAATATAAACCTTTGCCCATGAACTAAAATTACTAATGGAATTTGGCTCTAGCCACAGAAAGGGCTTAAAATCTCCTGTCCAAAGCCCTATTTGATCATGTTGTTTTTGCTGGTTGCAGTATACTCTATCAGATATGCTATTACCCAGATTCTTGCGTTGTGATCACTGTATTAATTAAAATTACCATGATTTAAGATCTATTATGATTAGGTCCATATTTCTGATTAAGAATTCCCACGAAGAAATAAAAATATATAGGTTAGGAAGCATATATGTGTTTATCCAGTTATGTCCAGGAGCCAGTGGAGCCAGTGCAGTCAGCTGTGTTGGGTTCACTGGGCACTCTGTGCTCAGGCCCTGCCTGCAGCCATCAGTCCCCTGGGGCACCCTTCTGTCAGGGGCCTGTTCCAGATGCATAGAAATTTTTATAAATGAATAAATTACTGGTTTTCATCCTGGTCAAAGTTTTTGGCAAAAACTCCAGAAGTTATGTCTCAGAAAGCTACATGGATAGTAGCCCTACTGAGAGCAGAAGGAGTGATTAAGCCTTCTGTTAAACCTTCTTCCTGTCCCAGACCATGGAATAAGTGAATGATTTTCACTTTTTCCATTTGCTCCAGTGAATCAGTCGTGAAGGACAGACACACAAAGGACCAATATAGCTGCCTTCAGAAGAGGAATTTACATCTCTGACTCAGAAGTTAGGTTTTATATGACAAAGACTTTCAGCAAGTAAGGAGAAATTGTGAAGAATGTGGAGAGCCAGTTTATGGGGCAGGGCAGAAGCATACTGGAGCTGAGCTTTGGTTTGTGTGAATATGTGTGTGTGGGATAACCAGCTTACCTCTCAAATAACAGGACATCCAGAGTTGTTGTGGCTGCCCCATCCCTGGAAGTGTTCAAGGCCAAGTTGGAGATGGAGTCTTTGAGAAAATTGCTCTAATGGAAAGTGTCTTGGCCCATGGTAGGGGCGTTGGAACTAAATGATCTTTAAGGTCCCCTCTACCACAATCATTTGATAATTGTGGGTTTAGCTAAATGGATTATGCCCTATATAATCCTGACATCCACCAATTGAAACACCTTCTTAGTTGGGAGGGTTTGTATTTTTTTTTCTTTCCTCAAGATGGAAGAGATGGTAGAAAAACAAAGGGAGTAACTGCAATCAATTTTCAATTAAATATCTTTACATTTCCTCTGTTGGATTCTTTTTCTCTAAATGTGCAGAAACATACTGTGCAGTGCATGACAGCATGACTGAGGGTGAGTCTGTTCAAGAACTGATCTCCCAAAATTTTGAAAGAACTAAAATTAAAATGACAATATTTCTTAACCAAGGTGATATGTTGGTTGATTTCCTGGTTTGTTTGTCCACCAAAAAAACTATTCTTTCCTTAAAAGAGCCTACCAAAGTCCTTTAAGTTTTCAAGTCCCTTAAATTTTGCCAAGCCTTGAAACATGCAGACACAGAAGCAGTACCTGGGAGCAAACACTTTGCAAAAATACCTAAAACAAATCATTTAGATGTTTGAAGAATTTTATATAGGACCATGATCTTTAATGTACAAAGTATGCTATAACACTTCTGATGAACGTGACCTAACATAAGCAATTAAGATTTCCTATAATAAATCATAACATTTTTAACTGGGAGTTAAGATATTTACCCAGTGGTACCTCTGTTCATTCTTCCTGTGTTTCTATGAAAAACTGAGTTCTTGTGCTTAGAGGAACATAATCTGTGCAATCTATAAAAACACAAGCCACTTCTCCAGCTAAATGTCTCAATCACAGAGCAGCAATAAACTCACAGAACTGAAACAAAGAACACAGCAAGTCATAATTTCAAAATTTGCGCAGAGGAATGCCAAAGAACACATTTTAAAGCAATTACAGAAGATAATTTAAACAAAGCCCTAGCAATGGCCTTCTTTAAAGTCAAACTTTAAAAGCCATTTTCTTCCATGTTTAACATTTGTAAACCCTTCATTTATGCAAACAGGCCTGAAGGCAAAGAGAAAAAAAATGCTGTAATCTGTGGCACTGTTTTTTTAAACAGAAATATTTCTTTGGAAACACATCTGCCTCACTGGTTAGGAAAGGAACACAAACCTGCCTCATAATTTCTTAAAATCTCCTTTCTAAATCTCTAACATATGAATGCAAATATAAAACCACACTATGTACATAATTTTTGCTATCTCAAAGCAGAAAATTAGAAATGGCTATTTTTTTTTTCTTAGGGTGTTTTCAAAAAAGGATTTTGCCAATATGTTAATCTTAATTCAACACCATAAACTATCATGTTTAAATCTGGCTAATGAAAAGAGCAAAGTGAAGAGAAGCAGGGAAGATATGTATTTACAAGTTTATCCTTTATTGAAGAAGTAATCCAACCAGGAATAGGCTTGTGCTCTGGAGCTGGCCACAGAAACTAATTTCCAAAGATTCCCTGACAAATAAAGTCCAAAGACATCTCCACACTATATCCATGACTGAGCAACACCCTCAGCATCATGTCACTATTCAAAGAATACTGAGTGCACTGGGGAAATGAGTATCATTAGGCAACAAAATTAGCAGTTGACATCTGCTTCATAAGATAGGAGTAGCTCCACAATTCCCTGGCTGACAGCTCTCAATGCCATGAAAAGAGAGTTTAAAGGATTCTTGTTTAGATTTGCTCCTGTTTTGAGCAATACTTTGGTGCAAAGAATCTCATTGTTAGAAAGAGCACAATAAAATGCAGTTTTCCTTCTGTCCTCATAAGAATTTGAAGTTATGAGTTCGGACAATAGAGTGTTGACATTCAAATCATTTTTAATGACAAGCTCTAGACATTTCTGACCATCTACAGCAGAGTGAACAGTGGCTAACCCACCTTCCTGGATTAAAGTTTGGGATGTGGCTGCAATGAGATACTTCTTGCCTCCAAAAAACAGTGAGCAAAACTAGGCAGGTGTAACTTCCTTGCATGAAGAAAATAACCCTCATCCAGCTATATTCTGAATCACCAGCTAGACATTTTACAAAAGATCAAAACACAGAAACACCAGTTTTGAGCACTGTCTAATAAGATGTTGTGTTTAAGTTGTTCCAGTGGTTTTCACTTAATTTTAAAGAGCATGTTTTGCATTTTGCTTTTTTTATGCTAGAAGTTAATTAAATCTAATCTCACACAGGCACTTCTGAAATAGAAAGGTATATCAATAATATGTTTGCAAGTTTACTAGAGCTATCTTTGATGTGACCTTGTGCCATACTTTTTCTTAGAGAAAATGTCAAGTCCAAGCTCATATTCACAGGTAACACCCCTCCACAGGCCACTCTGTTTAGGGAAGCAGTCTTGTCTCACCAGGCACATTGCCACTTCCTCCATATTTCAAAAGCAGAGCTATGCAGTCCAGAATATGTCCTCCAGCTGCTTGAAGCAACACTGATGTGCAGTCATCTTCTTAGGCCTTGATATCTCCACCTCAAAAGAGGATACAGAACTTATATTTATATTCAAAGGGATTTACAGACCACCATCAAAACAAACCCAGAGTACTTTCCTCCTTATTTTCAGACATATTTAAATTAAAACTTCACGAAAGCATGAAATATTTGTTGTGCCAAATATAAAACTCAAAAGCAAAATAAGAGGTGTACAGACACAAGCTCACCAGAGTGGGCTCTGCTTTGACTGAAAACATTACAACTGAGAACTTTCAAACTGGCATATTTCAAAACTACTTCATTAATTAATACCAATATAATTGCATATGTGGAAGGAAAGCTGAGAGAGAGGGAGGGACAGAGTGGAGGAAAGAGAAACACAGAACTTCAAAAAGGGCACGTAAAGCAATTTTTCCTTGACTGAAAAGGATTGCTTTCAACTCTGCCCCTCCTCTCCCACATTACAGACACATGCAAGCATCACTCCAGTCTAGCAGGAACACTCACCTATGCCTCCTTTCCTTCTAGCTCATTGCATCTTTCTTTCCTGAAAGACCTCAGCAGTCAGGCAAGATGTATGCCAGTGCAGCAGTGCATTTCTCTTTTCCTAGCTATGTATCATTATGATTAAGACACTCCAGCACAAGTGACCACATTCAGTCCTAACCCCCCTAATCGTGTTACTCAATATTTGTCCTTAATGTTCACATTTCCATCATTCTTCAGAATGCCAACGTCTTTGCATCTCTGTTTTTCAGCTCCTTGCATTGCTGACCAATGTTTTATGCATATCTTATAAGTTTTCCAGGCTTTCCTAAGCTTTAGAAAAGCTTTTTCTCATGTTTCTATTTGAGGAAATTAAAAAGACTTCCAGGGGTAGAAATCTGAGAATGCAATATATGACAAATAAACTGTACTGTCATCTGCTTGGGAAATGGAGGTACTCAAATAAGAGCTCAAAACTATCTCAGTTTGCAGCATGGAAGGCAAAAGCCACTGATTCTGAGAATCCAGAAGCAGGTATATGACAAGGAAAGCAAAAATTAAAATCATATAATATTCAAATATGGTCCTTTTGAAGTTGTTGCAAACATACAGTGTCACAAGAAAATTCCACCTGTGACTTTCTTCTTCACCTGGTAGCTCAAATCCTGGTGTGAACTTTAGGGTTGTTGTCAATCAAAGCATAGTTGACATCCACCATAGTAAAGGCCATATTCTGTTGTTTTTAGGTTCCATGGTTTTCATAGATAACTACTCTTGCAAATTATTTACGTATAAAAGAGTGATGCTGAGTAAGAGCCTTATTTTACTTCTGAAAAGAAGGAATTTCTGCTGTGGAATAGCAGATCACTCACTGGTGGGGCAGCTGAAGGAGACCACCACCATGGGATTAGCAAATTTGACTTTTGTGAATGTCCCATTATATAAGAAGGCTTTCAAGAGGCAGCAGTCTGCACAATCATCCACAACTGCTTTGAAGTACAGCATGACCAAATGTACCCACAAGCCCAGATCATCCCAGTAGACAGATAATTCTTCAGCATGTACCTTTCTAGTAAAGAGATCTCTCATCAGAGTTTTAAAATTAAAGAGTAACTAAATCATGAAGATCATCCATTAAGTGTTAAGCACCTGATCCTCTATTTCACTGAAACTAGGATTGAAATGTATGATTCACAAAAACATCATAAACATAAAAAGCATCACATAAACATATACACTGATGACAGACCTCCCTTTCAGGAGGTGGTATAAAGAAATATTTAGGAAACGAAATTGTCATTATAAGGGGAAAGAATTTTTTCATCAGCTTTAGTTAACTCTTTGCAGGATTTATTGAAAGTAATGGCTGGATATAGCTGAAGTTTCACAGACTTACCATTAAGGAAAAGAACTGGAAGTAAAACATTTCCAAAGAACACCTTATAAATGCCTCAGGGCCTTAAAATGATAATACAGTATTTGCATTTGATGAAAGTTAATATAAAGTCAGATAAATGAATATTTCAATTCTGATAATTGCTTTTTAATATTTTATTTTCTCATAATAATTTCACAGATTTAGTCTCTTCAGAATCATAAAGATATTTTAAAATTTAACAGAAACTGGAAGCTAATATAACTAAATTACTCATGTATAGTAAAACTCATTTTAGTCTACCAATAGCATAAAATCTTCCTAAGGAATCATCTTTCTTAAGAATGGGGTATTACAGTGCAGTTGAAACTTGTTTTCAGCACAAGAGGGGAGGGAAATGAGATGAGAAGTTTTTCAATATACCTGCCTACTCCTCAAGAAGCCATCTGATAAAACCAAAAATCTCCACTAACCTCCAGATCTCCAGAAAAGGCATATTCCAGTCAAAACAATGGACTGTTCTTGTATTGTAGTACTACCCTAAGATGGTTGAATAGGACAAGGTTGGTAAAGATACCACCTGACTGCATGGAAAAGATAGTGTGAGTAAAAAAATTAATTCCCTTTTCTTAGAAGCAGCTCAGCACTCACCTAAAATATAAGGAGCATCTTAAAGATCATCTCAGTGATCACCTGAAGCTGATGAGTGCTGAACAGAATGCTGGGTATTCACCAGGTTTTGGGCATTTAGTTTCACCTAAAATAATGACCAGCAGCTAAACCACACAAGCCAACAGGAGTGCCAGGGTGAGTGTCGAACACAGAAACATTGCTACGTGTGTTGCTTAAACCCAGAGGCAGAAGTTACCAATCAGTGGAGTTTCTCCTTGTAATTTATGGTATTGCAATAAACACCCTTTCCCAGGATCATTTGCACATTTTCCACAAAGCCAGTTTTTGCTGCCAAAGTTAATGTTGTTTTCCATTGCTTGTTTTGGATTCCCACGTTGATTCATTAGACGCTAGAGGTAAGATGTGGGAAGCCTGCCTGAGATGTGGCTGCGTGAGAAAGGACATAGCAGCCAGATTCAGCTAATCTCTGTGTGAGAAACTAGGCGTACGTGACTGAAGCAGGGCCAACAGTGCCCTTGAAACACAGGTGCAGAGATACCAGCTGGGTTGTTGAGAATAGTTGGTATGCAGTAAAGAAAATTAACGAGATGGGAACTTAGAATCGCAAGGCTAGTAATAGAAAACAAAGCATTAGTGTTAGACCCAATCCTGAGCTTAGATTTTGCAATATGCATGAGCTAATTATTGTGTGTATAAAAAACGGCTGATTGAACAATAAAGGCGAGACCTGTTGACCATGACAAGATGAGACATGTCTCCCATCTTTTCCAATATCTGGTGACCCCTGGACGTGATGCGCTGCGTCCCTCCCTGCAGGAGTTGAGAAAAGATGATGGGTTCGGATTCTGCAGCAACCAGAATGGTATAAGGGCAATAAGCGAGGAAGCCCCGACCCTGAGTGATCGTAACGACGAGCTCAGCCGATACGTGCCGCCGACAGCCTTTTGGAGAGTTGCAACAGCGCTGACGTGAGTATGGATAGGCAAGCGGCATATGAATTATTTACCGCCTGCTTAAGGCAGAGGCGGATACAGGGTATCGACCTGGATAAAGAATTACCTTTACTTTTGAGACACGGGGAGTCTTATGGGTTTTTTACTAATCCCCACACAGTGCATGAGTTGTCGGAATGGAGAAAGTTCGGAGATAGGTTGTGGGAGTTGACCTTGGAGGATGATAAACCGGCTAAAAAGATTGGAAAGCTCTGGCGGGTAGTGCACAATGAGCTGTTATTAATGCAGGCAGAAAAAAGAGCTGCAAAAGAAATCAAAGCCGCTCAGGAACGTAATTATGCCTATGACTCCTCGCAGCAACATCCTAATGCCCCCAACCCTCCTGCCTTCACCACGGTTACCTTGCCTGCTCCACCGGCCCCTGCTGAAGCCGCGCCATCGGCACCTCCCCTAGACGAGAGCTACGAGCACTCCCCTGAGCGCACCCCTGTCCCTGCCGGTGCTTCAAGCCATCTGCCTACCCCCCGCAGTCAGGAGCCTATCCCTGGGGCGGAATCCGACCTAGCGGAGGCCCTGGCAAGGCAGCGGCGTGAGTTATGGGTATCGCTGGCCCGCCAAGGTGCGGAAAGTGGGGACAAAGGGTTGCTGGAGGTTGCCTCTCAATGCCTGGCGTGTCCGGTGGTGTTTAACCAAAACGCAGCTGGAGGTCTGACGGCAAATCTGAGCGCGCTTGACTGGAAGCTGTTAGCACAATTGCGTACTACAGTGGCACAATACGGTGTGAACAGTGAGCCGGCAAAGCAGATGCTTGAATATCTTTTTAATGCGTATTTGCTTCTGCCTGGGGATATTAGGGGTATAGCTAGATTGATCTATTCACAGCATCAGGTTATGTTGTTTGGTGCGCATTGGCAGGCAGAGGCTCAGGCATCTGTGGCGGTACAAAGAGGACCGGGTGATCCTTTGCACGGAATAACAATAGATGAGCTATTAGGTCTCGGCGCATTCCTTAGACTAGAAGCTCAGGTGTTAATGGGCCCCGATAAAGTCCGTGAGGCAATGGAGGTAGCGCGTAGGGCTATGAATAAGGTAAAAGATCCTGGGGGAACGCCTATATACATGGGCATTAAACAAAGTAGGGAAGAGTCGCTGGGTTCGTTTGTAGATAAGGTGGCCGAGGCTATAGATAAAGCGGGGGTGCAAGAGTTTATGAAAGGGGCATTACTGAAGCAGTGTATATTACAGAATGGGAACGCACAGACTCGCTCATTAATAAATACTATGAATGGAGACTGGACCGTTCCCTTGTTGCTTGAAAAGGCTGCCGGCATGCCATCTGGCTCTCAGGCATTTTTAGTGGAGGCAATTAAGCAATTAGGTTTAGGGCTCCAGGAACAGGCAAAAACATCACAGAATCAGGTCATGGCTGCCCTTGCACCTCTCCAAACTGCAGCGGCCGGTATGGCTTGTAACCGCACCGGTCAGGTCGGCTCTCGCATGAAGTGCTTCCGCTGTGGAAAGTCCGGTCACATCAGGAAGGAGTGCCAGGTTAAGAGTGTCTGGTGTATTAACTGTCAATCTAACACCCACAATACTGCTACATGCCGCCGTAAGCAGGGAAACGCGAGACACAGCGCGAGCAGCAGCCGCGCCGGGATACAAGTAGCAGCTGCAATGCCATCCAACAGCTCCGACCAGCCACAGCCGGGAGCCTCGGTCTGGACCTGGCAGCCGCAGTAGAGGTTACGCTGATGACACCTCACCCACAGACTGTTCCTACGGGAATCTTTGGACCTATAATCATAGAAGGCAATCAAGTTGGCGGACTGATATTAGGCAGATCATCAGCTTCGATATCTGGACTATTTATCCTGCCTGGGTTGCTAGATGCTGATTACAGCGGAGAAATCATGGTCATGGTACATACCCCTTTTCCACCTTTAAAAATCGCCAAGGGTCAGAGATTGGCTCAAGTGGTGCCCCTACCACAACTCGCGAAAGCCCTCCCCCCGATTCAACCAACACCGCGGGGGAAAAAGGGTTTCGGAAGCACCGGAGGACTTGTCTTGTTAACCGTGGATCTTTTGTCCCGGCCTAAAAGACAGCTGCAGCTACGATTTAAGGATAAGACTGTGGAGTTAACTGGACTGTTAGATACGGGCGCAGACTCAAGTATAATTTCTCCGGACTACTGGCCACAGAACTGGCCCTTACTAGCCTCCTCAACGACAGTCACAGGTATAGGAGGCATGACGTTAGCCAGTAAAACACCTACTGGAAATCAGACTTTTCCCATAATTGTTAATGCCACTATAGCTGTGTATAGAAATGTTACTGCTTGGTGTAACTATACTAGCACGAATGTTTCTCGGTCATCTAACACTCCGATTGCTTTGCCAAAAGGGATATTTTTCATTTGTGGGGATAGAGCATGGGCTGGTATTCCATCAAGGATAGAGGGTGGTCCGTGTGCATTAGGATACACGCATACACCCCAGAGTGCAGAGATGATGTAACGTTCTGGTCCCCGGGTGAAATCATTGCAATATCATTTTTTGTCCCTCAAGCAGCAGCTGCTCGGGCTTTAACATTGTTGGATAGGATGGCCTGTTGGCTGGCTAAACAAACTAATGCTACTTCTAAGGCCATTTCAGACCTGCTGATCGATGTGGATTCAGTGCGGCATGCGTCCCTCCAAAACAGAGCAGCTATCGACTTCCTGCTGCTGGCTCAAGGACATGGATGCGAAGAGTTTGAAGGGATGTGCTGCATGAACTTGTCTGATCACTCAGTCTCTATCCATGCTCAGCTTTCTAAGTTGCAAGAACTAACCACACATCTACAGAAATCCACAGGCTTTGGACTTGATGATTGGTTGAAAGGACTCGGTTTTGGCCCTTGGATAACTTCATTGCTGCAACATGGAATAATCTTGCTAATTGTTATTGTAGCTACCTTATTGCTTTTGCCATGTTTTATAAAATGCTTGCAACGCATGCTTATGAACATGATTGATGGTGGTGGGAAACAGCTTTTGTTAGCACAAAAAGAAAACGGGGGAAATGTGGGAAGCCTGCCTGAGATGTGGCTGCGTGAGAAAGGACATAGCAGCCAGATTCAGCTAATCTCTGTGTGAGAAACTAGGCGTACGTGACTGAAGCAGGGCCAACAGTGCCCTTGAAACACAGGTGCAGAGATACCAGCTGGGTTGTTGAGAATAGTTGGTATGCAGTAAAGAAAATTAACGAGATGGGAACTTAGAATCGCAAGGCTAGTAATAGAAAACAAAGCATTAGTGTTAGACCCAATCCTGAGCTTAGATTTTGCAATATGCATGAGCTAATTATTGTGTGTATAAAAAACGGCTGATTGAACAATAAAGGCGAGACCTGTTGACCATGACAAGATGAGACATGTCTCCCATCTTTTCCAATAGTAAGAAAGTAAAAAAAAGATAAAATAAAGCACAAGGGTTGCTAACTCATGCACATATATCAGAAATCCTTAAATGCTAAGTTTTTATGAAAAGTATTTGTAAGTATGTTAACCTAACCAATACTGCCAAACACACTGAAGAGTAATTTTTGCTTTGTCTGTAAGCTTCAGAACAAAATGTCAAAAATGGTCTAACTTATTTGCTTGTGTAAATTGACGCAACTTTTCCAAAACCAGAAAATTTGCCTGAACATTTAAACAACATAAGACATTCCATGGAGGATGTGATCATACTTCTCTTAGTTAACAGTTCTAGCCCATTGTCCTTATTTTTCTGTGTTTCTTTGCTGCTCCCCTTATCTTATGGGATATTTTAACCTTTTTTATCATCTAAAGTGACTTCACACACTTGTCAAATTCGCCAAGCTGCAACCTCCTGCAGTGGAAACCACTGTCTTTGATCAGTTTCCTTCAGAACATGTCAGGTTCACAAGTTCTTGAAGCCCAGATGCTTGACCTTAGAAACCTGAACAGATAAATGTGATGCACTTGAAAAAATAATATGCCAAAAACTCAGATTTGCAAAGGATTTACTTTATTTTATTTTACGGTTTATCTGTTTGTTTGGGGTTTGGGCTTTTTGTTTTTACCTCAGGACACCTTGCTTCATGGATGTTACAATTTTTCTGTTGTTTTCACTAGGTGATACAACAAAATGTTCTCATCTCATGTCATGAATTATCTCTTTTAATGGTCTTTAATATGTTAAAACATCCAAAACCACTCCCAAATATTATTTGATATTTATATTGCCAAAGCACAATCTATTAAAGAAGACCAAAGGACTTTGGACTCTCTACACTACTTCTGCAGCCATGAAGTTTAATGGCATTCACATGAGTTCAGTACACAAGGTCAGGAGATGGTCAAGCCATGCCAGCTCTTCTTTTCAAGGTGTGAGAGTCATTGAAATGCTCAGTGGATTAGTAACAGAGCATGTCAAACCTTTTAACTATAGTCATCAACTTAAATTCAATCTGCTTGTATCACCAACTGTAACTGTGGCTTAGGTCCACTATGCTTTTTCCTCATGATATCTCATCAATCAATCATCTTACTACTGAATTCTCATTATAACTGGAAGGTCAGGCACATTGCTCTTTACAACATCTGCTAGGTTCTTGAACTGTAAAATGCAGTCTTTATATGTTGTAAAACACACAGAAAGAAAAAAAAAAAGCTTTAAATTAATATATACTGTACCCACCTAGGTTTTTCCAAACGAGGTTTGGTTTTTCTGCTTGACTCAGTCTTAGTGGCTTAACACATTTGTCATGTTAAATCTTTTTTTTTTTTTTTTTTTTTTTTTTTAACTACTATTCCCAGTTTGTGCAGTCATGTGCTCTTTCTACCACACTGAACACTTATCATCCTCAAAATGTTGTACAAATATCACACAATTATACTAAGTCCCTGTTGTTTGTTTGGCACAGAAAGATCATGGTTCTAGTCATCCTGCAAATAGAGAAGGAACATTGGAAATGCTATTTGGAAGAAATCTTCTGAAATTTATTTTCAAGGGGAAGTGTTAATCAACTTTTTTTTTCAGACTAGTTTCTGCATTGCTCTTGTAAGCAGTAAGTCACTGAAAGTACATAGGCAATAATATAATCCCATCCACAAATACCTTACTACTTAGTATATTATGATAAAGCTTGCAAACCAAAATTAAATTAGTAAGGGCTTACATTCAGATTGACTCAGAAATTAAAGGTCTCTGGGATTCAGATTCCCAAATAATAAGAGTTTCTCACCTCTTTCAATGTGTATTGGAGTCATGGCCTGGGTTTTTAACTGCAAGGAAAGAAATCTGAAGGCAGATGTTAATAATTTCTACTTCAATCCCACTTTCTCTGATGGAGAAAATAGACAACTTGGTCTTGAGTGCCATCTGTGAACACAAAGAAAAAAGAGTCCAAGAATAATAAAAGAATATTCACAAACACATTTTCATTTGGGGCTTTAGAAAAACAGACTTTTATGTGTTGTTCATAAAGCACAAGCTTTTCTGAAGGTCCTCTGTCCCTTCCCACTGTGCCTACAGTCAAGGTTTCAGCATAACAGGCCAAAAGAAGATTTAACACATAAGTTAGGCTGATGAACATTGTGACATCAGTCACTCACAATGTGGACACATGCACTCTCCCTCATCTCTTGTGGGCAATGCATTCCATTGAGAGGCAGGAGAATTCTGAGGCAAGGCTCTTTCATGCATTTATCCTCTCATTTTCATTAACACTCCTCAAATTTTGATGGCACTTAAAAGCTTCCACCATTTAACTCACAAACGCACTCTGGTGAACACTCACAAACCTTTCAGAGAGCAAAGATAAAATCTCTCCTGGACTAGCAGTTTCAGAAGTACACATCAAGGAACATAAAGACAACCTCAGCTTTAGCCATCAGCTAAAAGGAAAGTACATTTTAGAGTACATTATTATCTTGTTGGCAGCTAAGAGGTGCTCCTAATGAAACTGAAGGAGTTAATTTACATAAGATAATTTATTACGGGAAAATACGTAACATTCATAATCTCATTTCCTCCACAACTGCTTTAAGACAAAAGCTAACTTCCCTTTTTTCACAGCTTTCATTTTGAAAACCCTCCATTTGAAGACTTCATGCCACTGATAAATTTATTTTTTTTTTAATAATCAAGATCACCCTATTGGATCCACATGTATGGACCTTCATGCCCTGCCATACTTACTGAAGCTGCTGTCTTTAGGAGAGTTGAGAATAATTACTATCCAGCCCATCATATTATATTTACCCCAGAGTCTGAACCAAAAAGGCTTCTGAAGATTTACACAGGCTTTAGATCAGATCTTTGTATTTCAAATTCTCTGAAAAAAAAAAGAGTCAATTTAGTGTATCACAAAATCTTTTTAACAATGTTCACTTATAGTCTACTCCTGCCAGATGATCAATATGCTCCCAGCATCAGTGTTTCCAGGAAGAGTTAAGAACACTAAGCAAGATAGGTTTTTTTAGCAATAAAATCCTTTTATTTTCATGAGCATGTATTTCCTTTCTACCATTCCTTTCTCTCCAAAAGATCAGATGAATAAATCAGTTTGGAAGCCATCACAGAAAATCTCTGGTTCTGCAGTTTTCATACCCAAAGCTTTCTCTTGCTTTGCTATACTCCCCTGAGTGATTTTGCCAGAGGCATCATAAAGCTCTTGAACAAGAACTTAACTAGAAAATTATCCCTCAAAAATTCATATAGCATAAATTGAGAAAGTTGGTAAGGTGGCAAGTAACTGTGACAGGGTAGAGCAGGTATAATGCAAAGAGCCCCCCACAGCACAAGGGCTGGACACACTGCCAAGCATCTACAGGCACTTTGAGAGCTGGTTTGTTCTGTCACTGCTGGTAATACACTGTGCTGAGGTGACAAAGCCTGACCAAAGCATGGATGTTCCACAGGGATCACAGGGGAACAGGACAGCGTGGCTGATACACTGAGCAGCAACACGACATCACTGCTACATTACGTGATGGGGCAATGAAAAGGCTAAAAAGCTCAGCAGGAAAATCTTCTTCCAGTCACCCTTGGCAGTTTCTCAATTGCCAGACCCACGCACTACATCACTGGAAACAATTGCAAACCTTTACTCTAAATGAGTTTTAGTTTTTTTGTATGACAAAGGATGTTTTCCTTAAGGAACATTTTGAGTAGCCTGATATTTTTCTGATATTTTTTTATATTCATAGCTGAAAAACTAGATATTCCTTCTTGATGCTTTACTTAGAAAAACGTTTTTCTCTCCAAACTACTGCTTTTTTAATTAGAAAAAAATATTAACTACTTGCTGTCATGGAAGTTACATCTTTCCTTCGAAAGAAGTGTATCAAGCATTTATTGCTTTTAAACACATAAAGTTATGTGAGAGTTAATGTTATTCTAATTTCTTATCCTTAAAATAAACTAGACAATCGTAGCTTCACTCTATAAATAGAAGGCACTTAGGCATGCACGGAGGTTATTCATAGCAATAAAATAATTACTAGCAATCTAAATTTGGACTCGGTCTCTTAAGGATGACGTTTTTGAACCCTTTCTCTGTCAGTGGAATTGGCGAGCCTACCACAGCCTCACCATTTCAACCCATTACCTTGCCAGTGTTACTCTGCATTTTGAACAGCCAGGAATGGTGCCCAGCAAGCTGAGGTGTCCTGTGATACTTCTAAAATTAAATACACAGTTGGTAGATAAATTAAGGTCTGACCTTGTACAACTGTAACACAAGCACACTGGACCCTCAGGAAAGTATTACACATGACTTCTCTAAAATCTCTGCAAATGTAACACGAGGTCTGGGGATAGAAGATTATCTGTGCCCCCATTGGTTGAAACGACTCCCATTAAGAAAACTAATTATTCTCAAGCATATGTTAAAAACATATGGGAGCATATTTACATGAATCACAACAAATTTGAGAAGGTTTAGCCTTTACCTACCTAGCTGCAGGTATATTACATCACAGAACACTAATCTCTCTCTCTGAGGCTGACATGATGCAAAGCTTTATGGAGTCAATGACAGACAATTACAGTACTTATTTAACTAGTTTAATATCTTGAAGCAGGAGGCATGGCACCACAGACAGCAGTGATGAAAATACAGAACAACCCCAGAGTAAGACCAAAACCAGCAGTACCCAGCAAGCTAAACCCAGGCATGCAATGAAGAAGAAGCTGCAAACATCACTGATTCAAACCCTCTGTGTTGTTCTGGTTTTAAACAATCAGTTTCCATTTTCCCCATAATGAACAGACAGTAAGGGTATACAACAAACTAAAAAAAAAAATTACCCAAACTTCCAACTCGTCTTTAATTGTTCTAATGGAATTAAATTTTACATTGAATTCCTCCATGATTTTCAACTCACTTGCATTTATAGAACCATACAAGTGTAAGCTTAACTAAGGCACAATGTGCATTTCAATAGTCGAACACAAGATCAGCAAAAAAATTTAATGATGATAAATAATATTCACTGCAACTTCTTTGGCCAGTGCAACCTAACTAAAGGTGGCAGGCCCCCAAATAATCTCCAGACAGAAACAATGCTGAGATCCTGCTCTACTGCTGGCTAGATGATGATATGAACAGATATATCTTATCTAATTAAAAATGAAAAATATTTATTTATAATACATATAAAGAGCACAATTATTACAATTATTTATTTTCAGTCCTTTCATTTCCTTTATGTGATCAGGACTCCATCAGAATTAGTACATATCCACATTACAAACATGGTATTGTTTTGATTTTCAGATATTTTTAACAACATTGTGCATTGCGCATGAAGCACCTGATTCCACCCTTACATAATTACTAGATAAAAAAATCCATCTATTATGTTTCATGCAGAAAAAATAAGATTTTTGTCCAGATACCAAGTCACATGGCAATTTGATATGCAATAAACTCACTGGTGAGACAAACATGGGGTGAAGAGCTATAGCAAGGCCCTCTTAGGTTACCTACATACTGAATATTAACACACAGGATAATACTCCTGACAGAATCCCCAGTAAAACAGGTAACAAATAAACTATAAAATGCTATATGGGTGGAGTTTTTTTGGTTTTTGTTTTCAAAGTCAGGTACTTGTTGACTGTACACTGATAATTTTACTTAGGTTTCAGCTTCGTTATGTTTAAATCATGTATTGAAAGAGGATTTGACCAGTTTGGAGAATTTTCCACAGTGCCACTTTTGAGATTGATTTCACCAACATTTTTGTCAACGAGGCCTTCTGTTTTTCATGGTTTGTTAGGATGTGGTAAGGACTCCTACGTGCTTAGGCTGTCTAAACACTCACTCAAAACTGGTGTTTGAATGATGCTGTGTTAAAAGATGCTGTGTTAACACCGCCAGGGCAGAACCATTTGTGCTGTGGTCTGCGAGTGTGATCAGGACACAGATCATCTGGTTGGACCATCAGAGAGAAGGGGAAAAAAAAAAACAAAAGGCAGGAACTTTTAAAGACCGGTACATTGGAATGAGAATTTCAGTACCTTGGAAAGAAACTCCAGCTCTTCCCAGTGCCATGGCAAAGAACTCAGGGGTGAGGAAACACAAACCTTGAATACTGACAGAACCTCTATTGATTGCTTTGCTTTAGTAGGTCGGTGTAAGTGCACACTTTACCAGAGGACTGGCTTCCAGGGAGAACTCAAAGATATCCTGAAACTCGGTTTGTGGAGTTCACCTACCAGTTATGGGAAAGAGGAGTTCAAGAGCAGGGCAAGGGAATTATGAAGAAAAAATTTGTCCAGAATAAGATATAAACTTAGACATAATTATTATAAAGCATCGCTACACCAAATTCACTCTTTAAGTTAGCAACTAAGAGTAAGATTTAATAGAGGATCAACTGGATGCTCAAATTAACATCATGTTCACCTCTGTCAATAATTTAAACTTTTAATCGCTCTTTTGTCCCATTGTTCTCTATCTCAAGGCCCTTAATGACATTCCCTATTCTCTATTTTCTGTTTAGCAGTGTTTTAGGCCGGTTTCGGCCCTCCTAAGCGCTCCCACCACCGCAGCCACACAGCCCCGCGCAGGGCCCAGCGGCGGGCGGCACATGCGCACTGCTCCCGCCTCGCCGGCCCGGAACTGCTGCGCATGCGCAGAGCCCCTCCCACACAGCCGCGGCGCATGCGCACTGCTGCATCACCATCGGCCCGGCCACTGCCGCGCATGCGCACAGCCCGGGCCCAGCCCTCCCCACAGCGGCCGCCGGCGCATGCGCACTGCCGTCCCGCCGGGCGGGCCGCTGCCGCGCATGCGCACAGCCCGGGCCCAGCCCTCCCCACAGCGGCGGGCGGCGCATGCGCACTGCTGCCGCCCCGCCGGCCCGGCAGCGCATGCGCACAGCCCGGCGCCCTCCGCTGCGTCCTCTGCGGGCGCCGCGAGCGCGGCCATGGCGGGGCCGCTGAGGAAGGTGAGGCACTGCCGAGCGCCCGCAGCCGCGTCCTGCCCCGCCGCGGGCTCGTCCTTTTTGGGGGGAGTGCCCGAGCCGCGGGGTGACAGCGAGCGGACACCCTGCCGGGGAAAGGCTGAGGGCGGCGCAGGGCCCGGGTCACCTCCCCGCCGGCGGGCCCGCGCTGTGGGGCGGCTGAAGCCGGGGACACCGGAGCTGCCCTGGCAGCTGCTTGGTGCGCGTCAGGAACAGCATCAGCAGCCGCTTGAAGGAGGGGATTGTCCCTTCTGGCCTCACCTTGACTGTTGTGTGCGGGTTTGGTCACCGCGATCTGAGAAGGATACCAGGCTATTAGAGTATCCAAAGCAGGGCAGCGGAGATGGTGAAGGGTCTATGACTTGTTTGTTCATTCGTCTGTTCAGGCTGGAGGAAAGGAGGCTGAGGGGGGACCTCATTGTAGTTAGAGCTTTCTCATGAAGGGAGTAGGACGAGCAGACACTGATGTCTGTGGTGACAGAACCCGAGGGATTGGCC